>NW_004524653.1:3223953-3234576 GCF_000260255.1 Octodon degus
AGACAGAGAGACAGAGAGACAGAAAGACAGACAGAGAAAAACACCAAGACAAACACACAGAGAGAGACGGAAACAGTCAGAGAAACACAGAGAGACAGAGACAAAGAAGGAGGAGGAAGAATAGGGAAAAGAAGGAGGGGCAGAAGGGAAGGGAAAGGGGAAAGAAAAGAAAGGAGAAAAGGAGAAGAGAGGAGAGAAAGAGAGAATAAAAATGGGGATGCAGGGAAAGAGGAAAGAAAGAAGAAATAAAATAAAGGAGGAATGAAGGAAAAAAAGGATATAAAAAGAAGTAAGAGGGAGGAAAGAAAGAGGAAGGCAGGTAACTCACCCCTTGAGTACAACAGTGGCTCCCAGCCTTCCAAAACTGTCTCTTCAGGTGTCTTCCCTTTCCTGTCTCCCCCATTACTCACTCTCTTCCCAGTGCTAATCAGGATCATCTCCTACTAAGACATTGTCCTTTCATCCTGTACATTTTCAAGGAACTACTTTTTTCCTTTTTAATTATGTCATGGTGGACAGTTCCTGCTTATGAAATGGCAAACAGAAACATTGAAACGTCACCCAAGATCTGGAGGCAGATTTATTTATTATCAATTGGCTCTAACAAGGAATCAATCCTTATAAAAATGTCAGATCTTGCAGGCTCAGGGAAGGAGGCTTTGTGAGGTTGCAAAGAGGAAGCACAGAGATAGAGGATTTGGCTTTCTTTGACTGCTTCTTATAGTATGCCTCATGTGGCCAGCTACGCATCACAGTGACCAGCTGTTTCTAAGAAACACCAGTAACAGGAACTGTAACAGGCACCAAAGTAAACTGGAGGTTATCTGGAAAACCAGAAGAAACTGAAGTATACTGGTGAAGGGTGCATTTTCTGCTGCACTTACTGTTCAGTAAGTGACACTGTTCACCTCTCCATTCACAAAAGAGCTTCAAGATTCACATACACAAAACTGTGCTAACCAATTCCCTTCATCCCGACAACAGTGTTAGTAAGACATCCATTGCTGTGACAAACACCTGAGATGATAAAGCAACAGATAGAAAACATTTAGTTCGACTCCCAGGATTGGGTGTCTCATCGCATGAGCAATCCTCCTCATTCCTTGCATCTGTGGCAACACATCATTGCAGGAGTGCATAATATAAAATCACTCCCCTTAGGATGAACCAAGAAGCTTAGGAAAATAAAGGAAAAAGAGGTGAGGCCTCTGAATCCCTTGGGGGCACAGGCTCGGGGATCTAAAGACTCCCCAGCAGGTTTCACCTTTTAAAGCATTCATCATTTCCCAGGAGCTCCAAGATGGGAACAAGCCTACCTTCCATGGGTCTCTGAGGAGTACTTAAGATCCAAATTATAACAACTCTAAGCTAGCACTACTAGTACTACTCTTTGCAACCAAGGAGTGCTTGGTAAGAGATGTCAAAAATCCTTTTCCTACCATCATAACCTGATAAGTAGAACACAGGAATTCAAGTTTAGGTAAGCCCATGCCATGTGCTTGAATAAGAAATACTGTTTCCTGGAGGTCATAAATAGTGTTTCACTCCAGCTCCCCTAATGCCTTCACACAGCAAAAAGCTTGATGGATGGAGCATAAATGAACTTAGTGAAGTGGTGTAATCAGAAAGGTTACAGAATCTGATAGTCACTATGAGTGCATTCCCAATTGTATCTTAGGGCTCAATAGAGAAACAGGTAAGATGAGCTGAGATGAGAAAGGGTAAGATAACACAGGAGGAGGTGGGATAAGAGCAATGATTTACAAAGTAGAGCTCAGCAGATTAAAGCTCTGCAAGCAGGCGCAAGGGCCTGGGCTTCGATCCCTGGGCCTACCATGCCAGCAGCACCCCCAGGTGTGGTGGCTTATGCCTGTAATCCTGGCTCTTGGGAGGCTGTAAACAGGTGGCTCACTATGAGTCCATTTTAGCAGTGAGACCTTGAACACCCTGTAGAGTCTTCCCTAAAACACAATAAAAAAGTAGAGTTATAATGATCATCTTCAATCAGGAGTGAAAAAAATGCAAAATGGTCCTCTGCACAGGAAAGCCATATATATGGCCTCCATTGGAGGGCCTGAGGCTCATGTTTGAGTCCATATAATTAGCCAATTATGCCCATCTCAGACTCAGTGTCCGGCATGGTATAGATTCTCAAAAATCACCTGTCAAAGGTGTGAAGACTTGTGGATCACTGTAAGGTGCAGTGTCATTCACTTTGCCATCACTGAGACAAATACCCCACATTGGACACTGCAAGGTGAGGTGTACTTGGCAGGCAGTACTAGTGGGTTCAATGGCAAAGTGATTTACTCCAAGGTAGAAACACGTGAGGGAAGGGAAGGACAGAAGACAAACGCTCACCCCATGGCACTCAGAAAGCAGAGAGGATGGGGAGTTAGGGAGAAGGATACACCTTCCCTGGTCACATCCCCAAAATAGCTTTCCCTCCAAATAGCCTTCACCTTGTACCAGCACAACCACCTGCTGACCTCACAGGTGAATGAACCCACTGATGAGTGCAGTGTTGCAGGGGTATAGTCACCTTCCAACTCCATGAGCCTTTGGGGGTAAAGTTTAGATCTAAGCCCTAGTCGGAGGCCAGGGAGAAGAGGTGTCTTGGACAGTTATCATTCTGTAAGCCAGAGAAAGTTAGAAATAAAGCTGCCACCGCCCAATGAGTCATGAAAATGTAAGGTTCCCAATTAGTTACTGTAGCCCCCTGGGTGACCTATTGTAAGTTTAAATAGTAGACAAAAAAGCCTCACATTTTTTTCAACAAAAGCCTTCCTGTGTTATTAAAGATAAGCTCAGCTACATTGTAGAAATATAATGTTAGGAAAAGTACGAGGGAAAAGAAAAGGCCAGCTGGTAGGTAACAGTCACAAAATTCCTTGCACAAGTTTCCAAAAGAAGACATTGGAAGGATGTTTTGCCTATTGCTTTAAATCCTGAAGTCACTTCCCCAGCTTATCATGAAAGTGTGGGAAAAAAAAATTAAAAGTCACGAATTTGAGGGATAAGAAGGTAAAGAGAAGAAATAGTACCTGAGAGTAAAAAGGCAGAAAAAATGTATAATTTTGAAAAGGAGGACTAAACAAAATTCACTCAGGAGGGCAATTGTACAAATCCACTTCCTTGGGTGTTTAGTGGCAGAATTATGTATTTGGGGTGACAAAGGGTAAGAAAACTTGACTTTGGAATAATATTAAAAGGGAAAAATATTCACCGTTGTGAGAGATAAAAGACAAGACAAATCTCCTATATACAGAAAGAAAAGATAGACAATAAACAGATCCTAGTATTTCATTTTTGGAAGGAACACAGAAAGGGCATTTTTTAAGAAAAACGTCTGATATGGAAAAAATTGGTCTGTGATTATATCTTATTATATAATGGACACTGGAGAGAAGGCCAAAAGCTGGCATACTAAGGAATGCCTTTAATTTTTTTCAGCTAATCAAAATTAGAGAGAAAAATACAAAACTTCCGACGGTCAAAAGAGTTATTCCACTCTTGGAAATGTGCACTGCAGACAAGCTTGAATTTCAGAATTTGCCAGTTCTCTGAGAAGTAGGGTATTTTTTCCTTCGTAAATTATCATCTTAGTATTAAGCCAACCCAAGTCTGAGCCCCTGACATGTGGAAACCCACCAATTAATTCAGATAATAACTTCGGCTACAGACACAGTCGGTTGGAAGTGAAGAGTCAGTGGGAAAAGGTGACACGCGATGATCCTTATGTTCAATCTCAGTCACGTTCAGACTTCTCAGGATTTCGAAACTCAACCAAGAATCATGCCCTACCGTGCCCGCCTGGTTAGTGCAGTGTGTGATGCTCGCGCTAGCTGTGACCGTCCACTTCGGCACAGCCCCCGCGGCACACCTGCACGTCCCTGCCTTTTTTGATCACACTGCGGACTCTTCGAGAGCTCAGCAGACTGCGTATCCACCGCATTCAGTGTCTGACTTGGACTATAATAACGTGAAATGTGGAGCTGACTTTTTGATTCTTAAAACCACATTTCCACAAGAATGCTCAGAGATTTAAAATACAAAGGAAGTATGTGACACATTGTTTGGAGGTCAATGGAAAAAAAAAAGTAAATCTATGTAAAGTAGGAAAAAACATAAAGTCACCTTCAACTTCTCAAAAAAATTACTTGAAATTGCCCTTGAAAACTGCTAAGGACTTCATCCTGAGTTATTTAAAGGAGTGACTTTTCCTTGAGTAATCAGAAATTAGTCACAAATGCTCACAATGCTCGGCAGGAAAGTGGACTCAGAATACTTTTTCAAATGACAATCTTTTTTCCTTTTAGGGCACTTGCCTACTCCCCGGAAGAGGTAGGTGGAAAAAATACACAACTGTGTTTTTGAAAACTTTATTTTCCAAAGGAATTGTGATTGTTTTAGTGAGAATATTTTAGTTGTAATTATTTTATCCTGAAAATCATATCTAATCTTAAAAGTTCAATAAAATTCCTATTAATATATGCTCCCAGACAGCAGTGAAAGGAGTTTTATCTGCATCATTTCTCTTCTGATGCCTCCTTCTTTCACTTTTTCCTGACTACCTGCCTTTCCTTCCTTCCCTTTCTCCTTTTCTTACTCCCTTGTTCTCTTCTTTCCTGCCTTTCATTGTTCCTTCCTGTCTTTTTTCCTTTCTCCTGACCTTACTTTTCCTACCAAAACAAAGAATTATGCAGTCCAAAACCTCAGTGATATTGAGACGGATAACACATACTTAGAGAACTTCTGATACAAATAGTATCAATCCCCAAAAATACGCTAACATAATCTATTTCTAGTTACTTTCCCACACTCTGTAGCTGGCTGAATAGCCTCATATTAAAAACGGATGAAACAAAAATATTTACTGTGAGCTATCACTGATAGCCCAGTGACATTGTCTCCTGTGTGTTACAAATGGATCATTTCATTGATTTTTCTTTGGATACTGGTGCCCTGAAATCTGTGAAACATGCTGTCACACTTAGAAAGAATCAAGGTAACAGTTCTTGTTTTCAGTGCTTGTGACATTTCCATTAGATATATGAGATATAAACTTTAACTAGATGGGTTGTTTTTTAAGAAGAAAATTCAGCATGTTTGTAGGTAATAATAGGAAAAGATGACTACTTAAGAATAACAAGTAAACTAAGATTGGTGATAAACTCTGATGGAAATTTTTTCTGACTTAGGCATAAGCACAAAAGACAGACAATAGAGGAATCAGAATAATTAACTTCAGTGAGCGAGAATCTCACTAAGGGACTCCCTCCCCTTATGGAGACTGTTGTGAGGATATACAGAACGTAACACAATGATAAAGCAAAATCGTGCACACGTAGAAACCAACAGCCTCTATCTAGCAAAATGGGAAGGTCATCGCATGAGACTGGAGCAGAAAGTGTGTAGAATATATTAGCTAGGGTTGTCCACAAAAGCAGAAAAAGCAATATACAGAGATAGGGAGAGAGGGAGATAAAAGGGTGGAGAGATTGAATTATGAAGAACTGGCTCATGGAACCACGAAGGCTGGGAAAGCCAAAATGTGTAGAGTGCCAGGCCCAGGGAAAGCTGGTACTGCTGCTGAAGTCTACCCAAGATAGCCTGAGTGACACAGCAAAATAACATAGATGGTTTCACCAGCAGTCACTTATTTCTAAAAGACAGATGTAGGACCTGTGAGGGATTGGTTCCTGCTGCATAGACATCATCCCTCTTGCTGTGTCCTCCTACTGTGGGCAGAGGGAGGATCTCTGGGGACTCCTAGAAGAGTGTCAATCTGGTTTACAAAGGCTTCACCTAGTCATAGTTACCTCTCCGGGCCCCCTTCTCCAAAGGCCACTGTATAAGTAAGTAGGGTTCTGATACATAAATGTTACAGGCAAAGAATCACTCAGTCAGGGCTGGTCAAAGAGCTCAGTGGATTAAAGCTCCTGCTTAGGCAGATGCAGTGGCTGGGGTTTGATGCCCAGAGTGCCCCACAGGTCCTGCCCCCAGGGCATGCTGAGACTTCGATTGAAACTGGGTGTCAAGGTATGTGCCTGTAATCCCAGCTCTTTGGGAGGCTGAACAGAGGAGGATCACTACAAGTCCAATCTATGTAGTAAGATCCTGTAGACCAATAGAAAAAAAGAACCATTTAGTTTATCATAAATCCACGAGCAGCCAGCTCAAATAAATCTCTTACTTAGAGGAAGGTTGGGCTTTCTCTTCTATTCAAATCTTCAACTGATTGCAGTGAGCTCCTCATTCAAGAGGGCTATCTGATTTACTACACTGATTACGATGTTAATCTCACTTAACACTAAAATCTACTGATTTAAATCTTAATATCAAAAAACCACCTCACAGAAATACCCAGAAAAATGCTTCCCAACTATCCAGGCATTTCCTGACTGGGTCAAGTTGCCAAAATTAGAGCAGCGAATAATCCCATCCGTGCCACGCAGCCCACAGACATAGAATCCTTCTGTAAGTGCCTAAAATTACATAAAATTATTGTAAAGGCTTTAAAAAGACTAATCCAGAAAAGTAGGGCAGTGCAACTTCTCTACAAGGAAAAACATGAGTTTTGGAGTCAGGGGCTGGAGCGGAAGAGCTTTATGAAGGGCACCTATACAGGAAGTGGTTTAGTCATTTGCTGTTCTGACAGGGAAAGGTTGGCCCTAGAGAAGTTCCTAGTGGTGGCTCGAACCTGTGAGATCGCGCTGCGGAGCCTGATGTGTAAACCGCTACGCTAGCTCTCCTAGTGGTGAAAGAGGCTAAATGACTTTGGAAAGAGCAAGGTCGTGTCATTTCTCGGTTTCATGCTATGTTTCAAAATAACCTTTTAGCATTTACTTCAAATCACAATGAAATGTCAGCTTCCCATAATAATAATGATCATGATTTTCGGGAAATCCAGAGAAACAGCCCTCTTCCAATTCTAGGTCAGATGAGCAATAGAAAGAGGGCAAAATATGAAAGCCAAACAAGAGAGAGATTAAGAAAGAATGAAAGATGAGCCAGGGTTGGCTAGACTGTCCAGAGCCACAGAGAGGAACACAGGAAACCATCCTGCAATCACAACCATGTCCTTCAACCATGATCAGAGTATCAGAAATGTTGGATATCGGAAGGAAGCTGAGGCTGCTGCTCACACCACATTTATCTCAGTAAAGCCAAAGTTGAGATTCTCCAAATTACGTCATTTCACTCTCCAAGATCAAATGCATAAAGAAATTGTACATAATAATATTTATTTTGATGCGTTACAAAAGAATATTCACAGAGTTTGGAATAACTTAAGTTTACGCCACTGAATATTTTACATTATTTGATCATTATGCTGGGAATCTTAAAAATAACCCTCTAAGCTACTGGACAATTATAACCAAAAAGGGTGC
Source organism: Octodon degus (assembly GCF_000260255.1). Classification (NCBI taxonomy): domain Eukaryota; kingdom Metazoa; phylum Chordata; class Mammalia; order Rodentia; family Octodontidae; genus Octodon; species Octodon degus. The sequence goes on from NW_004524653.1 coordinate 3,231,348, forward strand.
TGGAAACCACATTGTGAGGTCTATGAACTTGAAAGTCAGTGCTGAGATTTAGCCTGAGCATATACATGGTTACTTAATTACTTCTTAGAACAAGGCTGTCTAAAATAAGATTAATTCTCTTTAGACCTAACTCAAATATGTCTTTATCTACAAATCTCTTTAAAAGCCTGCTCCTCTAAAGGGCTTAAAGTGACGCATGATGGTAATTAAATTAGCTAAAAATTAGAGCACCTAGTGATTCCATCAATGTAGCACAATACAGACAAACACACAATGGCTCTGCGTCTATACTCACATAGAAATCAACCTCCGCAGTCAGCTACTGTCCACGGGAAACAATGAGAAAACTGCATACTGTAAAACAGTATCAGGGCTGGGGAGATGGCTCAGTAGAATAAGCGCTTGTCTGGCAAGCGTAAAGGCCTGAGTTCAATCCCTGGTTCTGCCAAAAAAACAAAACAGCAACAACAAAAAAGACCAATGTCGACTGGCTCATATCAAGGTGTCCTAGTATCATTGGACATGGGTTGCTTTTTGTAAACTGCTAACATAATAAATAATGTCATCTCTGTGAATACAAATATAAAATCTTAAGTAGTAAAAGTAAAGAGACCAGGAGCCATGTGTGATTTCAGAGCTGTTCAAGTGAACTACGATCTTGGCTTCCAGTCTTGATTTATGGTTATCCCACTGACTAGCTAGTAGCTGAAAATTGTTGTTAACCTTTGGAAGTATTGTGTGGAATACAATTTTTTAACTGAATCTATGACTGTTTTGTTGTCATGTAGCATAGTATATTAAATTCTTATCAGGTGCCAATGAACAGACACTTCTCAGATGAAGAAGTACAAACAGCAAATCAACATTTGAGAAAATGCTCACCGTCACCGATCATTTCAGAGATGCAAATTTAAGGAACACCAAGGTTCCAGCTCACCCCAGAAAGAACAGCCATCACCAAGAAATCAACCAACAACAACGGCAGGAGCTGTGGGGAAAAAAGAGGCATTCCCCATCCTTAATCAGAATGTGAACTGGTGCAATCACTGTGGAAATCAGCACTGAGCTTCCTCAAAAAACTGAAACTTGAGGTTCCATTTGACCCAGCTAGTCTCCTTCTCAGTGTCTTCTTTAAAGAATTAAAAGCATCATATCAGAGCAATCTATGCACACCCATGTTTATATTAGGATGATCTGTAATAGGCAAATTTCTGAAGCAGCCCAAATGTCCATCAGCTGATGCATGGGTAAGGAAGATGTGGGTTTTTTTTTAATTCAGTGACATACTACTGTGCATTAAAGGTGAATTTGACACATTTCTAGATAAATGGATGCACTTTGAGAGCCTACTCTCAAGTGAAATAAATCGGACGCACATGTTCAAATATTATGTAGTCTCTCTTGTATGAGAAAACCAAAGTGCAGATGAGGAACAAAATGTAGAATATACATCAGGAAATAGAACGAAGAATATTCCAATAAGAAGGGGAACAGGGGGCATGGAAAGGAAAGGAAAGTCAAAAGAACAGGATAAGAATGGAAACAAAGCTTTTCCAAATAATGAGAAGAAGAAGAAGAAGAGTTGGAGGAAGAGCGAGGTTATCGGAGCGGGGAAATGAAGAATCAAGATATATTATGTACAGGTACCAATTCCCCATGATGAATTATACATATATAAAGTGCATCAACAAAATTAATTTTAAAACAAATTCTTGGCAGATGCCTCACCAATGCATTTCACCTTCTCACTAAGTAGAATTAAGTGGACCCTGAAGAGCTCATAAAGGAACCTATCTTTGGGGAATACAGGAAGTCCCTAAAATACTGTCATCATTTTCTTTCTGAAGATCTAATCTTATTCTAAATTAAAGAGTATATGGAAACAATGGTGGCAGCAAGATAGCTCAGCAGTCTAAAGCACCTAGGCAAGCTTAGGCAAGTGCAGGGACCATGGTTGGATCCCCAGCACCATGTGCCATGCCAGCTCCACCCCAGGCAGGCTGAGCCTACCACAACAACAACAAAGAAAGCAATCACTATGCCTGACACATTTGACATCCATGTCAAAAAAATTAGGGTACAGCTCTTTTTCTGATAATACAGCTGTGTTTTAACACGTAACACTGAGGTCAAAAATTAGCATTGGTGCAAAAAGGTCAGACAGTAGGACATTTTCTGTCAAAATCATGGAGACCCAGGAACATGCACAGAACACGGGATCCAGGAGACCCCTGCTGCTCCTGAGTACTGTGCACAGAACTGGCCAGAAGAGGGCTCCTTTCAGGTCTCCATTGACATCTGGCTTGAAACCAAGTCAGTCATCTGAAACAACAGTTTGACATGGTGCCAGGTCAGGGCAGTTTTTGATAGAGCAACTGTCCCAAAATCTTCTTTGCCTAAGGGAGAAACTAGAATTTCAGACACAAGGAGCACCTCCCACTACCCTCAGGGCTACTCCGAGTCTGCTCACTGCCCTCTCTTAATCTGTAGTGTGCAATTATTTTCCCCACCTTTAATCAATGTAAGTCACCCGTTCCCTTCTGTGTATTTTTCCCAATTCTTTGTTCACAGTGCCCAGATCCAAGAATTCCCTTGGGATCCACCACCCAATAACAGTACGAATTGTATCATAATTAGAAAAATTTAAAACATTCACAGAAGAATGATTAGCAAGTTTCTCAAAATTAGTCAAAGTCAAAACACTAAAAATAGTTATCTTTAAACACACTTGTGAACTGCTCTACATATTTAAAGACCTGTAAATATTTTCAGTTAAAAAGAAATGTTATTGACTTCATAAACTAATAAAAATCACCAATATAATAAAAAATCTGTATTTTCATACTTTATAACTCTATGGAACAATTTCAGAATGGATTAAATTAAAGTGTGTCATTAGGGCATTTTTCAAAACAAAGTTGAAAATATACTTTACACCTGAGCTATACAAGTGAGGACAGCAAGGCATAGGACAGCACGCCAAGGTTGATGTTCAGCACCACCAATTTCTGAAAGGGTTCTTCACTCTCATAGGAGTCATCGTGCAACATATTCACATCTGGCAAAAGTCTAGAATGTTATTGATAGTCTCCATGATGAAAAATCTAGGGTCAATACTCTTTTTCCATGGTACTCAAGGTTGTCTACAGAATTCTGCCCAGTTAGCACACCTTCCTCTTTTCTTTTCTTTTCTTTTCTTTTCTTTTCTTTTCTTTTCTTTTCTTTTCTT
>NW_004524653.1:3234761-3270232 GCF_000260255.1 Octodon degus
GTCCTTCTTCTCCTGTGCCTCGAGATGAATTCTAGGGTGTCCACTAGTCCCTTCTTTGCAGTTTGCTTGTCTTGTTAATTGACTTTAACTACCACACATGCTTGGCTTCCAAATAAGTATCTGCCGGCTCCCTCCTCTACTACGCCCAGATAGTCTCAGCCTGGTGCTTTACACCCCCAATTGGAAACCTACGGTGAGACCATCCTGCTTCTCATCAGGCCAAAAGAGGGATCACAACTTCAAAACTGAAGTCATAATTCAAATGAAATTGGAGTTCCTTCAAATATGTCCATTTCTACCCTAACAAAGACTGCCTGATTCTTCTGCTACTCAACTGAAAACTCCAGAAGCCATGCTTCTGTCCAGCACCTGTACTAACTGCCAACAGACCTGCATGCTCTAGGCCCAGCTGTCCACAAAGCATGCTCAGGGCTGCCAGACCCTGCCCTGGGTGCCTCTGACCTGCATGACTGCAGTCATCCTTCTAGTCTCCTGGCTCGCTCTCTCCCCAACTATTTCCCTGCTCTGTGTGCTCTAAAACATGCATTTTCCCATTTTCAACACCTTTAAAATTGGGATGCTTCTTACAACCAGTTGATGAAACTCTTGAATTGCACTGGTTCTTTTACCTCTTTTTGTTCTTCTTTCAAATTTTAGCATCAAACATAAGAGTGGATATTACAATCAGTGATGTCTTAACTTTGACAAAGTGCATTGAAGATATTTGCTAGCTGGGTATGGTAGCACATAGTTGTAATCCCAGCACTCTCAGAGACTAGGGCTAAAGGATCAGACATTTAAGCACAATCTGGACAATTTTGTGAGGAACCTGTCTCAAAACAAAACAAACAAACAAAAAAAGACTGAGGATATAGATCAATGAAAAGAGCTCGGGTCTAATCTCCAGTAGCACAGGACAAAAATTTAGTTACCTACTTTTTTTTTTCAGCTGTCTCTTGTCTTCTCCAAGAAACCCATAAGCTCCACTATCGCTGGGAATTTTTCTGCCTTGTTGTCTGATTCCCAGAGCTGGAGCAGCATCTGGCCTGCAGGTAGAGTCATTTTGTTGACATATTGGACAAACAGAAGAACTCTTTTTTTAGCACTTGACAGCAAGTGTTTTTTTAAAAAGTCCCTTGTGAAGACATCATGTTGCTGTGAAAAAGAGCAATCGGGGATATGTGGCTTCACAGTTCATCTCTTCCAGTCACAAGTGTTACAACACACGCAAGACACATGGTTGTGTAGGTCTCCACTTCCTCATGAATAAATTAGAATACTGTAGTTTAATATATCTCCTAGTCACGTCAACAGGAGAACACAATGAAATGGTGTATAACCAGATTCATGAGCATCTTTCACGAAGCACGTTTCATGTTATTATGCTGTAGTATTTCCCTGATAATTAATCATATCCCAAGTTTTATGGGAATCCCTTCACCTTGTCCGTATTAGGCTGACATTTATAAAACTCAACGTGCAGTCAGTGCCCAGATCTTTGCTTTTAGTACCATTCTCCATGAAAAGGAACTAGGGTTCCTCAGAGAAATAGCTCATTCCAGGGCTGGGGCAGGAAAAGTTCAAGAGGAACAGACAGCCTCTTCCAGGGCCGTAAATTAAGAAAGTCCTCAAAAGATAGAGAAACATAGCCCTGTCAAAAGATCACAAGGACTAGCACAAGGAGTTCCCAGTGGGCAAAGTTAGAACAAAACACAGGAAGTAACTTAGCATTTGATTATAGACCAATGTATAAAATCAAAACACAGATTTGCATATTAATATAAATGAATGAATGCATAAATAAATAAAATACAAATCATGTTTTCCATGCTTTTCAGATAATATATGTAGATATATTTCTGTAGGTGATTTGGCTTAATCCCCTTCCCTGTCACACACAGCTTTTGAGCAGAGTTGACCATAGTGTCCAATTTCCAAATAGCAGTGTACAGGTGCAGAGAATACATGTGGAGACCTGAAAATGCCCCCTGCCAGGGGTGCTGTCATGGTGAACATCATGGCAGTGCCATCTAGATCTCAAGTGTCATCTCTTATGAGGGTCAGGAAAGACTATGCTCTGCTGTCATATCCTTTCTCAAAATGTAAATCACAGGAAACATCAGAAAAATGTAAACCAAGAGCCAGTCCTCAAGACAAAAAGATTGCTGAATCTCAAAAGGGTCCCCTATCCAAGAAAACCTGATATTTAACATGTGGTAGGATTCTGAGTCAGAAAGAAAGACAGCAAGGGGGAAGCTGGTGAAATCCAAATCAAGTCTGGAGTTCAGTTAATGGAGTTGGATGGAGGACATGTGTGGTTTTGCCAAATTCCCCAGATCATATGGGAAGGTAACAACAGAATCAGAATAATTAAGACATGTAGGAACTTCTTCCTTTTTATGTATTTTTTATAAACCTAAAATTCTTCTAAAATTTAAAATATATTTGTAAAAGCTCAATGTATTATTTTTGAAAAATAAATAGCCTTTTTTAGCTAAAGGCAGTTGTTCTAGGTATGTGGCATCTAACAATAGATCCTCTTCTCTGGATTTGCATGCTGTCGGGATTAGCATGGTGCTTGGCTGCAAGACCGCATCCCTTGCTCTTCCATGCAGCTGCTGTTCCTCTCCAATAGCCAGGGCCCTGCAAGGAGCTAAAAGCCAAAATTATTTGGAGGAAATTCTGGGATGATTTTTTCAGTGATGTACAGACAGCTGACGAACAACATATTTCAGACTTTCTCTCCTTTCTCTTTTCAGCTGCCTGGGAGGTAGATAAAAAGGCAAAAGAGCCAGGAGACGCCACACATCACACACTGACCTTGACCATGCACTGACCTTGATGTGGGAAAGGCAGTGCTGAGAACTGACAGCAGAGAGTCAGCAGGAAGCTGTGTCACCCAGGATTGTGCCGAGCTGCCAGGCCACAGCAGCTCTCAACCGACCACCCCAGTGCTGCTGTGATGCGCGGGGGAGCAGGACTCAGGTCCCACTGCTTAATGGGTAACTGCTGCCCTATTTGGGGTCTCACAGTTTGTATATTCCTGGCCTGCATCTGTCGGTTTTAAGACAAAGCCATGGTGCTCCGACCATGAGCACTGGCTACAGATCAACCCATGCGGGGCACTGTCTGTGGAGGAACTTCACCCTGACCCCAACCTGAGCCACGAGAGATATGCTGGCCAGTCACCACTGCTGCCCTCTCAAGCTATTCTGACCTCTTTTAGAGGCCTACCCTGTTCTCCTAGAGAACTCAGTTGTGTAAATAATAAAACCTCCCATCCCTTTTCTTCTAGAGGCACTGAAGTATCCTTGACAAATAAAATTGTGTGCATTCAATGTGTGGTGTGTTGTTTTCACATGGTGACACATTGTGAAATGGTTATCACAAGCAAGCTAACACACATTGTCATGTGGCGGCATTATTTTTTGTGCTAAGAAAGCTTCAGATGAGTTCTCTTAGAAGATTTAGCATATATGGTACAACATCATTAACTACAGTGCACCTGACATTTCTGTGATGTTTTTGTTTTTTTCTGTGCTGGGGATTGAACTCAGGACCCTGCACTTGCCAGGCAAGCACTTACTCTACTGAGCTATTCCCCCAGCCCCTCTGATACGTATTTACCCCACATACCTAAGCCTTTATGTTTTCTAACCAGCACCTCTTACTACCCAGACATTCTCTCATTCACAACCCTTGGTGAACCTCCCGTCTGCTCGCCGCCTCTCTAAGTGCAGCACTTTGAGATTCTCCATATCAGAGCCTTTGTGTGACTTTTCTGCTTCCAAGTTCAGTTTATTTCACTTAATCTTTATTTTTTCTCGATGTGTGTGTGGCAGCATCGGTCTGGAAAAGCTAATAACCATGAGCAATTCTTAGCAATTAGGAATTTACTCTGTTTGGTTTTGCTGTACTGGAATCATACCTCAGGACCTTGACAAGCAGGTACTTGTGCCGCTGAGCTATCTCCCCAGCCCAGGAAACACTAACCAGACTTCAGAAAGGTGGTTTTTGTTTTGTTTTTTACTTCTGTCAATGACCACAACAGTGTATTTTTTAAACCCCGGAGATTGTATTGACTATAAGCAGCTTGTTCCGAAGCTAAATTATACACTCATGACCTTGTTTGGCTCTTAAGATAGTGACAGTGAACTAAAGCCTTGCAGTAGGCAGAATTCTAAGGCACCCACTGGTTCTCTGCCCCTGATAATTTCCTCCCCCTGAAAGTCAGTCCAACTGCAACTCGCTTAGAAACTGCAGACTATCACAAAGAGGAAGAGATTTTGCAACAGTAATTAAATCCTTTGTCAGATGACTCTGTGTTCATGAAAATGGAGCTTTTCCAGTGATTCTTCTAAGGGAGGCCAGAGGCCAGTGAGCAGCCCCTGCTGCTCTCAAAGACAGGAGTTGCCATGGTAAGAAAGCAATGTGGCCCAAAGCTGTGGGGCCCCAGAGGCCAGGGAAGGCCCAGGCTGATGGGGGTCAATTACTGGGGTCCTCGGTCACACAAACAGGAAATCCAGTTCTGCCAGCAGCCAGGACTGGAAAAGAGGGCCTTGAGTTCCAGAACAGACTTGTCCTGACTGGCTTCAGGATTGCATTCTCCAGGAGCTGCAGTAGTAGGCAGACTTGAACCAGCTTGGCCCAGCTTTCAGATCCACTGAAGATACAAGATAACACAAGAATCGGATCCATGGAAGACACAAGATAACAAACAAGGTCAGTTTCTTCCAAGCACACACTGATCTGGCAGAATAGAAAACTCACATGCATCAATATCTTCATTTGAGAGAGGACAGAGTTTAGGATGACTAGAAAGGCATGAAATGTCCTCATGGGTCCTGACCTTAAGCGTAAAGGCTAGGATTTGAACCTACAGAAGTCTTATTTCAAATTCATGCTCTCTAGAACTACATTAGTCCACCTTTGGGGTGTGCAAAGTCTCAACAGACACTGACGCTTTCTGGAAGAGGAACCAAATCTCACTCCATGGTGGCACCTGCACTGTGCTGGGCTCTCAGCACATGTTGACTAAATCCAATGCATAGTTTTAAGAATATGGAGCATCACAGAGAAGCAGGCTAATTTCCAGTGGCCCAGTAGCCAAGTCTTGTTCATCTTATCGGAACCTCATAGAAAAGTTCTCAGATACTGATGATTGGCTGAGGTTAAGCACCTTCTATCTGTCCTTGGAGTGGGCAGATGTTTCACGTGCAAAATTAGACAAGGATGTGCGATTTTCACAAAGCCTTTCATTTCTGCTTAGCTTTGTTGCCTGACTGCAGAATCTGAAATTAGAATTTCTTCCCTTTGTGTGCATTGCAGCCTGTCATTTTCATGTTAATTACTCACTGTTAAATTTTTTAAGATCCCTCTCATCTATATTATCTGGAGTTGCTTTTTCTTCCATTTCTACCCTTCTGAGTAACATCATTTGGGATAACCACACAAGGCGGACAACATCCTTCCATGTTATTCTCTTCTCATTAAATGAATACCATGTGGGTAGCATTTAGATTATCCGGAACCTAGGAGGCCATAATCTGATGTACTATTGCAGGTGATTTAGGCAAATGTATTCCCTGCCTTACCTCAGCTCCTTATGAAATAGCACCTGGCTGCTGCAATTATCTTTGTCTCGCTTGCGCTGCATTGTTATTCTACTTTTTGTGTTATTGCATTGTGTGTCACCATACAATCACCCAAAATGAAGGCTCGATGCCCCTCCCAGATCAGCCAGGAGTTGTGTGAGTTCAAGCACAGTCTTCTGGGCTTCACTGTCACACCCTGAGAACCCAGCCACATGCCTAAAAGCAAGCAGCTAAGCAGGACATACTGAATAAATAACTGCAGGAGTTAGTGGCTATCACGCTTTTCTGATTAAAAACCTTCAAACTTAAACTCTAACTTTGTGTACATCAGATATTATTTGCATTTTGAAGTCTCCTAGGATACAAAATATGCCATTGCCATACATAATATGTTTGATAATATTAGTCATTGATACATGGATTAGGAGAGATGGATTGGTAGACTATGGGTGGGTTCACGCATAAAATGGTATGGCTATTATTCCTGCTCGGATCCTAATTCTTTGAGGAGAGAGGCTGTCTTCCTCACAGTTGGCACAGTGCCTACCTCACAGTAGATGTTCTATAATTTATCAGATGGAACATAATTATTTTACTTAATAATTGCAGTGTAGAAAATATTGACTCAAATAATTCAGTAGCTAAATTATTTTTTAAAAAAGGAAAAACAAGGATTGAAGTCCTACTTCACTGAATAATTATGTGGCTTAGAGATCGTAATAATCCCTCTTTTTTTTTTTTTTTTACTTAAACCACCATCATGGCAAAAGTTATATTTAGGCAACACACGCATGACGTGTAGGAGCTGCCATGAAGAAGCATGAGGATAATAAGGATAATAGGGATTTTCCAATAATGAAGACTACACTTTCACCAGCACCCCAGATCTCTCCCCAAACTCCTTTGCAAATATCATTTCTTTTAAACCTTTATAGGAATCCTATAAGGCAATAGCAATTACGCCTACTTTGGAAAACTAGAAATCAGACTAACAGAAGCACCACCATTTTCTTAGGTTTGTTGGTTTGTTTCTTTGTTTTGCGGTACGAAGGGATGAATCCAGGTCCTTTGCACTGAGTTTCACCCTCAGCATTTTTTTTTCTTTTTGAGACAGTGTGTCCCTCTAAACCTCTAAACTGCTCCTGCTAGGATGACTTGTGATCTTTCTGCCTCAGCCTCACAGACTTCCAGGATGGCAGGCAGCCACTGCCACAGTACCTTATATTTTTCTTAAGTTCGCGTAGCTTGTTACACCTATCAATCTTGCACGGCTCTTAGTTCTTACCAAAATGCTGATGGGCCCTGATAAATGAGAGCATGCAGGGAGAAAACATCAGTCCACAAGGTGGAAGCCACAGACTAATAACAAACACATCGTAGATGCTCCTCAGAAAAGAAAAGATTCTCACAAGTCCTCGGCCTGATGGCTGCCACACCCTCACACCTGCATGGACCTGCTTCCTGCCTTGTCACATGCTGCTGGCAGCCTCCTATCAGAAGAGGGTCTCTTGTCCTTTCCTTCTCACCTCATTCCAAAAAGAACAAATGCATGAAGCAGATCAGCTGTGTATATAAAGACTGTACAGTTTATAAACTGACAGTTTGGGTTCTAATGCCAGATTCCTACGATAAATCCTAAGAATCCACCATCACCTTGAGTCTTTTGACCTCCCTGGACTTAACGATTTCTGATAGATAGAACAGAATATTAGCCAAACCTCAATCAAAATGTCACTGTGAGGACTACGTAAATCAGCACGTACTCATGAACTCTTTATCAGAGTGCCTGGCATAGAGGAAAACTCAATTACGATGAACTTCATTTTTTAAGACACTCTTGACCTCACTCCCCTCTTCGTGGAGAGTTCTACTTTGCTTGTCTTCGAAACTATTTGCATAAAATGATACATTTGTCACCAATACCCATTTGAAATTATCCTGGCTACAGATGAAAGAAGATGGAGTTAGACGATTACCTGTTTGAGAGCGCATCTGTTGAGAGATACTCAGATTTACTGCTCATTGCGGGCCATGTGTGCCCCAGTAACCATCTTCCATCCAAGGCTGAGCACCCGGAACCAAAGCAATGAACATGATAAACAGAAGCGCGACTTGTTTGTGTAATGGCAAAAAGATCCAAATGAGCCTTTGTCTCTTATTAAACCAGCAGATTTTGCCCCAGAGTATTAAAAGTTTTAATCCAACATTCTGTTTGCCTTCGGGCAAAGCATTCTGTTAGGTAAAATAAAAAGCACAGCATTTCAAGTTCTGCTCCCAGAATGTGATAAATCAAGATCTTGAACAAAAATGACAAATGTCATTCCTTTTCATACAAGTAATTTTAAAGCCCAACTCTGTAATTGCCTCTAGATACATTTCTTCACATAGACTTTGTAAGAGCCCTCACGATGCTTGTCTCATTTCTAATAAGTTCTAAAACAAAGCTCAATTTTCTTTTAAAACATAGACTTTTTTGTTTCTGGTGAATGAGACTGTATGAGCTCAGTGATTTCTTACTCACACAACACCACAGTAGAGGCAACTGAACTTGCTTGCTCTCAATTAAAATTAATAGGATGCATCATCAAACATTTTTCTTAGAATTTTGTCTTAAAAATTTGGAATCTTGCACACGGTTGATCAGTTGAGAAATCTAAGACCTAGAATTGGCATTCCAGTGCCAACCCAGCAACAGGAAGCATGCATTTTCCCTCAGAATGTGTCGGACATTGAAGGCATTTTGAAAGCCTTGGGAACAAAACAGCAAGAGCAACAATAATAACAACAATAACACTGGAGCAGCTGGTAAGTATTTGATGAATAAAAATGGCAGTGTTCAGCCTCCCCATTTTAAAAACTTTATTTAAAGAGAAAAAAATAACAAAACACAAAGACAAAGACAAAAAAAAAAAATAAAAGGATACAGAATTTTGAAACAAGATGATAGGAAATTAACAATGGTTGTTGCATTATATATTGATATCTTAAAAGTGGTTGTTCGGATTGCCAGATATACGCATGCAGGATTGATCAAACAATTAAACATTGACTGTTCCTTTCAATAAATCAATAGAGGGCCGGGGAGATGGCTCAGTGGAATAATCGCTTGCCTGGCAAGTGCAGGGGCCTGAGTTCAATCCCCGGTTCTGCCAATAAATAAATAAATAAATAAATAAACCAATAGAAATTAGGATCACATTTATCATACATATAAAATGTGTGTGTGTGTGTGTGTGTGTGTGTGTATTTCTCCTTTCTTTTCTCCTTTCCCTCTTTCCCATTGCTCTTTCCTTCTGAGCAGTTTCTTTTCTTTTCACAGTATCTATTGTACCTTTTGGATTTTACTTCGCCTCCCCACTCTTACGACAATGTCACCATGGCTTCCCCTACTCTATTCCTTGTGCAGCCACATCTGACTGTCCAACAGTGAGCAGCAGCTGGCAAGAGGCAGAGCCCTCTTCACTTGTGGACACCCTGTCTAGGGATCCTTTCAGAATTTCTACAGCGGAACTAAGAAACTGCATAAAGCACCAAGAAACAATTTGTCCACTTTAATATGGGGGCTTAGGTAACCACTGGAAAGACTTCTGTGTCATTCAATAATGTTGATCAAGTCTTTTAGATTTAGTGTATCATGTCCAATAAAAATGCATCAGTGTTTTGCCAGTTCCAACTGGATCCGTGTATTCCTAACACATCAGTAATTTGGGGGGCTTGGGCTAATGAAACTACGGTAAAAATATCATGTTCTGGTTACCTCATTCTAAGATGTCTACATAAATTTTAAAAAATAATAGTAATAATCATAAACTCTTCATCCTCCCTCTCCCTGACCCTCTCTCCCTCTCCTTCCTCCCCTCCTTTTCTCTCTCTCTCTCTCTCTCTCTCTCTCTCTCTCTCTCTCTCTCTCTCTCTCTCTCTCTCTCTCCTCTCTCCCTTCTTCTGCCTTATCTCTTACCCCTTCCTTTCTTCCCTGAGCCTTCCAACTCTTGCAGCCTTTCCATTTGCCAAAGCTCCATTTTCATCAATTTTTCTCCTTCAGTTCTTTTTACAAACATATTTTAAAAGATTCTTTTTAAAACATTATATGCATACACCAACTCCCCGTGATAATCATAACCATTATACACTGCAAACGCTTAATTAAAAAATGGCAATAACCAAAACAGGAGAAAATATAGAAACAAAAAGAAAGCTCAATCTTTATCAGTGAGAAATAATCCCTATCATTTTCTTTCTCTCTTTTTTCTTTCCTTCTTCTTTTTGTGTTTTCATTCTTTTGTTCCTTTCTGCATCCTTTCCTCCACTTTTTTTTTTCCTCTTGTATTTAGGACAGAGCCTACAGGGTCTATAGGATCTCTCTATGTAGATCCGACTCGTAACGATCCTTCTGTGTTCAGCCTCCCAAGTGCTGGGATTACAGTCACGCTCCACCACGCCCAGTCTCAATCGCCGTCTCAGCACGTCCCGGGGGCAGGACTGGCATGGCACGCTGGGGATCGAAACTGGCCTTTGTGCTCCGCCTGAGCAGGCGCTTTAGTCCGCTGAGCTATCAGGTCGGCCCTCTTTCCTCCAATTGATTGTTTACTTCTTTTTTCCACAGTCAGAGGTTACAATTGACGAGTTTGGGCAAGTTATATGCCTCTCTACAGAGAGCACAGATGTCAAAGCGTGTTGTGTAGATTCACCAAGTTACCCTAAAAAGTTTGAGAATCATGCCCAGCAAATAACAAACAGTAAGTGTGTTTATTATTATATATTAATTACTTCACACAACCAGATCATACCATACACGGCATTCTGCTATAAAATTGCCTCAAGTAAAATCTTTCGTCAGTAGTTCTCAATATCGGTGAATGTATTTCAGCATTTTAAATTGTGAAGGGTACTCTGTTACACACACACACACACACACACACACACACACACATACACACACACATTATACTTATTTAATTTCTTCTTCTGGTATATTGTGTGCAGCTCAGTCTTTCAGTATGTGTATCCCTCTAGTTAGTTCCTAATCAGAATTCATAGGACATCTAATTAATCCATATTTTCTTTATCTAATTAATCCATATTTTTATTTATCTTCTCATTGCATCCCTCCTCCTCTCTGCATAAAAGTTCTCATGAGAGCAGAGACTGTGGAATCACCTTTACAAACAACATGACCATGTAGGTGGGCAATTCAATAAAGCCCAAAGGTGGGGGAGTCCATGGGAAGTTATAATATAATTCACACATATAATTCTCTTAATATCTTTAACAAGAAGAATGCAGACTTAAATTAACAGTATTAAAGTCAGAATTAAATGAAAGAGGATGTTAGCATTCACTTTATAAACTATGAAGAGTACAGACAGCAAAAGTGAGTTTATCCAGTTACACACTGAACAAGCAAAATAATATTTGACTTATAATGTTGGGATAGATGTTCTCTTTTCCCTTAAATTTTTGTTCTTATACTTTAAAGTGGGATTTATCCAAAGAAGATATCAGCTACTTACATAGCAAAGATGTTTGCTTTAAATATATTAAGAGTGAAGATTTGTACTAATAGTGTTTGGACAGGATATCATGTCTGCATCTTGTACTATGAATAACCACTGCGAAGACAACAATATGCAATATATTAACTATTGAAACTGTCCTACTAATTGGTTTTGAAACTGTCTCATTGCTGTTTGTTTCTCAATAAAATTAATTTAAAAATTAAATTAAATTAATATAGATATATTAATTAAGAGTTTCTATGACCAGCTACAATACCATAAATCCTATACAAATAGTAAACATAAGCAGACATTTATAGGGAATCAGGTTCAAATGATCACTAGCCATTGAATTTTTCCATTTATTTCAGAACAAAATATAACATTTCATTGATTAGTTTGGCAAAGTATTTAGGACAAGATCTATAGGGTTTCATTACGTAGATCTGACTCATAGTGATTCTCCTGTTTTCAACCTCCCAAGCACTGGGATTACAGGTGCGTGCCACCATGCCCAGTCTCAATCACCATCTCAGCATGTCCCAGGGGCAGGGCTGGCACGGCACACCAGGGATTGAACTCCATCCACTGTTCTTTGCCTAAGCAGGCGCTTTAGTCCATGGAGCTATCTGGCCGGCCCATTGACATCTAGTTTTAAAACTGATAATATACTGTGTTGCCTAGCACATGAAGAAAAGAATTATCACACATTAATGATAGAACTACTGATGGGTAACTTCCTCTAGAAAAATTATATCTGTCAGAGTTTAAGCATAGACTTAGCTTTTGAACCTGAGTTTCAAGCTCTGGGTTTTACTGTGGTACATATACAAAGAAAATACGGTCTATTTGCAAAAAAATGTTAAGAACCACCTCATGATCCATCAAAAGCTAACTGGCTAACTAAACCATAGGACAGTCTTACTTGGTGAGGTGTGCCTTCGCAACAAAGAATAAAGCCACAGCAGTGCAATAGAAAAATAAAAGCTACAGTGAGACACCTCCACACATTCTCCAGAATAGCTAAAATGTAAAACGACTCATAACACCAAAGTGCCGGCAATAATATGGAACAACTAGCACTCCTCTGCGTCGCTGTGGAGACAGTAGTGCTTAGCACCATTTCATAAAACCACTTGGCAAAATGTCTGTCCTACTCCTAGGTGGGTGCTCAATGGCATGTGTGTCTTTGTATATTATGAAAATGGGTACAAGGATGTTTCCAACAGTTATATTCATGAAATAAAATCATCTTGGAATAACCTAAGCAACCACAAACATTGGATGGTCAAACGGGTATATTCTAACAATGAAATAACATGCAGAAGGGCCAGCCAAATAGCTCAGTGGATTAAAGCACCTGCAAGCAGGTGCAGGGGCCGAGGGTTTGATCCCTGGGCCTGCCATGCTGGTGCTGCCCTCAGGGCATGCTGAGACGGAGATTGGGACTGGGCGGGGTGGCACACACCTGTAATCCCAGCTCTTGGGAGGCAGTAAATAGACGGATCACTATGAGTCTGATCTAGTGGTGAGACCCTGAACACCCTGTAGACCCTTCCCTAAAACACAGGGGGAAAAAAGAAAGAAAAGAAAAGAAACAACATGCAGGAACAAAACAAAACACTGCCCGTGTGGTAAGATGAATGTCTTTCACCAACATAAGGACAAGCAAATGAAGCCAAGCACAGCTAAGTACCTAGTGGTGATTTAATTGGCAAGAAGTTCATGCAGTTTGGTCCATCTATTGTTCTGTGTAATGATTTTTTTTATACTATCCCAAAAGTACAGGCAATAAAAGAAAAAATAAAAAGAGGGAGATCACATTGGACTAAAAAGCTGCCCAGGAAAACAATCAACAGGACAAGAAGACGACCTATAGGATAGGAGAAAGTATTGCAAAACATACTTCTGATAAGAGATTA
Source organism: Octodon degus (assembly GCF_000260255.1). Classification (NCBI taxonomy): domain Eukaryota; kingdom Metazoa; phylum Chordata; class Mammalia; order Rodentia; family Octodontidae; genus Octodon; species Octodon degus. The sequence goes on from NW_004524653.1 coordinate 3,247,773, forward strand.
ATGCCTCAAATGTGCAAAGGACTCAACTCTTCAGCAAAAGGTCATAGCAAAATCAAACATTTGCAAAGGAATGGATAGACATTTATCAAAAGAAGACATATAAATCGCCAACAGGTATGTGGAAACATTTTAAAAGCTCAACACAGTCAAGAAATTTCAAAGTAAAACTACACTGAGATATTCCCTCACATCCACTAGAACAGAAACTATAAAAAGAAAATTAAAGACGTGTTGGTAGGGATGAGGATAAAACATAACTTTTAGTACATGTTTGGAAGGAATGTAAATTAGTGTGCCTATAATGAAAATTAGTATGGAGTTTTCTCAAAAATAAAATAAATAAAGGAAGTACTGTATGATCTAGCAATTCCTGCCCAGGAATACATGGAGAGGAAATGAAGCCAGTATTCTGCAGAGACATCTGTCCTACCGAGTTCATTACAGCATCATTCACCAAAGCGAAGAAATGGAAACAAGCTTAAATATCCAGCGACAGATGAATGACTTCTGAGCACATCATACATACAAAGAGCAATCTACTGCTCAGGTTTTAAAGGGAAGGAAATACTGTCCTTTGTGACTACAGAGATAAGCTTGGAGAATGTTATATGAAATGAAATAAGACAGAAGCACAACCATAGCATGGACTCATGCAAGTGTGTTATCTAATATGGCGAATGAAAGAAACAGAGTAGAGTAGTAGTTATGCAGAACCTGGGATCAGGGAGACTGGGAGGGATTAGCTAAAGGACATAAAATTTGTTAGATGAGAGGAACAAATTCAAGAGATATACTCTACAGATGTTAAGAGCAGCATAGTTAACATGAATAGATAATGTGAAGAACAGTATACCAGCATAATTAAGAATACATTGCATAAGAACAATGCATTAGGTAACACATTACCTTAAGAACAACACATTGGGCTGAGGAGATAGCTCAGTGATCCAAGAACCTGCCTGGAGAGCGCAAGGACCTGAGTTTGAACCCTGGTACCACATGCCATGCTGGCTCTAGAACCCTGGGCACACAGTGCAGGAGCTGGGGGGAGTGAGACAGGAGGATACTAGGATTCTGAACTGTGTAGTGAGACCCTGTAACAAATAAATAAATAAATAAATAAATAAATAAATAAATAAAATTTTAAAAAGAAAAATAAACTGCATATTGTATGCACTGCATATAATTAAGAACAATATAGTGCATAGGTTAAGTTAAAAATAGTGTTGTGACTCTTTGAAGGACAATTGGTACATGGGTTCTGCATTCAAACATCAAAATCGCTGAAGGTAGATTTTGTGTATTTTCACCACGTAAAAACAGTAAGTATATGAAATAATAAATATATCCACTAGTTTGAATTAGCCATTCTACAGCATACACATAGTTCAAAGCATCATTTTTGGAGAGGTACTGGGAATTGAACCCAGGACCTTGCACTTACCAGGAAGGTGCTATGCTGCTGAGCTACTCCCTGGCCTTGTAAATCATCCTGTTGCACTCCACAACTATTTGCAATTTTGTTACTATATTAAAATAGTTGATAGGCTGGGGAGATAGCTCAGTGGTCTAGGCGCTTGACTGGAAAGCTCAAGGATCTGAGTTTGATCCTTGGTAATACACACTGTGCCAGCGCCAGAACCGGGTGTGGTGGGGCACACTTATAATCCCAGTGCTGGGGAGGGTGAAACAGGAGGATCACTAGGAGTGCACACTGCATAGTGAGACCCTGTATCAAATAAATAATTTTTTAAAAAAATTTGAAAGCTACAATAGTAGATAAGAATAAAAAAATGAAAGAAAATATAAATGTTTCATTACATTATACAAGCTATTTCTAGAGCATTTTCAAATTGGTTATTTATCATTTAATAAACTATATCAAGAAAGACAATAGTTTTCTTAAATCCCTTCTTAGCATCTTTGGTTTGGATCAGTTTATATATCACTGTGACTTTGGGAAGAAAATTCTGAAATTTGAACAAAGTGATATCTATAATATTAATGATTTTCATAATTAAATCACTAATTCCAACCTTTTGCTCAATATTGGGAAAAACAGCCCCATCCATGGCACTAGAAATAAAACAATATCTCCCTGCAATTATACCTGTCATTACTTACAAAAGTACAAATTCAATTCTCCCCAAACAGTTCCCCAATATATAACGACCTCTTGTCCAAGAGTGCCCATACTCTTAGATTCTAGCCCACTTAAAATATAATTGCAGAATTTTCCTGGCTATGTGAAGTGTTGATTTTTAGCAATACTCATTGCTGAAAGTTTCAGACAGCAAAATTCCACTCTAATTAGGCAGAACGTCAGAGAGGATTTCTCAGTCCATGTGAAGCTGAGGACATGGAAAATGAATTAGAAGAAATGATCTGCCCACACGGTGCAGAGGGTGCTAGAGTGTTCTCTGTCTGGGTAGATGAAGAAAAACATAAAAATTAAAAGTAAAAAACAACCAGAGACATAAGGGCAAAATAAGTCCATAACATGAATTTTAGAAAACTAAAATTCAACTTCTGAAAACTTGGATAAAACAGATTAACTGTTTAGAAACAAACAGAACAGTGTACCTGTTGAATTTAGCGAGAAATATGCAGTCCCAGGTTTCCCTTCAGAAGCACTAAAACAAAATACCGAGCTGCAGGGACCAGGGTTTGATTCCCAGCATGCCGTGCCGGCCCCGCCCCTGGGGCGCACTGACACGGACATTGAGACTGGGCGTAGTAGAGCACGCCTGTAGTCCCAGCGCTTGGGAGGCTGAAAACAGGACAAGCACTATGAATCCGATCTGTGTAGTGAGACCCTGTAGACCCTGTAACTAAAATACACGCAATAAATGAATAAATAAATACTGAGCTGCACCAAAGATGAGCTCTATGATGTGCATCATGCACCACTGTGACTGGTCCGGTTCCACATGTTAAAAGCCTGTGGTTCTGGGGCCCAGGAAGCACTGGCATTTTTCAGTTTAAAAGTCACTGGTTTCGATTTTTGCCATCACTTTCATGGCATGTGTCTATCCTCAAACTAGGAAACTGCCACTTGTAGGAGAAATCCTAATCTGTTTTTGGCTCTTGGGTACTTCTTACAAGTATTTAAAAACAAAATACCTTCTGTCATTTTAGAGGGTACCCACAGAAGCCAGAGGTGGCAAAAATATTAGGTCCCTGGAATAAGATGTAGGTTTAAGCTAGACTCTTCAGTGAATAGCTACAAGGTCCTAGTAATTCATTTGCTCATCTAGAAATGACAATAAGCACAAAATGAATTTTCATGAAAAGCCAACTACTGTTCTGCTATTTGGTCTTTGCATTTTCTGCCTACACGTAATCAGGCATTTTCCCAGATATTTCTAGAAGGGAGTGAAATGCTGATTCAAGTATGAATTTTCATATGAAAAATGATGTTTCATTTCTTGTAGTTTTCTCATCTTTGCTACGGTCTGGGTGTTTGTTCCTCTGAAACACATGATGGAGATTTAACCTTTGATTCATATTAATAGGACTTGAATGTGGACCATTGGATAGTAATTAATCATAAGGGAGGTCATGAGATTGTTGTCCTATGATGACTTCAGTAGGTTTCTGAGAAGAAGAGAGAGAAGACTATCCGACCATGACCTGCTCCAGAGCCCTGCTACAATACCACAAGCAGGCTTCCACCAGGGCTGGGGCTATGTTCCTGAACTTCCTGGACACAGAACTGTGAGTTTAATAAACCTCTATTCTTCATGAATTAATATCTGTGGCATTCAGCCCCAGCAATGAAAAGAAACAAAGACAGTCTTCAAATCTTTGTTTCACTTTGTTTTGTGTTCGAATAAACAAAAGAATCCATTGAGACTTTTAAGAACTGAGTATAGTGGTTCACACTTGCATTCCCAGCACTCGGGAAACCAAGGCATGAGGCCATAAGCCAAAAGACAGCCTGAGCTGTATAGCAAGTTCAAGACCAGCCGGAATTGCTTCTTGAGACCTGTCTCATACAAGCAAACACATTTAAGAGGAACCTTTTTTTTAAAATGTATTTGGTATAGGGTCTCACTATGCAGCTTGAACTCATAGTGATCCTCTTGTTTTCAGCCTCCCTAGTGCTGAGATTATAGGCGAATGCCCCTATGCCCAGACTCTGTGGCCAGCTCAGCACATGCCAGGGGCGGGGTCAGCATGGCATGAGAGACTGGGGATAGAACCCGGGCCCCTGTGCTTGCCAAAGCAGGTGCTTAGTCCAATGAGCTATCTCTCCGGCCCAAGAGGCAACTTTTAATAACATGGGTGAGCCACTTTATTTTCCCTAATAGGTCTAGTAAGATAAACAAAGCAAATGTTTTCTAGGACAGATAGGCCAAATTGTTAGCATGAAAGTTCAGAAGAACTCAATACAGTATCATCATCCTAATTGTTCAGTTCAGTTGATCCACATTCTTATCACGTTTTGCTTCCTCTCACAAGCGGTGACATAAAGTACAGCTGAGCTGCAACTGTCATTAGATTTATTAGTGGCAAAACTGAAGATAAAAAATCCTCTGCAAAAGCATGGAATAAATATTCCATAAGCAATAAGAACTCACATGGCTGAATGAAGTATTTAGTGCTGTCTGTTTTCTGGAGGAAAAGATCTTTGAAGATAACACAATTAAGCCAATAGATAAGTTTGAGATCTGTTAATTAGTAAGAGGAGCTAAGTTGCACATGACCTTCCCCCCAGGAGGACCCACCATCCCTGTCACTCCCTCTCAGAGGCCCAACTTTGAAAGGCATGTGGGAAATCTCAGAAGGGTCAGCTAACCCTGGAAGTTCACATAGGAAAGACTCATGTGCAACTCTGATCGGATTCCTCACAAATCTCTTCATATTCAGAAAACCTCAAATGTACATCTAAGAGAATAGACTGAAAAGATTCACTTCCTAAGAAGCCATTCAGCCTGGTGCCATCACCTTCTCCTCCAGTACATGTATACACACACACACACACACACACACACACACACACACACCCTCTGTAACCCCAGGGTAATGATTGCATTCAGGCCACAAATACCATTGTCCTTGGAAACACACCCAAGACGGTGGCTGCATTGACTTGTGGACAACTTTTAATTAGTTGTGCCAATACCCGCGGACGACTGAGATAAGCTCTTCAGACAAAAGTGATAAAGGTGAGGAAGAAGTAGTCAAACTCTCTGCTATCATCTTAATTATTGACTTGTTTGAATACATGCTGGGAAGCCTGGCCCACTCTCCACTACAATTTCAGATTTTAAAAGTTCCAGGTGAAACACTACAGGACACTGCGTATGAGAAGATAAGGAGGGTGGCAGTGAGCTCCAGAGCTAACTAAGTTTGAGTTTTGTGGGACAGGAAAACCTCAATGAAGAAGCCAGGTCTGGGACTTGAAGAATTATATGGTAGGTAGGTTGAAGGAAGAGACAGAATCATATCATACAGACCAGAGACAGAAGAAATAAAGAACCTCAAGATGAACCAAGCTTAGGACATGAGAACAGTGAGCTTTTTTGCTAAAGGGTGAAAAGTAAATATTTTTTATTTTATAAGCAATAAAATCTATATGGCAATGACTAGTCCACCATCATATTTCAAGAGAATCAGAGATGATATATAAATGAAGAGTTTAGTCCATATTTCAATAAAACTTTTTATCCAGACAGCTACTCTCTGGTCATTTGACTAATCTTCCAGCACTCACCCAATTCCTAATGATAGTATGCTGTGCAAAACTATTCCTTCCAAAGTTTTAATCATAAGTATCCACTTGTCTAGCAATTTTTTGAGCTCCAAATCCTTACATTTGCTGAGGTTTACTAATTCATTAATTTTAACTCAGTCTTATTTTAGTGTTCCCTCACGGACACAAGAAAGATTTTTATATCATGCACTGAGTAAAAACTTTTATTTATATGCAAAATTCTACCATTCATGGATAATTAATACTCCAATAATTTATAGCCACTATATTGCATTATGCATTATGAAACAAAGATAAAATATTGTACAGTGATGTTACCACTCTGAAGAAAACCAGAAAAGAAAAGAACCTACGTGGCTATGGTTTTCTAAATGATAATTTTGCCTTTTATAGGTCATTCAGTGATTCGCATTTTAATTGTTCTATAAATCAGTTTATTTCTCTGCTTGTCTCACATAATTTTTCTTCAGGAGATTGGGACAGTCAGGAGAGAAAAAGAAATCAGCAAAAGCACACACACACAGTCATATATGCAGCTATAAAATTTACTTGGAATACCTTAGAGTTAGAAAATTACTCTGAATATTGCAGTCTGTCCATGACATAAAAAAAAAATGTTTATTCTTGCTTTCTGGAATTTTGGCACTATTAGTATTTCCATTCGTTAATAGAATTGCCAAATCGAGTGGCGCATACTTGACTTTCTGTGGGGCTCACAACATCCTGAGAATAGAGAATTCTGTTCCCTTCGTTTCTGTGCCCGCCATAGAAATATGAAAATCACTTGCTGACAGTTGCATCAAGATTTGTCCCGTGGGGCTGGCCAGATAGCTCAGCGGGTTAAAGTGCCTGCTCAGGCAGACTCGGGGACACGGCCCGATCCCTGTGCAACCACCACCCCGGGCACGCTGAGATGGCAAGCGAGACTGGGTGTGGTAGCGTGTGCCTGGAATCTCAGTGCTTGGCAGGCTGAAAGCAGGAGGATCACTATGAGTCCTACCCGTGAAGTGAGACCCTGTAGACCCTATACTAAACACATACGAAAAAAAAGGACAGAAAAGAAGAAGAAAAAAAAAAAGTTTGTTCAATCTTGTTCGCTTCTGGGCAAAACAAGAATCCACACAGTGGGATTAGTTACAGGGGATTAAAAAGATACAAACTATCAATGTATTATACAAAACAAGAGCCATCCTCTCCTATGTGTTACTCAAGAGATAAACAGTTAAAGTTTGCTATAAGGCTTCTGTTTCTTGAGTCCCCAAGGACTAAGATTAAAAACTTTATCATTTTAGGAAGAAGGTCCAGTCTTTATGGTACAAGACTACAGCTATAGCACTACCCATTGCATCTACATTGCATACAGCAAAAAAAGAAAAGGAACAAGGGATGCGTATCAGGTACTACTATGGCAATTTCCTGGAAGATAGCTTATGATTCTTGCCCCGACATTCCATTTATCCATACTTTGTTGACATGGTCACAGCCAGGTACAAAACAATTATTATCATTACTGATCCTCCTCCTCCTTCTCCCCCTCACGATGTTGCCTCTCCCCTGCCTCTTTGTTCCCCTTCTCCTTCCCCGTTTTCTTCCCTTGTCCATTCCCCACCTCCTCCATCACTGCCATAAGCCCAGCTAAAAGCCGGGAAATTCTGATATGCAAGAAAAGGTGTAAATATTGTCAGAGCAAGAACTAGCACCTGCAACAAAATAATTCACCAAAGTTTGAATTCCCTTGAAAATGTGCCCACCTAAACCATAATTGGAAATAGTGGCTAAAGCTTTAAGGAGTAATTTTTACTATCTCTATGTCCCTTAAATGACTTGATACAGTTATAGATGATTTTACAACAAGTAGCAATGTGCACTTAATGTAAAGGTCAGATTGCTTTTATCCTGGAAGAGTAAAAGTAGCAGAGAGAATGATACTAAAAGAATCAATGAGAAGAAAAAAAACAGTGATGAAAACTTTGTCATTTTCAGGGATGACTCTAGCTTTTTCATCTATTTGACAAGTCAATATTCTGTTCCATGTGATCTGAAGGCCTGGTGTTGACACTAAATAGCTGTAATTTTGAGCAAATTATTGAATTACATAGTTGGAGTAAAAGTCACTGTAGCAGCAGTAAAATTATTGCTGCTAACAGTAATAATGCAGATACTTTCATGATGGCATTTCCCTCACTAGGTGCTTTGAAAAAATAAATTAATATACCTAAAAGAATTTTGGGAGCTGTGAGGTACCCTGATAACTGTTTTCTCTTAGAATATTTGAGGCTCAAAGGAAATTTCTTTTGTGAATACTACAGGTCAAGGTATTGGTTTTTGCATGCATTAAAAAAATAATGCATCTATAAAGGTTCCAATGATCTGTGACGTGTCAGTCTGACAAATTTTGTCCACAGAAATGTCACATAATCACACATCTGAGCATAGCTCAGCAGGTGGATTCAAACACCTATGACAGCCTCCTGGTGAATCACTAAAAGTGTACACTTAATTTGAACTTGAAAGGTCAATTATCTCTGAAGTTAATTTTCATTGATACCTGTTACAATTGAAAATCACAATCACAGGAATTCAAGGACATTGGCGAACACAAATCCACAGGGGAAAAAATAAGAAATTCAAGTTATTATAAAGTGCTCTGCCAGCTCTACAAAGTTAGTTTGAAAGCCATAACCATCAGACTTCAAGTTAAGGTTCTCACAGTTTTAGTCCACTGATGAAACACAGCATTATTTGTGAGCTAAAAATAGGATATATCCTTGTGAGGATTTCTTAAATTGTCTGTGATTTTCTCTATGGTAGATGCTCCATCTTGGCTCAGGAGTTCATTTTAGCTCATGGTACAAGGGTTCTCATTTGGCAAAAGGCTCTCAATTGGGAAATGCCTGGTCACAGAAGATGCGGGGCTCTAAGGAGGCCGCCTGCTCTTCTGGCTCTTTTCTAATACAGCCCCCACTGACCAGTCCCTCCCTTGTGTCCTCCGTGGTATGCTTTTCCTTGGCACCACACGCCAGCCTCAGCGATCTCTTCACTTAAACATTCTGGATTTGTTTATGCTCCACAGCATTTCCACTTACGATTTTCTTTGCCTCAGATGTCCCTTCCCAATTACTTGCATGACTGCTTCATTCACATTGCTCAGGACTCTAATGCCAATATCTCAAAAATACTTTCATGGACTTCCTAAATTAGTGCCACTTCTCTGTTTTTATCACTGTCAGGACTATTCCCCTGTTGTTGTCTTGGGTTGGGGTGGTGCACGTGGCCTTCCGACTACATTGTTTTCTTTAAATCTCTTTACAACTGACCATCTACACTCTCCACATTTGTCCATGTCTGTCTGATTAATATATCAAGGTGTTCTCAGGCATGGCGCTGTCACCCAGTGAAGCCACCAATTAATACTTGCTGAATGAGTAGATAAATTAGCAAGTCAATTTTTTTTCTTTAATTCCTCCGGTGTTTTGCATGTAGCATATCCATTTTTACATATTAGAGAACCCCAGTAATGTGAGCAACAGTAGGACCCTTGCCAAGAGCCTTTAAGTAGAAATTCTGCTATCATTTTGTCCATAAATACCATTGGTATATCATGTAAAAGAGTTATAAATCAATAGCAAACTAAATAGAGCTCCTTTTCATGTAGTCATCAAAGGCCATCTTAAACTGCTAGGGGAGGTCTTTCTAAACATCTTTGCTAATTTTTGCCTCTTCTTTTGGTGCCTGGGAAGTTTTGTAGCCTCCCGTATTATTTCCATTGCATATACTCCCCCCCCCCCAAACCTTAAGTAATACGGAACACCACAGTCAGCTGAAGAGAATATGAAAGCAAGTAGCACAAATACCTTCTAAGTCAAGTTTCAACAATACCTCGAGCGCTCTGCATTTTCCAAAGCCATTGCTGACATTTGGACAGGCACACATTACAACGACTCATCCACAAAGTATGACTCAATCCAATCCCATAGAAACATCCGCTAAAAAATGTGGGTCTCATACAGAAACCACAAACAATATTGTGAAGGGTAGAACATCTACTCATTAATATGAAAGTGGAACTTCATCCTGCCTGCTTGTCTAATTTATTTGGTCTGAAAGCTTTTAACTTTAAAACTGAATTCAAGTGTGAACACTTGCAATTTAGTGCCTCCTTTAAAACTTATCTGTTCAGAATGCATGAATATTCCTCCAACGGAAGGGATAATAGGAAGGTAAATTAATTATATTTTAACTTTCCAATCTCATTTTCACTTTGCAAGAACCGTGCAGGATAACTATTAACCTTTCATTTTAAATGAAAAATTTAAAAAATTACCATCAGGTAATTTCAAACTACAACAAAAAAGGACCACATATCATGGATCCCTTCTTGCCAAAAATATCATCGTGAAAAGTAGATCGACTTAGCAATGTGCAGCAATACTTTTAATAGCATTTCCTTCAGTTTTATTCGCAAGTATTCAAGCAAGGGTGCTCACACAATTGGCAGTTACTGAAGTAGAGGAGTTTAAAAATAAAGCTGGTTCAAATCAACTTTCATTTTTTTTCTAGCTGATGTGGAACAGAATTACAACTATGCCTGTCTGAAAGCAAAATCCATTCAATAGGAAACACATACAGATTACTCATTTTATTTAAAATTGCTTGCTAGTTTTCTATTGCAAAGAAAAAAGTATTTCTTGCCCCCTGTGGCTTAGAATGTACGGATTTGAACTTCTCTCGTTTGTATGCCAAGAGGATCAAATCATTGCACAGCCCGGTTTAAAACCCTTCCAGGATCCCTTTTACTTTGGGGATAAAGCTTATAATCTTCCACAAGCCTCATCAAACCTCAGCCTCCCTCTCCAGCTTATCCTTCTCCACCCTGTTTTTCATGGCCTTCATTCTGGGCAGAGGCAAGTCACAGCGGCTCAGTGTGCTGTCATCTGGACCCCTGGCTTTCTTGTTTCTCTTCCCTTTTGTACTACCCTGAAAGGGAGGGAGACACCATGCCTACAACCACACTGATTTGTTTTTCTGTTGCCTGAAACTCAAATAAGGTTCAACACAGCCCTTGCCTCAAAATTGTGATATTTTGTTCATTATAAAAATGTTTGCATAGGGCCGTCCAAATAGCTCAGCAGATTAAAGCACCTACAAGCCAGCTGCAGGGGGCTGCTATGCTGGCCCCATCCCCAGGGCATGCTGAGAGGACAATTGTGTGCGTTGGACTCTGTGTGGTGGCACACCATGTCTGTAATCCCAGCTCTTGGGAGGCTCTAGACAGGCAGATCACTACGAGTCCAGTCTAATAGTGAGACCATGAACACCCTGTAGACCCTTCCCTAAAAATAAAAAAAAAAAAAAAAAAAAAGTTTGCATTTACTTTTATTTTAAATAATATTACATTAAATAGGATTTATTTTTATACCTTTCTTTTGCACCCTTATATCTTTGTCCCAAGGAAATCCTCAACCTTGCGCTACCCACTCTTCATGTCTTACAAGGCACCCACTTCAAGTAGAAAGCTAAGAGTCTCCCTCCCATGATCCCTGAAGAATAAGAATCCCGGCCTGTTAGGAAAAAGCAGCTAAGCTCTCAGTTGGTGATAAACAAAATTCATGCATTCACAGCCTCGGCTGGGAGCTGAGTTCCAAGCCTTTTGATGCCCTGCGCCTCAGTGAGGAAGGTCACTCAGGTAGGCACACTCTAGGTATACAAGGAGTAAGCCCTGAGACACATCTCAACTCCTCTTCAGCTCACACAGCTTTTAGACTTGAATTTGGAGAGTCAGACAGTACTTCCTGCGGCTGTGTTCTGTACTCGCTGGGCCCAGCTCCTGTGTAATACTCAACTTCGTCTTCTTTACAAAGAGAAGCAATAGCAAATTGGAACCATAGGGGAAAACAAAAATATTTATAAGGGAAAAAAGTCAGATATTTGAGTGGATGAAATCTGAGAAAATGGGCTGGCATGGGACACAGGACATTTTTCCCAGAAGTAGCATGTAATACTCACAAAGCGGTAAGCAGAGACCAATGGAGTCAGCCTGCCAGAGTCCTTGTGCTGTGGGGGAAAGACCCTTCCACAGCCTGCATGTGCTTCCTCATGCTGCTGTCTGCTCAGGTTGTAGATGCTTGTCTAGTCACAAGTCTGGCAGGTACCTCATTCATAAAGTCTCAAGACTCACCAAATCCAAAATTGTGGCTAATCATGGACACTTAAAGGCTCCTAGTGATGGGAAACCCAGCCCTTATCTTTAGAAGTAATTAACAATATCAAAATTCCTGATCTGGGACACTGGCTATGATTCCCCCATTCTTACTTAATATTCCATGCTTTCCAAGGTCTTCTAGGATTTTTACAAAAATTTCCCTGAGCTCAAACACCCTTCTTCCTCTACAGTCCCCAGCGTCCCACTGCTGTCTCTTGTGGAGATCCTTGGCCAATCTGAGATGACAGCTCAGCTGCCAGTCGCTCCAGGAAACTATGCCCCTAAGTTCTGGCTACTATCCTACAACAGAAGTCAGCAAACCTCACCAGAGGGCAGGAGGCATTTTGGGCTTCATAGGGAATGGCAGTCTAGCACAATTAATAAACTCTATACTGTACTTCAAAAGACAGCGGAGACACAAGCGGCCAGCATGACTAGTTCCCAATATGAGTTTACTTACAATGACATCTAGTAATCCACATTAGATTTGCAGGTCACAGGTCACCAACCCTTGGCCCAGGCAACCAAATGTCAATGAATAGCACCTTTTCCCCATCACTATTCAGTATCTTACTGCCACAGAGTTTCAGTGACACCCAGGAGGTAGACATTGAATGAGTTTTCTATTGTGAAAGTCAAGTCACTGTTTTCACATCCACTTGAAGAGATCGATAAGCTACAGCCTGTCTTTACAGCTTCCTTCTGTGGATTAAAACAAGATGGCATTTAATAAATATTTGTTAAAAAATTATTTTAATAACCCAGCATTAACTCTGTCAGTGGACAGATCTGGATTCATCCTGTGTGTCTTTAGGAAAGCGTCCTACTTGCTCTGAGTATTGTTTAAGTCATTTGTACAATATGAGCAAGATAGTCTGTCTTTTAATATCATTATGTTGAATGGCAGCTTGTGGGAAACACTTCTTACACACTCGCAATCCAGTATTTCATGCTACTTCAGCAGAAGCTAGCTGTGCCTCTGCAAAGGAAAATGTCCCTTCCTCTTTAGCAGGGCTGAAGTCATCTGAGTGTCACATGAGCAGGAGCATGCCACCAGACCCACTTGGCTCACTGTATGTTTCCTAAAGAAAGTTTGCATATCCAAAGCACCTTGGGAAACACTTCTCTTCCAGCACATCAGCCTTTCTTCCATGTTTTTAAGCATAAATTGTGGGCATCACTTCTGTGTGGCTTGAGAAACTTTTACTTGTTTATCCCAAGTACGTCTTTTAAATGACTGAGACAATTATTGTGAATACCAATGCAAGGACCATGTAAGAGTGAGAAAGCCACTTCCAGGAATATAGAAGCAATGGAAAATAGAACGTATTATTTCAGTGTTTGAACAGGGTAGAAGTTTGTGGAATGAAGCCATGGAGGAAAATGGAAGACTTTCTAATGTAAACCTACCATTTGAGTCTTACACAGCAGCTACTTTATTTTTGGTACCAGGAATCGAACTCAGTACATTGCATATGCCAAGCAGATGCTTGTGCCACTGAGTTACATCCCCAGCCCTATGTGGTAGCTACTTCATCCTTGCTGCAAGAAACTGAAAATAACTGTCTTATTTTAAGTCACAAAATAGAAAAGTAAAAATGTTATGAAGAATTTGTGATTGTCATTTTTCTTTTCTCATTTTGTTATCTTTGTTTTATTTGCTCATTTGATAAGCATTTATCACTGCACATGGTGGTCTTGTGCATTTTAAGAAATTAGAAATACATGTGGGATTTCCTAACGGACAAAAATTAAGAGCATATGTGGTCTTATGTACCTTCTGACTGCTTGTAATCTAAAAAGAAAAGAAAGAGGCTCGCAACAATATTAAGAATTGTAACAATATTAATCAAGACATGAAGAATAGCATGCTCTTTCTCCATCTCTTTACACATATGTAGCTTCTCTAGTAAGCAAAGCACCTAACAAAAGCGAATCCCATGTCCCCATGACTTTGAATCTAGCCTTATGTCCTCTACCCTATATTCGTCTGTCACCCATCTCACTGCTCGCTTGTCCATATAAGTTATTTTAATAAGAGCACAAACCATATCTTCATGATCATCACCACGTTGTATGATATTTCGAAGAAGACAAGTGTTAATTTGGCAAGAGGGGTATTACTGGTACTCATAAAGAGAAAATCTTACATGTAAAACAGGTAACACAATGACTTAGGATCTTCTTACACCTACCAACACATTAAGGATTCCCAAGAAAATTGTTCTCCTATGAGAATATTATGCCTTATTTCTTAACCTCTGCCTCCTTCAAACTACATCACAAAAAGTTAAGACTTTTTTAAAAAAGAAAAGGGACCAGGAGATTTGTGGAATTTAGGGATTCAATCTCTAAGCTGAAACACTAAACTTGTAGGTATTGATGATTTAACCCAGCTCTGCCCCTTCTCTCCCCTGTTTCTACCCAAGGGGAAAGAGGGAAACCCTGAGGTTAAAGAGGCAATGGAGAGAAACACCTCAGCTGGACTTCTTGAGTCCAAAGACTTACTGACCATGAAGAAAAGTGGAATAATTTCTGTGTCAAATACAACCTTTCACAAAACTTTGTGATCTTTTCTGCCCAGGGGATTTGGGACAAAATCCAGGTTGAAACACCTTTGAAATTAACTCACCCTGTTCAGGGAACTGCTTGATCATGGAATTCTCTATTTTCTTTGTTGTGATGATAAGATTTTTTTTTAGCCTTATTGATTCAACTAAGATGCTCAGTGTCAGGATTAAAGCTAATTCTCTACCTTGCTCATTTCCCCAACCCTTCACTCCGACTTTGATTTTGCAGATGTAAAACCCGAGGTTCAGAGGAATAAGTAATTTATGTAAGATCACATAGCTATTTATTAGGTGATGGTCCAGAATGCCTTTCAGCCAGCACTTTGAAAGCAATTGCACAACATGTAAGGCCACTAGAATTTCCATGACTCGCTGACAGCTAGAAGAATGCTCAGCCATGAGGGCTCTCCACGCTCAAGTCTCTTTCCACCAGCATAGACCATATGTCTCCACTTAACATCCCCAGTAAGTTTGTTTGCTAGTTAGCCTTCCATTATTGTGACAAATACCCAAGAAAATAACATAAAGGAGGAAAGTTGATCTTGGCTCATCGTTGCAGAGGTTTCAGATCAGGGCAGCGGGCTTCATCATTTCTAGGCTGAAGCATCATAGCACGAGGGCATAGTGCAAAGGCACTGCTTGTGGCCAAGCAGCAGAGGAAGAGATGGAAGGAAATAGAGTGAGGAAAGGGCCAGGGATAAGGTACAGTCTTCAAACACCTCCCCCCAGTGACCTGCTTCTTCCAACTGGATGCTACTTCCTAATAGCCCACTTGGCAAAGAGCTCATCAATGGATCACGCATGTGTCCAAGATCCAGTCACTGCTCCAGATCCCATTTCTGAACATTGCTCCACTGGGAATTAACCCCTTCATGTAGGAATTTGGAGAAACACTTCATATTTAAACCACACAGGATGAAAGCTACTCAAAAACCAGGGCACAGGACTCAAATGCACATGGAACCCAGGGATCCATTTCACACTTCTCACTTGCACAAGATCTCAGGCAAAAGGCCAAAAAGTGATGTCTTCTCACTTTCTAGATGGAGAGGTGTCCACACAGAGATGTAAACATCTACACTGTCATGAATGATTTATGTAAGTATAATGTTAATAATATCTAGCATTGAATGAGCACTTTCTCTGTGAAAGCATTTGCAAATCTATTTCAAGTATATTAAGCTAGTTACTCTACTAGAGTAGTAGAGGCAACATAATGTGCATTTTACAGTCAAAGGAATAGAAACACAGAAATCTTAAATGACTTGACCAGAGTGCACTACACTATAGCCAGGGGGAAAAAAGCAGCAGAACTTCAAACCAAACTTTACCTTTGGGGCCGGGGATGTAGCTCAGCAGCATAAGAACCTGCCTGGCAAGCACAAGGTCCTCAGTTTGGTTCATGATATTAAAAATAAAAATAAAAAACAAAGTCAGCTGTGCATTTTAAACCCAGACTGCAACTCAATACTCCCTCTAAGACCTAGTTTTATTGTTTCTAAAATGTTCTTCTGTTCTTTTTCCTGTTAATGCATTGCTTCTGTTTGGTGCTTATGATTGAGCTGATTGATGAAAGATGCCATGAAAAGCCACTGATCAGTATAACGCCCCTTCCAAGTTAGAGAAATCTTGTCCGCTCTCTGCTTAGGCTATGTGAATTGCTGTCGGATCTCTAGAATGTATCTAATCATTTCCTTATTTAAAGTTAACACAAAGAATAAGACCCCAGGAGAATCAATCATTCATGAGTTCAGCCCCTAGCTCTTTCTACATTTGAATGCCACCGCATGGCCCACGATTTTTGCTAAGCCCTCTTGAATGAAACATAGTGAGCATTTCATCGGTTGAAGTCGTCTAGCCACGATTCCCTACGAGGCCCGTTATTCAGGGATTATTTGTACCTACAATGCACGTTTAACAGTTGGCATTTTGAAAAGCAACTATTTTACATGCAAAGACTGAATCAAATGAATGCCAGTAAACTCCCCAATCACATAATTTATGTACAGTATTTAGAAGTGAAAAGTTTCAGATCAGCAGGCATGTGCAACCTGACAAGAGCTAGAAAGGGTTCAGCTTTAGCAAAAAACCCAAAGGGTATTATATAGAAAAGTTTACTTTACCCTTTCATCTTTTCTCAAGCACTCTAGCCTGTTTGCTAACGGGAAAAGATTTCTACACATCCTGCCCTTTAGGCTTTCCAGTAATACAGATAAGTTGAATCTAGCCAGGTAAAGGACCCAAATAAATTAAGTATCTACCCATGATTAACAAAGAAATTAAATGTCATTAAGAAATACTCATCTAGGGCTGGGGAGATAGCTCAGTGGCATAAGCACCTGCCTGGAAAGTGCAATGTCCTGATTTCGATCCCTGGTACCAAAAGGAAAAAAAAAAAAAAAAGAACAAGAAAAGAAATATTAGGAGGCCACTGAGACAACTCAGCAGACTAAAGAGCCTGCTTAGGCAAGCTTAGGAAAGCGCAGGGATTGTGGTTCAACCCCGGTACCACATGCCATGACAGCCAGGCCCCCAGGGTGGGCTGAGCCAGCCAGAGTCCGGGCGTAGTGTCGCACGCCTGTAATCCCAGCAATGGGGATGCTGAAAGCAAGAGGATCAGGACAAGTCCAACCTGCATAGGGAGACCCTGTAACAAACAAGTACATTAAAAAAAAAAAATGGGTATTGGCTGACTGCATGATTTCCAAGAAATTGGCTTGGTGAACCAATCCAGGGATAAAGATGAAATTTTGACTTTTCCATTTGCCACCTATTGAACTGACAATTTGTTCAACTGAGTCAACGAGTCTATAGCAGTCCTTTGCTTATCCCAGAGGTCACATTCCAGATCGTCCCCGTGGTAAATGAAAATCAGCGAAGGCGTGATATCTTACACACACACACACACACACACACACACACACACACACACACATTTTTAAGGCTTTATAAACCCTTCCCACACTCTTATAAATCTTTCCCACAATTTTAAAAACATTTCTAGTGTTCTTAACCATTTTCTAAGCTCATACACCTATATAATTTTGACAACATACGTACACTGTATGGTTCTGCAAAATTCCACGAATATTGCAAAAAATCTCGCAATGAATAATGTAGATTTATATTTTTTGAAAACATGTGAAGCAGTGAGTCCACAAAAGTCAAACTGTAAAATAGTAAGGGACTACTGTATTCTGATGAAACGCTTGGCCCATCCATTTTGCAGAATGTCTTTTCATTCTCTTAGTAATATTTATAGAAAAAAACCTCTAATGTTTAAAATATAAATTCTGTGGAATCTTTCCCAAATAAGATGGCTTACTTTCATATTTTGAAAGGAAAATGAGATTTCATTTCACTTAATTTTCACATCATTATCACATACTTCCCAAGAATAATCTTTTACGCACCAGCATCTTTCCTAAAATATTAAAGAAAGATATTTTTCTCAATGTCACCTTTTGTTCATTACTTGGGTATCTCCCTGCCATCCCAGGAGACTTGAGCTTAAGAATTCGATGAACGTAACATTTTTGATTTTTGAATCTGCAGATGCGGGAAATGTGATTAAATCCCAGAACTTATAATATGTCAGCTTTAAGACGTGCACTCATTCAGGGTAGATCTTCCCACTTTGATCCACCCTGGTGCATGTTAAAGCATGATATAAAACAATCACCCTTCAGGAGTCAGTAAGAAAGTAGGACGGGCTTTGTGGGGAGCTCCTGCCAGGAAGAAGCTGTGGATTTCCTGAAGGAGGGGGTTAGAATCGTTCCATCACAGCCAGGGTCAACCACTGTGCCCCAAGTCACTCACTCTTACATGACCTCGTTTACCTTATGGTAAACAACGGTCTAACTACAGGAGAAGTAGGGAGGACATCAGAAACATAATCCACACTAACAGGTCATCAGGTCCGTGAGGAGAGGTGGTATAGACGAGCCACAGCAAGTGACACAAAGACAGGCAAGAAAAAGAAGACACTGGGATAGCTCCATTGGGGGGATTTGAGGGGTTTTGTTTATTTTTGTTTTTCTTGTGACAAAATGTACATGAGGCAACAACTGCCACTGACCCAGTGTTGATTATGCAAACTCAGTGACTCTTAAGTACATTCGCAGTGCTGCACACGCATTACCCCATCCAACTCTACAACTTTCTATCCCCCAAAGCAGAATTCAGTGTCCATTAAACGTCACTCCCCATCCTTCTCTCCCTCTGATGCCTGGTAAATTCCACCTTTTGTCTATGAATTTCCCTTCTCTAGGGATCCTCATACAAGAGAAATTATACAATATTTGTCCTTTTTGTCTGGTCTATTTAAATTAGCATAATGTTTTTAAGCTTCATCAAAGAGGCAGCATTGGACAGCCAGGCAGATAGCTCAGCGGATTAAAGCACCAGTTTAGGCAGATGCGGGGATGGGGATTCGACCCCAAGTGTGCCATGCCAGCCACTGAGGCAGCAAATGAGACTGAGTGTAGTGGTGCCCACCTGTAATCCCAGCGCTTATGAGGTTGATAACTGGAGGATCACTATGAGTCTGATCTGTGTAGTGAGACCCTGTAGTAACTACATTAAAAAAACAAAAAGATGAAGCATTCGGTTCAGGAGATAGCTCAGCAGTCTAAGCACCTGCCTGGCAAGTGCAAGAACCCAGGTTCGATCCCCAGTAAAGCGTATCCTTGGCTAACCATGCCAGCCACCAAAACTGGATGTGGTGGTGCATGCCTGTAATTCCAGCACTGGGACAGGAATTAGACAGGAGGATCACTACGAGTCTGAGCCACATAGTGGGACCCTGAACCAAATAAATAAAATAAATGAATGAATAAATGATTAAACAAAAAAATTTTTTTAAATGTAACATCAATTAATATTCATTTCATTTAACAACATTTCATTGCATTTATATCCCACATATTACTCATCTGTTTCCACACATTTGCTACAGGGAGTAATGTCACCAACATTAATGAACAAGAATTAAAATTCTATTTCTTAATCAGGAGGAATATTTAATATCTGGTTTTATCTAAAGGAATTCAGCCCTTGGGAAGTACTAAGTTCAGTTATTCTCTGAGCCTTCTAATTACTATAAATCAGAACAATAAATCAGTATAGTACCTATGCGGAAACAATGTGGGACAGAAAGCATGTAGCTAGGAGTTGATACACACCAGGCACACTGTAGATACCTGTGTGTAACTTTTATTTAATACTTCCTAAACACTACCAGCAGCAGCAATTATATTCACCTGACAAAGGGGAAAGCAAACTGAAATGTGTTACATATTTTTCTCAAGATAAGTTTGTTACAATGGAATAAAAAGGTTTTTGACGCCAAAGTCTGTATTCTTACACTGTGTTTCTCTGCTATAGCTGCCGTCAGAGCTTTAAATGCTAAGCTTCTTCTGTGTACTACAGAGTTGCTTAAAGATGGGCAGCAAATATGTTAATATGGAAACAAAATTGTGATTTTTTTTAATTTTTAAAGAGAATCAAAAACAGTAAAAAAAAAAAAAAAAAGTACTAGAAATGATGCAGAATTTCACTAAACGAAATGATAGGAATTCCACAATGGTTGTTATACTGCAAATTGCTGTCTTTAGTTGTTCGGATTAAGAATTTTGGTGAAACATAGAGGGCATTTAAAATGCAATGATAATATAAAAATAGCAAGAAGCTTGGGGCCGACCCGACACGCCCCCGCCGACCCGCCCTGCCCTCCACTGCCCCCTTGCTCTTTCCCTCTGTCTCTCTTTCCCTCTCTCCCTCTCCTACTTTATTTTCTCTCTGTTCCTCACTAACCTGTCTCCGTGGCGCGATTACCCCATCCACAATCGCATGCTTGGAATGCTGAGAGAACTAACAAAAGCACAATATATAATAAAAGTGCGCATTTAAAAGAAGCTTCAATTACAAATTGTTGCTGATAATTTCTTAATTAGTGATACTGGAACAATTACACTTTATACACAAAAGCCCCAGACATATGTCTTAAACAATATACACAAAATAATTCAAGGTAGAACGTAAACTAAAATGTAAAACAAAACCTACAAAACAAGCAGAAAAAAAAAAAAAAAAAAGCAAGGGAACATCTGTGTGATCTTAAACTTAATGATAAGTTTTCTGATAAAACACCAAAAGCATCATTTAGCAGAAAATAGGCAACAATTTGCATACCTTTGACAATCTGAACAACTACTTTGAAGATAAAAAAATATGTAATATAATAAGCACTGTTAATTTCCTATCATCTTGTTTTGAAATGCTGTTCATTTTTATTGTTTCTTCTCTCTAAAATAAAAGAATAATAAAAATAAATAAATTTCAAAGCATGTTTTCCACCTTCAAATTCCCTTTTTCTTGTTATCATTTCTCAGGCCCAAGCCCTCAGGAAAAAAAAAATCGGACTTTATTAAAATTAAAAACTTGCACTTTTATAGCCCCCAGGCTGGTCTTGAACTCACAGTGGTCTTCCTGTCTCAACCTCCCAAGTACTGGGATTACGCATGTGTACCACCTTGCCCAGTTCTTGGGCTGGCACGGTGTGCCAGGGGATCCAAGTCTTGCACTGCGTGTGAGGCTGGGGGTTGAACTTGAGACCTTGAGCTTGCCAGGAAGATACTTATGCCTCAGAGCTATCTACCTAGCTCCATTGTTTTTATTGTTTATTTTCCTTCTCTCTAAAAGAAAGAGAAAAAACAATATAAACTATAATCTACTATAAATTAAAAATTACAAGTATTTGCACATATATATATATGTATATGTATAATGTTTTCCTCTCTCAGAAATTAAATTGAAACTAAGTATATGTGGTCATTAAAAATTATCTTTGAATGAAAAGATATTTCTTATATGTCTTTTTTGTATACTCAGTAGTCCAGAAATTATGTTTGTGTTTTGTAAGAAAAAAACAACACACAGGCTTTTAAAGAACAAAATATAATGTGAGTTCTATTAGCCACTTTCCTCCTGCTGCTAATAAATAGCTCACCTTCAACTTAAAAGAGAGGGTTATTCTGCCTCACAGTTTCCATGGGTTCAGGCCATGGTTGGATGGATCCATGGCAGAGATGGTATGGCGGAAGGACGTGGCTGCTTACCTTGTGGCAGCCAGAAAGCAGAGAGAAAAAAGGAAGGACCCGAGACAAAAACATGCTCTACCAGGTCATGCCTGCAGTCTACCACCCTCAAAACATCGCCACCTCCTAACAGCACACCCAACTGAGAACTAATGAATGGACTAATCCAAGGAAGAGTATAGTTTTCCCATATAAAATCATCTTTCAAAAGCCCCATCTCTGATCACTTGAGGCTGTGGGGGAACATTTAAGATCTAAACCATGAAACACCACCTCTGATCTCCAAAACCTTCTGCTCATATCATTATGTGAAATGCATTGAATCATTTCGCCCATCTCTAGGAGTCCCAAAAGATTTTACAGTTCCAGCACTGTAAGCCTCTGTAAAAATAAGACCGTTAACTACTTCCAACATACAATGGCATTAAACATATTCCTAATCCAAAATGGAAAATAAAGCTTCAGAAAGGAATAATACCAAGGGCCAGGCAGATAGCTCAGCAGATTAAAGTGCCTGCTTAGGCAGATGCAGGGACCAGGGGTTCGATCCTCAGCCTGCTGTGCAGCCCCACCCCAGGGCTTACTGAGACAGGGAATGAGACTGGGCATGGTGGCACTTGCCTGTGATCCTAGTGCTTGGGAGGCTGAAAATGAGAGGATCGCCACGAGTCTGATCTGTGTACTGAGCCCCTGTAGACTCTGTACTAAATACACAGAAAAAAAAGGAATCATAACAAATTAAGAACAAAACACATATAAGAAGTAAAGCCATGCTGTTATGCTGAGCTGTAGGGGACTCAGGTCAACAATTTCTGACACTGCCAGTCAAGTGGAAGACCCAATACTATTATGGGCTACTGGACTCTTTTAGA
>NW_004524653.1:3270332-3274192 GCF_000260255.1 Octodon degus
AAAGGAGATACAGATGAATGTCCATTTTGTATCTGTGTATTCAAAATGGTTAGGATAGATATATAGTTACATTCTCTTAATGAATAGAGGGATTTGTTCTAATAGTATTTGAAAATAGGATATCAGGTCTGCATCTTATACAGCAATTAACCACTAGGAAGAATGTATGCAATGTATTAATTATTGAAACTGTCCTACAAAAAAAAAGAACAAAACTCAAGAACCTATAGCTCCATGTCTAGAATTTAGGGCACTTGATGGTGGGGTGAGTTCCAGTGGGCAGGGACAGCCCTGTTCCTACAACCCTGCTTGGTGCAGTCCACAAGGCCTCTCTCTTGAGCTGGCTCTACTCACTGGCTGTGCCTTTCCTTGGCAGATGCTCAGAGTTTCTAGTATTTTACCTTCCTGGAGCACTCATTGTACCTTTGGCTTCATGCCTACAGCTTTATACACTGTTTTCTTGGGGAGTCTTCATGACTTCCCAGGCATTCTTTTAATATCTGAGAGGAGCCTCTCTGACTCCATAGCTTTTAGACTCTGCAACTGGTACCATCATTACCAAGTCAACAATGCCAAGGTCTGTTATGAGTTGGAGGAGGGACCAGGCCCCCTTGGACCATAGTTGCAGTAGACTCTGAGTTTCTGAATAGCTAAACACAGGTAAACTATCCTTCAGGTGGCCCTAAATGAGTAGGGTGCCTGCCTAGCCTGTAACAGGTCTGTTGGTGCTAAAGTGGATTCCATATGTAAATTGTAAATGTGTTCAATACGAAGGGTAAGCTTAGTTACTTATAGCCACTCCCTAGATAACTTTCTGAAATCTCACTTTTAAGGTGCATCCAAAAGTAGGAGACACATTTGTCTTATAGAAGATTGCAAAGCATACACATAGACTGTGACTATTCCTCAGGGGTGACACATAATGCCCTTCCACCATCATGACCTCAACTGTGGCCTCAACTCAGTGAGTCACTTGCAAAGCACAGATGATAGAAGGACAGAAACCAGGAACTTTCCTTCCGAGAAACGCACGAAATGCAGTCAGCATTGCCAGTATGTGATGTTACATTCATGTATCCTTAACATGATGTGATGAAGGCATTTTGCTAGTTAGGAACTCATTCCCAAACATCGTAATCCTAGTCTAGCTTTTGCGAAGTATCAGAGAGACACAAACTGAGGGACATTATCTTCTAAATATTGGGGTGGTCCTGCTCACAAGTGTCATGAAGAACAAGGAAAGTCTAAACAATTGCACAGATGACAGAAAACTAAAGAAACAATGGGGATTAAAGGCAATGACGTGTCCTGCAATAGGGGAAAACGGGTTGCATTACAATGAAGTCTAGAATTCAGCTAGAAGCAAGTGATCAAAATCCATCTGTCGGTTGTGGCCAAGCCACAATCACTGTTTAAGAGGTTAGCACAAGGAAAGCAGGAACACTTACTATTTGGGACTTCTCTGCAAATCTAAGACTATACTCAAACAAAAAATGTATTTGAAAAACGATTCCAAATATGATAAAAAGTCACTGAGATCTAGATAAAATGGTAATGTTTAGATCAAGTTTTCACTACAGTTCATCAAGATAAACTACTAAGGGGCTGGTGAGATGGCTCAGTGGTCTAAAGCACCTACTTAGAACAAGCTTAGCAAAGCACAGGGACCGCGGTTCAATCCCCCAGCACCACATGCCAGCCAGCCCGCCCCCTGGTGGGCTGAGCTGGCCACACACACTCACTCACACACACACAAATAAATAAATTTATAAAAAAAAAAGATAAACTATTAAACATCCAATATTTGACTGGGTAAATCTAGATAGTCCAGTTATATTAAGTTAGCTTAATTATGCCTGAATTCACTTGAGTTACACTGTATGCTCTAATTTGAATAAATGATTTTAATAAAAATATTAATGTTGACTCAAATTAGCCAGGTGTAATAGTTTAACCTAACCTGGTAGCTTCTGTTACAAATAGCAACTTCAATTGATCTTTCAATTTGTGTTTGCATTATATCATGATTTTCCAGTCTCTGCATTCTTACATCTGAATTCTGAAATGTTCGTGAACAGAAAGGCGAAACATTTAGAATGGAATGAGGAAAGAGCCGTGTGTCCAGAGGTGCCAACTTTCAGGAGAAATAGCAGTCTCCAGAGCCATGAGAATCTTTTATGACACTATGAATGTTATTTGAATATTGTCTATTAATATATCTAAATGCCTGACATACTGAAATACCCAAAACTCTTTTAAGAAAAGATGTATTTTCACTAGAAAACTTTGAAGTGTTGTTGGGGAAATAAATACAGTTATTCTGTATTATTAAATCTAGCTACCTAGATTTAAGAGCATCATACTGTACTAAAAGTAATAATAACCATTTCCCCTTTGCATTTCTCCCTTTCCTCCGCTGATAACTGTCCTAATCAATTGTATTTCAATGTGGCTTTAAGGTTTTGCTCCTCTTTTATGTCCTGGAAGGTATATGCAGGACATAAAACCAATATTACAGCTCCAATGAAATCTTTTTACAGTCAACTTAGCTGAAATCGTTTAGGGTAGAGCGATGGGACTTGCAGTCTCTGGTGACTCGCTGAAGTCTCTGGATGCTCTGTTCGTTCCAGAGCACACTTTTGCATTCAGTGGCTGTCTTCATCCCAAAACATACTGGTGGACTAACCAAGAATGGATTCTACTCTGCTATACAAAGTCAAAGAAGGATCACATGATCTTTATTTTTCTAAATGGAATTAAATCTGAATCCAAGCATTTCCTGATGAGCTAATATGCATTTCATTGTCAGAATAACTGAGGTTCCACCTGTCCTTTGAATATGCTGCTACGGCTTCATCACTAATAAAGAAATCTTGTAATTATTCAGGGCAGGAGACAAGGAGCTATAAACAGTTCAAACATAAGTCTGGGGAGAAACACTTTCTTTTCAGTGACACTAGTCACTGTGTTTTATTCTCATTTGTCCACGCCACTGCAGTGTCTGGTAGGAGGTGGCCCTGTTGTATTAGAACTAGCACCAGCAGAGGCAACTTCACCTCAGCTGCCAGGTGTCCCAGAGACACTTCCACAGAAGCCCTTGCAAGCAAGTGGGCATTGCACAGAACAGAGGCCTGGACAGCTGTGTGCCAGAACTGGCCTGCTAAACCTTAAAAAGCAGGTGTTAGACTTCATTGAATTCTGTGAGCCGATTGTTAAAACATCTAATGTACAAGATAAAATTATGTAAGCTTATAATTATATAAACCATGTTTAAAATAAAGGTAAGAAATAACTCATCATTGTCTAATTATTTTATGCAGGTACAGTTATTTACCTCAAGTTAACATAAGTTCAGTTTGTCTGTATGAAGGAAATATTGTGTGGCAGACTCAACTTCACATCTCTTCCAATTCTGCATTTAGCTCCATTATATCGGTGGTGTGAAGTTAGTAATGATGGGAATTTTACATTATGGATGTTGATAAATAGAGAAGAGCAGTTCACACTTAATGTCTGAACTGTTTGTAGCTCATTGTTTCCTGCCCTGAATAATTACAAGATTTATTTATTAATGAAGCCCAAGCAGCATATTCAAAGGATAGGTGGAACCTGAGTAATCCTGACAATGAAATACATAATAGCTCATCTTGTGCACTTGTGACTTAAAAAGAAATGAATAAAATGTCAAGAATGTATACATATTAAGCTTAAAAATATGCCATGTCTTGTCATGTTTCCTAGATTTTTTTGCTTGCTCTCTCTTCATTGTCTATTCCTCAGTTCATGCACCTATAATATTTAAGTGACAATGGAATACTCATCTCTGGCAAAACTAAACAAAAAATGGAGATACAAATGAA
>NW_004524653.1:3275132-3287660 GCF_000260255.1 Octodon degus
CCTTCCCTGCACTCAGTGACTTGAAATTTTCCCAACCCACTGATTTCAGTGTTTTTCAGTGCACCTCCTCCCACTCCTTGAAGATTCTCTCCTTTATGTCCCAAGACTAGCCATTCTGCATAATTTCTTCACATAGAACTTTAGACACAAAACTCTAAATTTTCTTCTTTGAAGTGAAGATGGATGTTTGGATGTTCAAACTTGACAGGTTGGTTTGATTTTTTTTTTTTTTGGAGGTATTTGGGGTCAATTAAATATCCTAACTAATTTTATTATATAGAATATTAAAGATGTTTTTAAGTTTAAAATTTCAGGGTTGGTGAGATAGCTCAGTGGACTAAGTGCCTATTTAGGCAGGCACAGGGACCTGGGTTCGATCCCCCTGGCATCACATGCCACACCAGTCCTGTCCCCCATGTGCTGAGCCGGCCACAAAGACTGAGCATGGTGGTGCATGCCTGTAATCCCAATGCTGGGAAGGCTGAGACAGGAAGATCACTACAGGTCTGAGTTGCATAATAAGAACCTGTACCAAATAATTAATTAATTAAAATTTTCAACCTTTCAGCATAGTCAAAGCATTAGGAGGCATAGTTAATTTAGCTTTTTACTAAATTCTCATCACCTCCCCTTCCAAGTGATCCCTTAGTCTATTACTATCTTAATTAAATGGTTGAAACTATAACGCATACTCTCTGGATGCTTAAGCAGATTGAATTGAGAAAAAAAAGGCGTGTTTACCAATCACTGTACTCAGTATAATCAATAAAGCATGACAGAATTGGGAAATGCTAATGTTTCATGTATCACCATTGGATAACTCTCAACAATTAAATATAAATTTATGTTTACTGGCAGTAAAGAACAGAAGGTTTTCATGAGGATGTTGTACTTTGTTTTCCAGAAGACGTTTGAACATGTCTGGAGACATTTTTGACTGTTAAAACTTCTTGACTGACAACTGGCATTCAGTGGATAGAAGTTGTAGAATACTGTAAAATGAACAGAACAGTGTCTGCAAAACAAACAATTGTCCAACTAAGTAATGATGGTATTGAGAGTAGAATCCTGGAGTAGAGGGCTAAATATAGGCTCCCACATGTAAAGTCTCAGCTACATTGTATTTTGTGCTTACCACTGTGTGCTCCATCGTCACACTCCTCTGTCCTTCCCTCTGATCTGTTTAGCATCATGCAAAGGGCTAACCTCAGGAAACAGCCCTTGGGACAGAGGCCCCCTCAGAATTACTCTGGCAAGCTGGCCCTTGTTGCACAGAGATCACTTATCAACTCTGAAACTAAATCTGTGCTTTTGAAAAATGTTATTGTGGAGATGCTGTGGATGAATGATGTTGCCCTTCTAAAATTCACACTAAAACTTAAAAAGTTGTGATCTTTGAGAAGTGTTTAAATCATTAGTACCCTGACCTCTTGAGTGGCACTGATGTTTATCAGGGAGATCAGAGTTGCAGGGAGAACTCTTGCCCTTCCGCCTATCACCATGAGAAGACTCAGTAACAAGCTCATCTTGGAAAAAGGACAGCAGCCCTGAGTGGCCGTGCAGGTCAGTGCCTCAATCTTCGTTTTCTCAGCCTCCAGAACTGTTAAGACATAAATTCCATTCTTTACAAATTTTTCTTATAGCACTTGCAATGAAATAAAAACATCACCCTATTTCAAAATGGCAGATTAAACCATCAATAAAAGTTGACATTTAATTAATTCCCTCTACAGACACGTCGTAAGTGTAATCTAAGAAAGCAGTTCAGTAAAAATGTTGGCAAACACTAGAACAATTGCAGTGTAGAAATCAAGGAGACCTCTGTAATTTTGAAAATAACTACATAATGTGTGTGTAACAGAATAAAGACATTTTTTCTGGAGTATGGTTATTAGCAACAATAGTGCAAATGATACGGCAAGTTATGTAAGCTTACATGATAGCAGTAATTTTAATATACTATTCATTTTAAATTGTACTAATTTCTGTAGTCCTATATCCAAAGTCAGCCCAGTTGCTCCTTGTTCTTACAGTTCAAATGATTGAGCAGCCTAGAACTCTCATTTGAGTAGGATGTAGATATTTCTATGCATGTGCCTAAAAGTGACTGTTCTGAAGATAGATACTTCATAATGATGCTAAAAAACAATGCTTATTCCCTTGATTATAAGAACATAGTAAACCAGTACTAAAATTTTTCTTAAAATGTAGCTGATGTTGTTGACATGGAATTACAACATTAGATTTACATTACTTTAGAACTTAATCAAATCTTGTACATCAGAACCTTGTGAGTCAAATATAACTCAGTAAATAATGTCAGCTGATTTTTTAATAGAGATTCGAGAATAGAGGTGAGTGGGGTTTTGAGAGTTTGTGTATGTGCATGCTTGTGTTTCCTGCTACATAAATGACTGAATTTTCTTCAACATGATTCCAAGCTCCTTAGCTCTGTGATTCCCTCATTCATCTTAAATGGCTACATTCACAGTAATGGCTTAACCCAGCTGAAGAATTCTCCTTTTGGGAAAACACTCCCTGATCTTGGTTACTGGCATGTGGCAAAGCATAAGATGCAGGCTGTAAAATTCAACATCTGAATCATTTCACATCCAAGACGGCTGAGCTGCATAAGCACATCTGATTGGGACAACCCCAGCCATGCCCACAATCTGTATATTTAGAAGGATCCGACCAGACGCCTTGCATGTGAGAAACAGTCAGACAAGTATTCTTTCTCCAAAGTCTCTATTTAACGACAAAAGAATTATCCAGACAGGACAGAGACTATTTCTCACCACCAAATCCTATCACCATGTACTAATAGCACACCACAGCTGAGAAGCAGCGAGTTCTGTTTCCTGCTACAGCTGAATTAATTTTCTTAATATTCAAATTTGATTTTTCATTACACAGAGTCAGGTTTCACAATGGAGACCCTGACTCCTCTAGCACACTCCTGTCGGTTCCTTTCAAAAAGCTCAGATACCTGCAACTTTGGAGAGCCTGCTTCAAGTTTAATATCCTTGGAAAATTACCTGAATGAATAAGACTAGACATTAATTTCTCCCTAGAAGCCCTGAATCTTGGCAGTAACCTTTAATTTGTTGATATATACACCCTCGCTTCAACCAGACTGATAATAAATACAAGATGAGAACTAATTTCTTTGCTACTCTTTCTTGCAATGTACCCTGAATACAGATGTTTGCTCAGATAACAGGTTTGTCGTAAAGGCTTTGAAAAGCGAGACGAAAATGACACTATTTTAAAGGAGCTTCAATCATCAGGGAACTATATACAATAAATGAATTAGTTTGGAGGTTGCAGGAATTGTATCAAACTCTGTTTTCATGGTTTGCTTCTGGACTCTGAAGCATGAACGATTATCAGCCACAAATCAACAGATTTATATTGAACCTTTAATGTTTGCTGAGAAACCAACTAGGTTCTGGGGAAAATTCAGGGATGACAGAAAGGCCTCTGTTCCTGAAGAGTTGGTCAACTAGTAAGGGGAACGTTACACGAAGTAACTGGTTAATAAAGCTCCCTGTGATCAGAGAGAGAAAGAAGCAGAGCTTATCACCCTGGTTGCAGTAGCCCATGAAGGATTTTAAATAATGCAGAGGAATGGACAGAGCGAGAAATATGGGAGACTGTATCAATCACCTGTCATCGCGCAAACTAAGAGATTAGACAGTACTTGCTAAGAGGCGCCAATACCCTTTCTCTCTGCAAATGACAGAGTGATTCTCAGAGAAGCTGAAGTCTCGTGCCAATTCTAGGATTTCAATTTGGGGGTAGACGAGGAGACAAGGGACAGTCTTCCAACATAAGGAGACAAGGAAAGGCGTGCTGGGGCTCTCAGGAGTGAGGCCAGCCCAGCACCGATGTCCACAAACTGTCTTCTATTTCTTTCCACGGATCTTGATCCCGAAACAGCAATCTGCATGCATAATGTGTCTCTCGTCGTTTCTCTCACTTATAGGCAGGTCGGAGGGACACAGGCTTTTCTTTATTTTGTCTGTTTCCGCTTTTTGTTTTATTTTATTGTCTTTTTGGAACAAGGTCTCACTATGCAGCTCAGGCTGCCCTCAAGCTCACCCTGTAGCCCAGGCTGGTCCCAAACTCACAAGGATCCTTCTGCCTCAGTCTCCACAGTACAGGCATGCGCCACCATGCCTGGCTGTTCTTCTTTTGCAATGCGTACCTTGGTTTATTTCCTTGACAGGCAGATTGCCAAAGGATTTGGGAGATGACTGATTTGCCTCAAGTCTTCTCCTCTCTTCTTTGTCTGTCATCAGCTTTCTCTGCACCTACCCCAGGTGCATGCGCCCTTCTTTTCTCTGCCCGCACCTCTCCCTCTGTCAGTCTCATCTCTTTCTGTCTTCCCTCTCCCCTTTTCTTCTCTCTTTGCTCCTATTTGTTTCTGTAGTTGTTTCCTTCTGTTTTGCTCTACTTTACTCTGTGTGTGTGTGCGCACGTGTGTGTGTGTGTGCACACAACTTGCCTTGCCTATTTCCTCTCTTTCTTTTGCTTTAACCAGACTACTTTCTTCCTGACTCTATCAAGCATAGAAGAGAGAGACTGGGGAACAAAGTTAAGGTGTCACAGTGTTGTTTTTTTTAAAAAAAAAAAATGTATTTATCACATAATCTACAGGGTCTCACTACACAGATTGGACTTGTAGTGATCCTCCTGTTTTCAGCCTCCCAAGTGCTGGGATTACAAGTAGGCACCACCATGACCGGTCTCATTCACTGTCTCAGTGTGCCCCAGGGGCGGGGCCAGCACAACATGCTGGAAATTGAACCCTGGTCTCTGCACCTAACTAAGCAGGTACTTTAGTCCACTGAGCTATCTAGCCAGCTATCTGACCATGATGGCATGGTTGGCTGACCCCTATATCCAGTATGGGCCTTTCTCTGTCACTGTTCCAACTTGTCTTCTCCAATGTCACACACAGGAATAAAGAACAATTAAGAAATACATTGGGATGCAGGTCACATGGAAACAGGAGCACTAAAATTCCTGTTCTTTCTTATGTAGAAAGGAATAATTAATAAAATAAAGTATAAATCGTAACCCAACTTCTGTACCTTTCATTTGCTTCCATGATTGGAACTTCAAAGAAGTGGGAGAAAACAGTTTACAGCTCCTGTTTAACTTTTCAGGCCCATTACGCCGAGCCAAGCCACATGTTTGCAATTCATTAAAAGGAAACAATCTAGAAAGATAGATTAGTTTCACATAATTCATTTAATTACACATGCAAGTTTATTTGTGTCACGATAAAAATCTTCTTTTCAAAGAAACAAATTAAAACCAAACCATGATTTGCATTATATCTAGTTTCTGATTTTCAGTCTATTGTTATCCAAGAGTTAATATTTCCATTTCTCAGATTAATTCAAACAGATAGGCACAATCCTTGCTACTGTGCAGCCTCAAAGATTAAGAAAAGTCCCTGCAAATATCAGATCAATTATGAGAACAATGCTCTGATGAGATGTTACTTGAATTGTATTGTTAGTCATCAAAGGGTATTTTGGGCAAGTGTTTACCAGTAGGGTTGGAAATGAATTGGAAGTGCTAAAGACTGATAGTGCTTGGGAAGGAACCCCTGTGGGACGGAGAGCCCTGTATTCTTCACAGGCAAGTGCAGCCCTCCTCCATAAGAAAGTGTATCTGTTGGTTTATTTGCTTTTTGGGGTCCAGAATTGAACCCAGGGCCTCTTCCATGCTAGAAAAGCAGGAGAATGCTCTAAGTCTGAGCTACACTGCCCTGCTGGACATAGTCCCAAATGCCATCACTTTGTGTTGGTCTAAGCAGAGAGATCAGACCTTCACAGCACAGCTCTCAGACTCAGCTAGCCCTGAAATATCAACATAACAAACCTTAAATGAAACACCACATCCTTTCAAACATATTAGCAAAACTGTTTGGACCAATGAAAACTTCTATAAGCAACTGTATATCTCTTTCAAAATAAATTAGTGATATTTGTAAAAGCCGTTTTATTAAAAATTCATCCTCCAGTGCATGTCCTGAGCTCAATCCCCAGTACCACAAAAAAAAGCCATCCTATAATTCACCTGTAACCCTAAACTGTGGAGCCATTGTCCAGGGATATCCCTATCTCTTGCGTGAGGAAAACAGAGACACAGACAAGGTGAAATTATGTGAGCTGTGGAGCAAAGCCAGCTTTGGAGTGTCAGTGTTCTGTCTGTTCACAAATTTCCCTAACTGAAGCCAATTTTAGGTATATTGATGTCACTGGCAGGTGAGTTCTAGCTGGAAAAGCATTTGGCTTTACCAGAGAATTGTAATTATTTCATTCATTTATTCAAGAGATATATACTATGCCTTGCTTTAGGAGCTCTGTGGTGAAAGGGATGATAAGAAATGACCCCTGCTGGACATGGACAAAGCAATTCTTTCTACTGACATGTTAAGTACTGCTAATATACCAGGTTCCTAGGGGGAAGGAGATTATCCTGTGAATAATGATCTTCTTCTCATACACAGTGATTGAATGATCCAATTAATACAGTGAACATAATATGACAATACAATGAACATACAGCGATTGAATGATCAATTAATACAATGAACATAAGACAGGGAGAGACAGAGAAAGAAGCAGGGAAAATATAGAAATGAACAATGACCTGGATAGATAGATAGATAGATAGATAGATAGATAGATAGAGATAGACAGACAGACAGACAGACAGACAGACAGATAGATAGATAGATAGATAGATATTGGCCCACAGCTTACATCCACCATCCCAGAGAGACTACTCTAGGTACCAACTAGACCAGGAAAACAGACAATGGCTAGGACTTGGTCAATAATTGACAACTTCCCAACATTCACCCCTACTTTCGTCTTGCCAACCACCTAAGAAAGCCAGTGCAGTGCCCCAGTTGATCACGTAATAAGTTGCTCAGCAGTGGCTCTGCCTACAGGATGCCCTTGCCAACATCCTCCCATCAGACTCCCTCTTAACTTCCCCTTCCTCTGCTGCTGTCTCTGAATGCTGTACTTTAATCCTTGTTCTCTTCCAGTGATGATATCTTGCTCCTTGTTCTCTTTGAATACTGTAGTTCGCTCCTCTTTTCTCACCTGCGTGGTCTTCATTTATTTTTTGGAAGTAAGAAAATAATGAAAAAATCTTAATAATCCCATCTCATGCAGTGCCCACTGCACTGAAATACACCTCATCAACCCCATGGCAAAGTGTTTCCTTAACTCACCTATTATTTCCATTCATTTGAGAAATTAATCATACAGAATCTATTTCTTGGAATTTTCTTTCCATAACTAAGTCTCTCTTCATCCCAATCATACCTTTTAAGTTTCTTTTTCTCACTCAGAATCTTCTGAATGGTTTCTGTTAAAAGAAAATGTTCAAAGGTAAGTAAAATTATGTTTCTTGTCTTATACAGATAAAAACTTAACCCCCATTAAAGATTTTATTTAACATTCATTGAATTAATGAGGGAATGAGGCAAATGTTATAACCTGGTTCATTGGGGAAGTCAGAGAAGCACCAATGTGTGGAGCAAAACATCAAATGAATATGCAAATAGCAAGCAGCTTTAGCCAGAAGAAGGGGAGCAGAATTCATTTACATATCTAGGAATAAGAGTTATTCTATGTTTCATTTGTCTACAATGTGCAAAATTGTGAAATAGCTTCCATAAAATCAAAATTAGATAACCCACAAGGCTGTGCTGCGGATAAAGCCACCTTTTCAATGAAGCACAAATCTTTCCTGTGAAGTTTAGTTAATGGTTCGTTTGTACTTTGGCTTGCGATTGTTGGTCTGTTGAGGACATGACAAAAGATGTGGGAGAGGCTTGGGAAGCCCAACTGAATTGTGTTCACAGAGCAGAGAGAGTAGGTTAGCTGCTCATTGTCCAAGACCTACGGCAAAGACACCAAGACATTGGCAGACAAGAAAAAGTGGGGCTTTGGGTCAAAAGCTCCGCTGCGCTTCCTATGGGAAAGGCCCCAGGCAGACAGGGGTATCAGGCACTGACCACTTTGGAAAATGCTGGTGGTCCTTCAGTGCTGGTACTGTGTCCAGCTGGTCAGGGAAGAGGAATCTCTAGACTGTTGAGGGAAAGGAGTTTTGTATTGCTGATTTGACAGTGATTTCCACAGAGACTTAATATTAGTGATTTAATAGTGATTTTCCAAAGACCAGTGGTGATTTCCAGAATATTCCTGCCTCTAAGGACTGTTCTTCAGTTTTTTCTTCTCCCAGCAATCATAGCAATGAAGTCTCTAGTGCTGAATGATGGTATGAAGATAACACTCCCCACCCAACTGAACTCCAGCCACAGCCATTTCATTAAGACTCACCACAAGAAATTCCAGAAGAATCAGTGAATTTACACCCTTCTTGCAGCAGATTTCAAAGGCATCTAACTTCCATTTGGCTTTGACTTCCAGAAACCTTTGGGAGTAAACATAAATCATTTCCCTGCACAACACAGAAAAGTGGAAGGGTGGCTTAGTAAACGAAAGACTGGACTTTATGGATTAAGCGTGAGGCTTATGGAGACTTAAATCTGACAATGATGTTGGGAGTCCCCAGAGCCACCAGTTCAAACCCTGACTAAAGCTTTTACTGTCATTAGAAAATTCCAGCAAGTTTGTCTTGTTCTGTAGATTAACCCACAGAAATTCATTTTCATGTCCCCTGGCCACAGGCCAAAGACGGGTGTGCCAGGACAAGCCACTTTCCCCGAGGAGAGTCAGACCCTAGGTCTAAAGTCCACCCTGTGCCTGAGGAACAGCATCAGTCACACTAGGCTTGAGGCTCTTTCCCCTTCACCACACTCCCTCCATCCCCAGCTCCACTCTGAAATGCTGTCTTCACAGGGAAAGCCTTCCTACAACCTTCTCGTGTCCATCACTTCTATTTCCCTACACTTATTCTCTGCTTTGTCTTCACTGCTTTTGCCACCACATATACACCACATATTCTATGTCTTTCATGACCTATTTGCCTCCAAAACTAAAAACTCAATGCCAATCAGGTCTGCATGTGGTCAACTCCCAGCTGGTATCCTAGCTACTGTCTTTGTCCCTTGGACAAATTACCTGACACCTACAACTTTAAGGGGGAAGGTTTATTTTGGCTCATGGTTATGCTTACGATCTACCTGTTTCAAGGCAGAGGCAACATGGCAGAGAGGCGTAGAGGAGGGAGGGGTGAGCCATGGGCACAAGGGAGGGGTGAGACAGAGGCATAGCTGCTTGCATTACGGTGGCAGAAACAGAAAGCAAAGAGGAATCCAGAAGGAGAGACATCCTTTCACATCAAGCCCCCAGTGACCTGCTTCTTCCAACCAGAGCCTGCCTCATACCATCAAGTTAGCAGTGTCACCCTTATGATTCAATCACTCCCCAAAAGTCCCACCTCTGAGCACATGAGACCTCAACAGTACACTCTCAATCCAAACCAAAACAGCTAGATCACCAGGGGCCACAGCAAGCCCTAGTGAGTGGTGCAAGCTCAACCTTCTCTAGCAGTTAGCATTTGATTTGGGCTTGGAGGTCTTGAGGGGCTGAACCCTCCACCTGTGGAATCCGACAAGAACTCTAGCTAACTGGGGTCAGAACTGCCTTAATTACAGGACTTCTGGTGTGTGCAGGAGAATTGCCTGGTGTGTAAGCAATAAGGCATCACACCTGGAGATAGAGTAGTGTCAGGTAGCATCTGAGAGTAGGACAATGTGACGTTCTCCGTCAGTGTAACAATCCCTCAATAACCCAGGATAAATGAGTACATGTGAAAAAACACAGATTAAATATTTAAACCCAGCTGAAGAGCAATTATGTTGGATTTGAAAGAGGTCTAATCTGGAGAAAATAAAATAAAAATTATAGGGAATTTAAAAATAGGAACTTTCCAGGTGTCATCGTGCATTCTTGTACTATTCTAACCAAATGCCCACACCTGGACACCTTAAGATGAGGAAAGGTATAATTAGCTCCTAGTTTTCAGAGACTGAAAGTCTAGGAATGAGTGGCCAGGTCTGAGCTCTCCTGAAGTCCCCTTGGCTGTGTCATGACACTGCCAAGATGCAACAGTGGGGTTGGCTGTGCAGAAGGGCCAAGCACGCAGGGTCCTGTCTCTGTGTAACAGCCCACTCCTGGGTTACTAACCTGATGCCTTGAGAGTTAGAATCCCTCCGAGGAGCGTTCTTCCCTACTGTAGAAAGTGCAACCCTCTTGCAGGTGCCACTTCTTCAAGGCCCCACCAGGCTATCTCAACATGCTGTGAGCCAGGCTCGCAACACATGAAGCTTCAAGGGACATGTTCAAACTCTATCCAAACCATAACAGGAGGCCAGGAAGAAAGGGGCAGTAAGGAAGTTTTCAGCCAAAGAAAACAGGATAAGGTATGGAAAATTCACTGCATCAAATTCACTTTGGCTGCCTTAATTGGCTACTTTGGCCGGGTAGCTCAATTGTTTAAAGTGCCACTTGGGCAAATGCAGTCAGGTGTATAGGACTGGGCTGCTGAGACTGCAGTTGAGACTGGGTGTGGTGGCCTGCGCCTGTAATCCCAGCTCTGGGAGGCTGTAAACAGGAGAACCATTATGAGTCCAATCTAGTAGTGTGATCCTGAACACTCTGTAGACCCTTCCCTAAAATACAGGAAAAAATAAATATATAAATAAAGTGGAGGGCCAGGGGCACGGCTCAGTGGTGGGGCACTTGCTGGCAAGCACCATGCCCTGGTTACAGAGTTCAGCACCACAAAATAAAAGAAGCAAAAACAGAGAGAGGGAAATATGTCAGCATCCTTAAGTAAGTGTTGGAAACAAGGAGTCCATGTGAGAAACCTGAGTTTGGCTGTGACAGCCACAGATGGACATGAGGATTTTAAGCAACTTAGTGACAACTTGCTACCTGCTTCTGAATCTACTTCCTGTCATCAGCGCCATGCCCAGATTCTGGATTCTTATGCATCCTTAATGCCAGGGAATGCTTGATTCTGGCCAGCGAATTCTGTCTACGTTCCCTGTAGGGGACGTCCTCGTCTTTGTCCAAAGAAACACATGAACTTTAATTCTATTTCCGGTATAAACTTGGAAATACTACACTATAAGCTCCCAGTCCTGGTAGGTAAAATTACCTAGGTAATGTTCCTTCTTATGTTACCATGGTGATTAAATTAGATTAATTCAATTTAATCTAAAAAATAATTTAATTTAATCGAAAAAATAATTAATTATTTTTTCCTGTATTTTAGGGAAGAGTCTACAGAGTGTTCAGGGTCGCACTACTAGATTGGACTCATATGTAAAGAGTTGGAATAATAATTGACACATAAGAGATCCTCATCACTGCCCAGGAAATGACAGTTATCAGTCAGCCTACATTATTTCTGAAAGCTTTTCTTGTTACTGTTTTCATGTTCTAACACAGTCAAAGCAACTGCTGAAATCATCAGTTTTGTTTCTAAGAGTAGAATATAATTAATGAGATCATAGATACTCTTACAGCAACACACAACATAAGTGCATATGTGTGTAGGCATAAACCTACACCTTAGTCAGTGAATTCACTTGGCCCCAACCAAACTGTAAATGCTACATAAACGTTATTCATTCGTGGATGCAATGAATAAGTTACCATGGTGATTAAATTAACTAATTTCTTAATTTACAGAATCAAAAAATAGTCTAAATTAGTGCACCTTATTTTCTCTCAGTCATCTGCCATTTATGTCAAGAATCACTTCGCCTTGACGAGTCGCCTCAATTCTCACAAATATTAATAATGGAAAAGTAGGGCTAGCAGGTATCTCTAGCTGATGTTTAGCAGGAGTTCCATAGTCCTTACATGATGTTAAACTAACCTGAATCCCACTAATAATTGACTTTATTTCCAGCTAATTTATTCTTTCCTTGTTCTCTATTTTAGTGTAACTCTCCACTGCTTCATTAGCAGCTGCAGCTGTATCACTGCCCAAGTACATTCACTTAATGGAAGAATCCATAAAAAATTGAGCAGTTTCTGCTTGGCTTGAAAGTTAGATACCCCTGTCTCGTTCATTCATTCATTTGTTCCTTCATGCTGCAAATTTATATGACTAAGAGCACCTTAAGTTTTAGTTTCCCCAGAAGCAGACACCGAGATCAAGAGGATGTGAGTACAGGTGGATTCCTTGAGGGAGGAGAGAGGAGCCCAAGAAGTACAATGAGAAAAGCAGTCGGCAAATCAGGGAGAGGAAAAGATAGAAAACAGATGAGGTAATGATCAAGACCCAGCTGTGCACGCCTGGAGTTCAGAGGCCCTTTCCAGAAACATGGAGAACACACCCGAGAGAGCCGTGCTATGGGACTGGGAGACTAGGCTATCTGTGGACTCTCTCCCACCCCCCCAACCCCAACTCCACTGGCTCAGTATTGGCTTGGGATCATGAACTCCACTAAAATTCATGGTGCCTCCTGGTCACCAAAGCCCCAAAGCTCTGGAGAAAACCATGAGAAAG
>NW_004524653.1:3288195-3298473 GCF_000260255.1 Octodon degus
ACATATTTGTATATTTACTGTAAAGCAAAGGTACACTTACAATTTTGGATTCTTTGGATATCCAATTAAGTTGATTTTTATTACATCCTTGTTGCACAGTGGAATCAAAGATCAAATGCAGAATGAAAAGGATTTGAGATTGCATATTCTTCCTGCTCACGCATAGAGAGGAAAACAAACAGAAGCAACTTAAGACCCCTCGTGTGTTCCTCCTTGCAGCGTTTCAGAATGCAAAAGTTACATCTTTGAGCTCTAAACAGAATTGAATGCGACTCCCTTAAAACTATTCCCTGTCTCTTATAGGGAATCTGTTTCCTTAATGCCATTGTGCATTATCTCTAGACTCATAACCCCAGAAATATAATGGTGAAGAGAAAAGCAAAACAAACACACAAGACGTTCGCTACTGCCTGACACCTGCTGTCTATTCAGAGGCTCAGTGTCTGACCAGAATTAATGTGGCAGATGGAGCCAAATGAAGAGTGGCTGCTACCTTCCCAGAATTACTTTAGGTTATTCCACATCCCTAGCCATACATCAGGAAGAGTAGAACAGGAAGTGCACACATACTGAATAATCATTTATGAGGAGTGACAAGGTAGGGAAGTCATAACTACTACTTAGAAACCCCAAAGTTTAAATGTTTTGCTTTCTGGTTAAAACACAACTACTACACTCTAATATAATTTCCTATGTGCATTAAACTTCAGGGACATTCCAAAGCCAGTATTTCCCAGGAACTTGAAATAATGTTCCCTAGTCTTTGAGCTATATTTAATGACCCTGTTTTTAGCTAGACAACTCTATGTACAGCTGGGGTAGGCTGCACAGGAAAGAAATTATTCAGGCATGTTGATAAAGACCTAACAAATAGATATGCTGGCTTTTCTATCCTCGAGGTGATCTTCCAACAGGAATTTTATTTTGATCTTCAGACATTTGTCAAGTAAATTTTTGGTTTCCAACACTTGGCTGCTGTCTAAGTATCTTTTAAGCAGCGCTCTATAGGTTTTCTGATTAGAATCAAAGCACAATTTGGAGTTATCTACTAATTATCCTCTTGGGCAATTGTCTGCTAA
The DNA here is from genome assembly GCF_000260255.1 of Octodon degus. NCBI lineage: Eukaryota > Metazoa > Chordata > Mammalia > Rodentia > Octodontidae > Octodon > Octodon degus. Next base: position 3,289,275 of record NW_004524653.1, read on the forward strand.
TAAACATTAACTTCTGCAGAATAGCTGTGAAATGATGGAGGGATAAGTCTTTGCAAAAACAGAAGCTTCTGGGGTCTTGTTAATGAGCAATGAAGTTCAAGTGCCTAACTGCAGATGACTCATATTAAGGTTTGATATGGTGTCTTTGATGTCGAAGATGAATCTCAAGTTTGATACTGAGAGTACTCCAGCTGAAAACTAAGGGAAGCATGCCTTTGCCAACCTGAAGCAAACAAAGGAACTCTGTTCATAGGTTATTGTAAGCAAAGCCTCTTGTTTCCTTTTGAGCATTTCGTGTGTGTTGTGTTGTTTTAAAAATGCAAAAATAATTCTGAACTAGTCCACTATTTTCTACATTAAGGTTAGAATTATCTGTTATCCATCTGCGCCAGGCATTGTCAAGGATTTCTGCCCCTCATATCCCCACCTCCGCCCCTATTCTTCCCAAGATCCAATTTAACTGGAAGAAAAGAGATCTAATTTTATGAAAAACTACCCTTCTTAGAAAAAACAACAGCAAAAAACTACCCTTCTTTGCTGAACAGTTACTGGCATTTTGAACTAATTTTCCTATCAACAAAGCCATTTTTGTACAACTCATAGAGATCTCTCTGTATATTTCAATAATCAAAATACAAGAGCCAGCCCTGATAGCTCAGTGTATTAAAGTACCTGCTTAGCCAGACATAGGGACCGCTTGCTGGGCTATGGCGCTGAGACGGAGACTGAGACTGGGCATGGTGGTGCCGACCCATTAATCTCAGATCTAGGGAGGCTGAAAATAGAAGGCTCACTACAAGTCTGATCTGTGTAGTGAGACCCCGTACACCTTGCACTGACTACACATAAAAAGACAGTTACATCTCCCATGCAATGAAGCTTCACTCTATAAACACATATCCTTACCAATTACAAGTCGCTATGTAGACATAGACATGGAACATACATTTAAATAGAAGATGTAGGGCTCAGGAGATAGCTCGGCTGTCTAAGCACCTTGCACTGTCTTAGCAAGTGCAAGGACCCAGGTTCCATCCCCGGTAACACATGCCATGCTACCAGTCCCCAGAACCCTGGGAGCGACATACTGGCCCTGAAACCAGACATGCTGGGACACACCTGTAATCTCAGCTGTGAGGAGGCTGAGACAGGAGGTTCACTATGAATCCGAGCTGCAGAGCAAGACCTTGTACCAAATAAACAGAAGGTGAGCTTGGCTCTGCTATCCTTGAGTCTTGAATGTGCCCCTAAGCCCTGTGTACTGGGGTCTTGGTCCCCAGGACAGCAGCTATGGAAGAAGTAGATGTAGAGAGGCAGAGGCTGGCAGAAAGTCTTTAGGTCAAGGAAGGTATGAACAAAAGGGGCTGCAGCCTCTTCCTCTTTCTCTCTTTGGCTTCCTGGTGGGAAGGTGAAAAAGTATAAAAACGAAATATAAGAAGTAAAGCCATGCTATTATGTTGAGCTGTAGGGGACTCAGGTCAACAATTTCTTACATTGCCAGTCAAGCGGAAGACCCAATACTATTATGGGCTACTGGACTCTTTTAGAATATTCTGCTGAGTTTACATACCTATAATATTCAAATAACTGAACTAAACAAGAAAAGGGGATAGAGATGAATGTCCATTTTGTATCTGTGTATTCAAAGTGGTTAAGATAGATATATAGTTACATTCTCTAATGAATAGAGGGATTTGTTCTAATGGTGTTTATAAATAGGATATCAAGTCCGCATCTTGTACAGCAATTAACCACTAAGAAGAATGTATGCAATGTGTTAATTATTGAAACTGTCCTACCAATTTGGTTGAAACTGTCTCATTGCTATTTGTTTCTCAATAAAATTATGGAAAAAAACTTGAGACATTTGTAGATAAATGGATGCACCTTGAGACCTGTTAAATGAAAAAATCAGTCACACAAATTTAAATATCAAATAGTGTGTACCACATGGGAAACAAAAATATGCATAGCAATTTTTTATTCCCAATGTCTGAAGGTCATAGTAAATGCAGAATAATGTTGAATGAATATATGTTGTTTAAAAAATTAACCTTAAACTTATATTTAGCTCTAAATCCTGACCAAAGGCAACTAAGCTCTCTGTGATTTAGCCTCTTCATTTTGAAAATAAATGCTGTAGTTATCAATATTAAGAATGAAAGGGGGCATTAGATATTGTATGTTCAGAAAACTACCAGACATATAGTAAGACTTTAATAATTATTAGATAAGAATATCGTTGTGCTAACATTATGATTGCAAGTTCTGAAAAGAACCTCATCCTAATTTTCTTTTGGGAGAAATATCCTCTTCCCCCCTGCTTGGAGTTCTTGAGGTTTAGATGGGGACATTAACCTAACTTCTCCTACAGATTTAGCTTAGGCAGAACATCCAAGCTTGCCAAGTACCGATGGAGTATTGTTAAGGGTGTGAAGCTAGGTAGAGTTTACATCAGCAAGTGACTTTCAATTAAATGAAGCCAAAAGATACTAAGCTAACCTCACAGTGACTGGTAATACAGAAAGCAAAAGAAAGAGGTACATAAAGAGGAAGACAGACTTCAAGGAAAGGAAAACCATGACATCATTTGAACCCCTGATTCTATCAATTCATCACCTGGATTTACATGAGACAAGGAAATTTTTTTTTCATTCTCCTTTTAAACTTCTTTTTTTAAAAAACAATCTGGATTACAGTTATGTCCATTGTAATTAGCAAAAGGACCTGACAAGCACACCAGTTGATTCACTGAAAAAGGAAGGAGGTGGCCAAAAGTATTTGCTTTGAGCTTCTGCGACTCTGTGCTTCAGTGGCAGTAAATTGACTTGTTCTACTCTGCTGCCCACAAACTGTGTATAGAGTCTGCGGCAAGTTTCCTGTCCTTATTCTCTAAAGTGGCCGGAGCTTCAAGGTGATCTGTTATAGCACGGCTCATACGAGTTAGAATACTCTTTCCAGTACCATGTCCCCTTTCAAGGTCAAAAGGGAAAAATGGATGGCATGGTTCTACTTTCTAACAAAAGAATAACTTCACAGAGAACACACGTAAAACGTAAGAGGGCTGGGAGGAGAGTACATAAGGCCTGATATGCCATAATTTCATAAAGAGATGCTGTTTTCATCCTTTCAAAACAATTAAGGAAAAGTGGGCAGTTTTGAGCTAGAGCTATGACGCATCGTCAAGGGATTTCTTTAATTTTATTTTTAAATTTGAGTTTAAACAGCTTATCTGCTCAAGGAGTTGCCAAATGCCGATGGGTGTTAAAAAACCTGAATTCTAAAGTGAGCGCGAGCACTCAGAATACTCAAGTAGGTTCGAGTGAATCGCTTTACGCTCAGTCCTCAATTTCCACTCCTGGGAGGTGGAAGGGTTGGAAATGCGACAGCCAAGATCCACCCAGCGCTTTCTGCCCTGGGACTCTAAAATCAGAGAAGGTGTGCGGAACCACGCCTTGCAGAAAAAAGCTTTGAGATCAGATTTATACCAAGGAAAAAAAAAGTGCTACCACTTTACACATTAACACTAAAAACAGGATCTGCCAAGTGATCTTGAGTTGCTAAACTCGAACTGCCAAAGACTGACAACCGATATGTTTTAGAGCAGCACTGGGCAGAGACCTTCAAAGAAAAGCACCCCAGAAGAGAGCTTTAAAGCTGGAGACTGAAAATCACAATATTCCTTTAAGTGTTGTTAAAGGGTTTTTTTTTTTCTTCTCTGTCTTTAGAGATACGTATTAGTGAAAGATTATGCTTACATAAGGAGCCTTGAGACAAGACAAACAGCCTTTCTCCATGCTTGTATCTTGAGTCGCATTTTCTTCCCACTCTGTGAAACTCAGGTAAAGTTTGAGAGGTTTGTAAAGAATGAAAACGTGCTTTAAAAGGTCTTCCTTTTTTGTTTTGGTATTTGGGGGCTTTTTTCTTAGTTTTTATTTTTTTATTAGTACCTATCTGTGCCGCTTAATGATAATACCCCAACAGGGAAGTAGTCCAGGTATGTAACATGCTCGAGTTCTTGCTTCATCCTGTTCTCCTCTCCCGCCCCTCCCTCCATCTCTGTATCCTCTTGCCATTTGAGAAAGATCTCTCTATTGTCCCTTGCCTACCTTTTATTTTGCTTTATTTTATATTTTGAGTTTCTTTTATACGAGAAGCTATGTGACACTTAAATTTGTGTGTCTGATTTACTTCAGTTACTATTCATATTGACATTCACTTCATCCACTTTCCTACAAATAAATGAAGTTGCACCTTCTTTCTTCCAGAGCGGTACTCCATTGTAGGTAAATGTCCCACTTTCTTCATCCAGGTCTCTTCTGGTTAGCATCTTTATCAGGAGCTCTGACCACTTTCACTGTGGTACTGTTCCTTAACTCTAATGCAGCAGGCTCAGAGGGGGAGGCACCACTGAGATAATAAGTTCTGAGTAGTCCATTGTGGGTCTTCTTCCCAATCCCAGCCTCACTCTGACCCTCTCAAAACTAGATACGAAGTGACGCTGATACTATGCTCTATCCAGTTTTATAATTCCATTCACTTCATACCCTAGAGAATTTACCCCATAATGCAGACAGTTGATAAAGTTATTCATGAAGCTAATAAATAAGCCTGTGGAAATGTGAACTTCAGAAATGTGATTTTCATGTGGTATAACAACTATATCTATATTCATTATCCTGATTTAGCAGAATGGAAATTCTCTGTGAATTGTCCCACCCTATTATCCACCTCAACAAACACAACATCATAAGCAAATGTAAGTCGTTTTCATATGTAATCAATTATATGGGGGAAAATAAACAAAAGGAAGGCCCTCTTTCTATCATAGCAATCAACTGTCTCAAAGAATTAAGTGAAATCACTTTGAGTGGCTATCAAATATTTCTTATGAAGGACTCTAGAGAGCTCTGGAAAAGATTAAACCAACCATTTCTAAATTAATAAGTGTTTCAAGTTCATTTAACTTTAACAAATGTAGCTTTTTTTCTGTCTCAAATCTGTGCCTTCACATTTACTCCAGCATATGATTATTGCACTCAACAATGTTCTACTTAAAAATAGTTATTTGCATATTTCTTATCACTGCAGAACCCAATAATCACAAAATTATGGTTCTCCAGGACGTTCTGAGATTCCCTATACAACTCTCCTAACTAGAAATTAAATTCATTATTGATGAAATCTCCCAGAAGCTAGCGGTCCTTCCATTTTTGCCATGTGAAATGATTGGGCTTCAGTAAAAGATATTAGTGATTGATCTCTCTACAGATAATATTATCCAATCATTTTCTGGCAAAGAAAATGTTTCGTAGTGTTTTAAAATATGGTCACTTGGAAACTGATTGTTTTTTCATAAATTTCACTAGCATGATTAATTATGACATCAGCTCTTGATTTATCATTTAACTGTTAATATACACCTGGGGTTATAGTACCCATGTGGATGGCCTTCATCCCTGGGACACTTATGTTTAAAGAGGTTTCTATTTTTCAACACAAGTAACAGCCACAATTTCATCCATGGCTGTGAAAGAGGAGAAAAGATGTACAGAGAAAAGAAACAACACCAAGTAGCCAAAGGTCTCTGAACAAACCATCCTTAAATGCCTGCTGTACTTCTTAGGATTCACTACAGAAAAACAGAATTGATGGACAAATGTCTTTGTGTGTGTGTGTGTGTGTGTGTGTGTGTGTGTGTGTGTGGTGTAATATGAAAATGAATTTATTAGATTGGCTTACAGGATGAAGGACTACATATTCCAGTTCACAATAGCCACCACTGGCATACTGGAGAGTCAGTGATCCAGAAGCTGTTGAGACCAAGAAGTTGGAAGTGTTGTTGTGTTGGAACAAGAGGACCCAGGACGTAGCTCAGTCCAAGGCTGAGGGTAGGGAAGCTCCTTGCAGAGTCAGTAGTGTAAGCCTGCTCTGGAAGGCTGGAGGAGCTAACATGAGAAGTTCACACCCAATGGCACCAGTAGAAGGTCTGACCTCTGAGGAGAATCAGGCCTACAAGAGCATGTGAACCCCCTTCACCCTTATCTTCCATCAGGGCTGCAGGCTGCTGGATGGTGCCACCCACACTGAGGCCATCCCTTCTCAGTTGCTTTCACACTCACTGTCAATCATCACTGGAAACACCCCACACATATACCCAGAAGTGCATTGTACTAATTTCCCCAGCATCTCTCAATACAGTCCACCATCAAGACTGAATGTCACAGCTGCTACTCTGGAATGCATCAATAAAATAATGGTTTCTAGAAGCTAAAAAAAAAAAACCCTTAATTAATTGTAGGTAGTAGCTTCTGTTCTTTGGGTGACTCATTGTCATGTTTCTCATCAGAGTAGCATGAGTACTAGAATGCCAGTAGTAGTGTTAGTACGAGACAAACAAGAACGGATATTGCATATTATCATTTAAAAGGTGTGTTCCCACATGGCATATCTGACCCGCAGAATCGCCTTCAGATTTATATTATTTCAAAAATGTTTAAAATGAGATTTGGAAAAACATAAGTGAATTGTTTCACTATATTCGACAATATAAAAAAATCTCAAAAGATTCCCATGCACATTTCTGTCTCTGAGACCAGACAGCCGTTGCAATACAGGGGCTGGATAGGGTGCCGTGGGAGAAACACAGAGCAGGAGGGAAGCAAAGCAGAAGAGACTTCAGAGTCCTGAAGTCCTGCCTTGAGCCTTGGTCTGCCGTGTGCTAGTTGAACAGTCTTGAGAGACGCCTAATGTTCTTGTCCATCTGTCCATCTCTCAACTGGACTTACTAGGATTAAATACAATAATCCATACAAAGAGTATGACCTAATAATTGCTCAACAAATGATAACTTCCAAAACAGCCATGCGCTTTTCTACGTCCAATTATTAAGTGTTGGTTATTATTTTTTAAATAATTTTATTGAGAAAGAAATAGCAATGAGATAGTTTCAAAACAGGTTAGTAGTATAGTTATAATAACTAATAAATTGCATATTGTTGTCTTCATTGTAGTTATTCCTAGTACAAGATGTAGACATGATATCTTGTCTAAACACTATTAGTACAAAGCTTTCTTCTCACTGAACTAAAAGACAGTAGCTGTATGTCTATGCTATTTTGTATATACAGATATATATTTTTTCCACTACAAAATGGTCCTTCATTTATATCCCCTTTTTTGTTTAGTTTTGTCAGAGATGTGTATTCCATTGCTATTCATATATTGTAGGTGCATGAATTCAGCAGAGTAATCCAATATAGTCCTGTAGTTTATAATCATAGTGGGTTATCCGCATGACTGGCAGTGTCAGAGGTATAAAAAGTAAAGCTGTATTAATATGCTGAGCTGTAAGTATTGGTTATTAGAAATCCTTGTGTCATCATTACTGGAAGAGAATAGCAATGAAGTGGGAATAGAGGAAAAACTTAAATGGAAGGCAGAAGTGTGGGCATTAGGTCCGTTGCTTTCCAGCTCTGACCCAGATGATACTGTGACTTCTCTCCTTGCATCCAGCTGGCTTGCCTGACAACTCCCCTGAAATGCAATGGCTTGGTTTTAATTCATTGTCTTGAAGTCTTCAGTGTGTTCTGTTGTAGTAAGGTTGGCTTCTCTAGCTCATCCTCCTTTTTTAGACTAAGATCTTTCCCAAGGCAGGAGTGATATCTAATTCTTAGGCAAATCCTATTAATCCTGGAGGCTTCTTGGTATTGAGACTCTGAAAATGATCCCCAAAATGTGTCCCTGACACACCGGGCAGGAGAAAGCATAAAGTTCAAGCATCTCTGAATCTCCACCGTCTACCACCTGTTCCTATTTTGATGCCCACAGTGCCGGGAAAGAGAGTTTTTCTGGTTTCCTTTATCTCACAGAGTGAAAGCCTTCAACAGAAGTGTTGTCATCTTAAATTTTCCTTTCTAGGATTTTCATTAAATAGGAAAAAGTTAATCATGCTGAATTGAACTGAATATAAAAAACAAAATTTGTCTCTGTGCTTCTTAGAGTGGAACCTAAAGTCCTGGCTAGGAAACTTGGTCTGCATCTACAAAAAAACTCTGTTCTTAGGAAGTCTAGATGAGTCACCTTACAATATTCAGTGACGTGCATTTCTTCTTTGACTTTCCTATAACCTGCAGCCGCCTTCCCACCAGAGCTTCCAGCCTCCACTATTTCTATGATACAAAATGCCATAACTTCGACCACTTCACTCTTTCTATGAGTTCCGTTTTGTGTATCACTTCCATGTTAATACATTTCTATTCCTTTTCCCCCTGCTACCCTGTCTGCTGCTGGCTCATTCCAGTGAGCCTTCAGAGATCAAAGGGAAAGCATGCTGTTTGTCTCCAAATGGCACATGACTGACACTCAGCTAATGAAGGTTTGTAAAACTGGGTTAATTAGAAAAGTCTACAAAGCCCCAATTACAGTTGCTGCTCACAGATGTAATCTGTTGATGGTTTCAGCCATAAGGTGATTTTTAACACAGCAGGGTACACAATAGTTGATAAAGAGAGGAAAATTTAGTGAGAGGAGGATGGACCTGCAATTCAGAAAGCGATATGGAGTATGAGAGGATCATCACCTGTGATGGACCCAGCCAGCACAATGGGCTGAAGGCCAAAATTAGACTGCGTCACAGACTGGGCTTGGGAATTGGAGAAAAAGCTCATGAGGACCAGGGTAGCCATGGTAACGATGATGCTCCTAATACAGTCAACAATTAGGAGGAGTTTGTGGTGTGTAACTGGTTATTATCATTTTGAACATTATCGTCATTTTAATTATATTAATAATCCCATGCCTATTATTTCCAAAATCAGTATAAAAATACACCTCAGCTTAACTAAAGCCAGCATCTTTGGAGAAAATGCTTACCCTACCTAAAAACTCTTTTCCAAAACAGTCTTGCTAAAAATCCAAATGTATTCCAGCCCACTGTGTCCTTCAAGTTTGGAAAGCTTCAAATCCTTCAACATTTTTTTCTATTAAAATTATACTTCTTTTGCACTAGTCATAAAATTTGAGCTAGCCAGAATGAGAGGGAAGGATCCTTCAATACTATCCAGTGAAGGAGAAAATCTACTATTTAGACATTTTAGAAATGTCTTCCTATCTCACTTTTCCACCCTTCAAATTATATCACTTGAAATAGTAAAGAGCTGGCTGATGATGTTGTTCAGAAAGTATATGCTTGACTATG
>NW_004524653.1:3301908-3317075 GCF_000260255.1 Octodon degus
AAGTATATAATTCTTTATGCCAATTTTTAAAATATATTTTAATTTTTAAATGTTTTTTCATCATATTCTGTAGTGACTTAAAGTTTGTCATATCAATACTTGACAAAAAATACCTGTTCCATGTTTTATGCCTAAGATGTTTGATATTCAGACAGATAGTGAGGTTAAGCTTAACAGCCTAGGTTGTATGGTAATAAAAATAAACTTGTCTTCTGGAGTGTTAGCAACCTAAGTTTGCAGATCAAAATTAAAGAAAAAGGAGGGCCGCAAGGAAAGCCAACATTTTGACCCTAGCCTTCTAAGGTCAATTAAGACTCAGGACATATGAGAACTTGTACTGTATGTCATGTAAGTCAGTAGTGTCTCAAATTTTCTGAACAAGGAGATTATGGGGCCAAAGAGCAAAGTGATTGATGATGTAGAGTGTGCCTAAGGAGAGTCACATGGAGAGAAAACATTCTCTCAGGCTTTCACAGAGAGAACATTGGCCAAACAATCCCCAGGACTCATCCACATGGCTGACACTGTCAAAGCATCTACAATCCGAGGTACAGGATCTCAGGATAAATCCTGAGAGGATTTCACTGAGCTTATCAGACCCAAAATCTACAACTCTTTATTACATAGGTCCTGCTTTACCTTGGTCTTAACCATCCAGCAGAAAAGTATAAAAATGAAGTGTAAGAAATTAAGTCATTGTGTTATGTTGAGCTGTAGGGGACTCAGGTCAGCAACATCGGACATTGCCAGTCAAGTGGAAGACCCAGTACTATTATGGACTACTGGACTCTTTTAGAATATTTTGCTGAGTTAACACACCTATAATATTCAAATAATGGAACTAAACAAAAAAAGGAGATACGGATGAATGTCCATTTTGTATCTGTGTATTCAAAATGGTTAGGATAGATTCATAGTTATATTCTTTTAAGGAATAGAGCAATTTGTTGAATTAAATACCAATTTAATCTGAAACTGTCTCATTGCTATATGTCTCTCAATAAAATTATGGAAAAAATTTAAAAATAAAAGTAAAATCCTTTTAAAGCAAAAAAAAAAAAAAAATCTCCATCTGACCCTCCAATGTTTAACACCTGGCCAAGTTGTTGTAAGTAGATCCCTTTAACCTCAGTTGGTCTTCCTAAAAGAACTGACACCTCCAGAAAACAAAAAAAAAAATTCTCAGTTCAGTCCCCTTCATTAGTAACTTTTGAAGAGACTCTGAATTATACTTCTTAGGGAAGCCAGAGGCTCCAAGGCAGAATTTCTCCAATATCAAACACACTCAGAAGTATCAAATAGACTAATCATTTTTTTTAAAATATAGAACTAATGAGTGCAGTAGAATTTCTAAGTCAAATGCATAATATCTCTTATGAACTTGAAAAAGAGATGTCATAAGTCAAGTGTCATATTTGAGCAGATTACTCAGCCTTTGTATATCAGAAGGCATTTGATAAATTTAATATTAATTTACAATGTCAAAACATGCATTTGGAGTGATCAATGTGGGCTAATCTTACATTTTGGAAAGGGTACTAGGCAAATAGTAGTATTTGCAAACACCATTTCTTTCTTTAGATCAGTAAAATATATCTCTTTACTTTTGAAATTTGGATCTGATTGTACTTCAAAGTCTTTTTCTTAGGAGACCTTTAACTTGAAAGGAAAAATCAAACCATTCAGACGCAAGTGAAAAAGATTTTCAGATGAGATTTGAAAAGAGCCACAAGGCAGAAAGCCCAGTTTTGAGGTGAGCCATAGCTGGAGGGCACTTCCTTCTGACTTTATGGCCGTGGCCATCTATGATTGCCAATTTTGGAAGACACCGGCGGAGATCCGTAACCTTCAGAGCAGCCATTGTTCTCTTGTCCAGCTATGCACTAAACTATACGAGTAGGAAGAACAACAGAAAAATAGGATGCCTTTGACGTGACTTTCTGCTAAAAGAGCACAGATAGACAGGGAAACCAGTTTTTCTCTACTTGGAAATAAGGAGAGAAATGTGCAGAGGTGGCTGCATGGGCAGGGAACACTGGGATGCTCTGGCCTGATGCCCCTGTTTCTCTCACTCTCCCGTTTCCTGCACTCTTTCCAGACAGGCATCTGGAATGCAAATGTGCATCTGCTGCCCAGATGTAACGAAACACAATTAAGAACTTATCTTTTTCTGACAGTGATAAGAGCAATCTTCAGAGGAAACTCTCTAAACTTAGGAGGATTTGACTTGGTCTTCAAGTTCCATTTTAACTAATGGTTTCTAAATTACTTGAGTGTAAAATTAAGAATCCAAAAATTCAGTGAAAGATGCATTAGGAAGAAAGTGTTTTCGCAGCAAAATTTTCATTAAGGAAGCCATGTACGCATGCATTAAAGATACACATCTATTTCTTCAAAATATTATTAAAGAGAAAGGGTTATGTGTCTGAATTATGGTTCCACAGGACTGGACTCGATTTAGACCTTCTGCACTAGAAAATTTAAGATTTCTTTAGACTCTTAAATTTTTATTCATTTTTGTAGGTGGACTGCTGCTTTGTTATTATAACTGCACTGAAACTCAGAAAATTGAAATTAAAGTATTAATTTTATTTTTTTATTTTTAAAGAGAGTACAAATTAGAATTAAAACAAAAAATTACAAGTGATGCAGAATTTCACCTAACAAAGTAATACAAATTTCACAGTATTTGTTGTAATACATTGTGTTGTATTCCAATCAGTTATTCATATTATCAGGTATATGCATGTCAAATTGGAAGAAGAAAGAGAAAAAGAAAGAAACCTTAAGAAATGAAGAAGAGAAAAAGTACAAACAATTGGAAAAAAAAGACAAAATAAATTAAAGCATTAACTGCTTTGTTCTGTAGGCCAGCAGAAATGCACAGTACAGTTGTCCAAACCATCCTGCTTACACACATAGGTAAATGTCTTTCCTCTGCTCCCTCTCCTGTCTTTCTCTTCAACTCAGTAACTCTTTTCTTTTGAATAAGTTCATTCCCTTTTGCCACTGTCTGTTGTACCCTTCAGATTCCATGTTTGTCTTTCAGGTTCTCACACTAAGAAGACAATACAATGTTTAAACATGCCGGTCTGATTTATTTCACTTATGAGTATGTTCGGAAGTTTTCTTTCTTTCCTTTCTTTAAATTTTTTTTGACCAAACCTAGGACCTCATGCTTGCCAGGCAGGTGCTGCACCATTGAGCTGCATCCCTGGCCCAAGAACCTTCTAGACAAGTGCTACTCAAACATTAACGAAATGCAGCTTCTAAGGGGTATTTTTTTAGTTTTATTTATTTATTTACTTACTTCATACAGGATCTCACCACACACCTGAGACTCATAGTGATCCTCCTGTGTCAGCCTCCCCAGTGCTGGGATTACAGGTGTGCACCAACGCACTCGGTTTAGGTGGCCAGCACAGAATGTGTGGTTAGAACCTCGGTGCTTGTGCTTGCCAGGCAGGCGCTTAGACTGCCAATTATCTCCCTAGCTCCCAGATTCTGATTTGATACATTGCGGAGAACTCTAAGAGTCTGTGTTCCTAATAGGTACCCCAGGAATGCCAACACTGCTGTTGTCCAAGGACCCCACTTCCAGGAGGAAGGAAGTGGAACATTTCTTCAGCTGCCTTGTATCACATCACCTAGTTCAATAAAAACTGCAGAGAAAGGATTTTCTGAAGGATATTTGGTGAAATCTCCTCGCTCTGCACTTGGGAAATCAAGATAATTATGTAGTTATAAGTGGAATTTGACTTGTTACAAATTTATAATAACAGTAGTAAATCATTGGCAAAATTTACTGCGTTATCTGATATCACTAACATGGTTGGCTTTCTGGCTATTGCTCTTTCTCAGGAGAATAAAAAGCCATTGTTAGGTATATAAATATATTCTTGCTGTCATGTACCTTTAAGTAGCTCTATGGAGCTGCCCAGAGGGGAAGCAGCTCATTAATACATCAGTGTTTGAAGTGGAGAACAAACTTCCATGTTTATTCATTTGTGTGTCAAAAAAATGTTCATGATTCTTCTCTAGAAGTAGTAAATAAGAATGCCCTGCCTCTTTGCAGTGGAAGACACATGATCTCTTTCTGCTTTGGTCTCATTTGTGGTTTCTAAAAGATGACAGCTTCACTGGGGATCCTTCCAGAATGCACACACCCACAACGAACTGTGTTTGTACCACTTAGACAAGGTTAAATGCATTCCATCTTAAAAATACTCCCAAGTCATCAAGGCGGCACTGTGCAGGGTGACAATTGCCAACCATTAGGAGAACAAAAAAACATTTATAACAGAGTGACAATTCCCAGTGTGCTGGGTGTGTTTTTGTTTTCTGTGTGTTATATAATAACAGCTAAATAGCTAAAAACATAGTCAAAACCTAATAGAATATTTTGAAGACGCTGAGCCAGAGCAAGACAGAGCTGAAATATATTCATCACATTAGTTCATGTTTGTGAAATTACACTTGTGGGATTCTTGTAAAGTAATAAAACTAAATTTCCATTTAAAAAGTCCAAGACTGGTAAAAATTTCTCCAGTTATTTATTTGGAAATAGAATTTTAATTTCACTTACATCCCAACTCATTTCCTGAGTACTATTTAATGAATTTCTGTGACACCGTGATGAAAGGCATTGTTCTAAAAAGGAGACTAAGATGTCCCATTATGTCTCTGTTTATTACATTTTTGATAATAAAATATTGATATAATATTAATACATCTGTGCCTGGCTCAGAGTAGATACACAAACATGATATCTGATTGCTTAAGAAATCTGGAGCCAGTAAATTGCATTACCGGGCAGGGGAGATAGCTCAGCAGTCTAAGCACCTGCCTGGCAAGCGCAAAGACCTGCGTTCAATTCCTGGTACCACACGCTGTGCCATCCCAGCGCTGGGTGCACTGTGCAGGCCACTGAAGCCAAGCATGGTGACACATGCCTATAATTCTAAAATCTGAGGAGGCTGAGACAGGAGGATCACTATGATTCTGAGCAGCCTAATGAGACTCTGTACCAAATACATACATACATACATACATACATACATACATACATAAATAGCACTGCCTTGGAAGGCAACACACGTAGAAATATACTTTCATCCTCAAAACGGATATGCATCAGCTATAAATTATTAAGCTAATCAGAATTTTTCATTTATTCACATTATTCTTTATGCAAAAGTCTAGAAGCAGGGAAATGAAAACAGTCTCCCCTGGATCCTTTAATAGTTTTTGTTGTTGTTGTTGTTTTTTTTTGTTGTTTTTTTTTTTTTTTTGGCAGAACCTGGGATTGAACTCAGGCCCTTGTGCTTGCCACAGAAGTGCTTATTCCACTGAGCCATCTCCCCAGCCCCAATAGTTTCTTTCTTGAATACAAAAATGACACAACAATTCACTCAAGACCCTTTCACACACATCACAATGCCGCAAACCACAGGTATGTTAGTGGCTGCATTTCATTCCTCATTTAAAACCCCTCATTATACTTCATTTCATAAAAGTTGAAAATAAGATAGACGGACCAAAGCCTGCAATTGGGGTTAATGCGGACATCATGAGAAGTTCTTTCTTCATCACAGCACAAAGATTAAAAAATTAAAATACTGGTTTTCTTGTGTGTTCAACTACAAGTCCCAGGGAATGCACAAAAACTGACCCAAAGGCAGTCACTAGATGGTTGGGGACAACACTGGAGGAAAAATGATAGACTCAAAACACAAAATAAAAGAACATCCGGAAATGCCACATTTTAAAAGAAGGAGACAATTTTAAATGCAGGAAGCTACTCATATATTCAGTCATGCTCGGTATCTTTTTATACTCTGTTGGTGTGAAACCAAAGTGCTTATCCAGTCACAAGTGCCAGCTACAATGACAATAGTCACAACTCTTTTCTCTGCTTCTGGAGATGTATTTTCCTGTTGCCACCAGTCACATTGATGTAGATTGGCACTGCTGTGCCACCTATTCAGACAACACACAATAAAACAAGAAAAGACAGAGGCACTCGACACAGGCTGACCCGGGAACAATCTCTCCCACGTCTAGTGTTTTCCACTTCTGTTCCTGGCCCACGTCCTAACCTGGGCTGTTCAGCATCTCTTCTCCTTCTAGAGCTTCTAGTAGAAAGGCAAGCACTGGCCTCTACCTCTCCCTGAAGAATCTGGGGGGGCTTTCAATATAAAACTGACACAGCACTGCCCTCAACCCCACAGCATATCCATTTTCTGAAGAGCCCACCTTCACTCAAGGTCAGAAAATGCAGAGAGGGAAAAAAAGTGTTTATTTGCTATTTTGCTGGCTTGGCCTCTTACAGTTGAAGAAATCAAAAACCCACTCTGAAGAAATATTTTGGAAAATTTGATCCAGGAAAAGAATTTATTTTTTGTCTTTTTTATATTTTTATCTTGCTTTTGCTTATGTAGTTGTCTACATATATTTCATTGTTTTAAAAAACACACACAAGAAGCAAAATAACAGTGCTACTTTTTAAGATTTTGTCCATATGAGAAATGTGACTAAAACATCTAGAAACAGGTGTTTTAATTTTGTGCGAAAATTGTCCTATTGAGTCATTTTATTAAATTATGTGGTTAGATTGGCTGAAATTCTGTTGATTATTTGGGTGTTTTTCTTTATCACCAAATGTGTCCATGACTGGGGGTATAGACACAAGTAGATAAATGGTCGACCATATGGCCACGCAGGCACACGGTGCCCAGAGAAGGTACACATGGCAGTGGAATCTTTTTCTCTATCTGCCCTTTCTGAGGAGGTGCTCTCACCCATGGGGTAAATCCCGCTTAGCATTGAGCATCCCTGGTGTGACGTTTAGCAGGGAAGACGCTGCTTTCACAGGATTAGCTCTTTTACTGCATGCTGTTAAAATAAAAGGAGGAGACAAAGGGTCACCGGAGTAGGCACAGGGCCAGCCATGCAGCGGATCAGCATCAAGGACCACAGAATACTTTCTTGTGGCTTTCAGACGAGTGTCCTTCGACATCAAAAGTGGGATGGGGCCAAGGTCCAAGGAATTAATTCTCACTTTTCCTGAGGAGTACTTTAGCAGTCCCTGGAGATGTACTGAAAATATTTCCAAAGATAATCAGACCCAGTAATGCTACACAATTTGTGTGCACCTGGGGCCACATCTTAAACCATATGCTATTTTTAATTGTAACATATCCTTGCAGATATTTATTGAATGAGAAATTGATAATCAGTCAAGTCAGAAACTTAGGCAAGGATCTCAGCATCTTTCTTTCCTTCACCCACAATATTCAGCAAAGCCCAAGTTTCTTTGATTTAATCACATCAGGCTTCCTGCTTCTCTATGCAGAATGAGGCAGCCTGTGTTTGTCTTTATCACTCTTTTCTAGAACTAGGGCAACAGCTTCTGACCTGCACTCACTGCAGTCTTCACGGAGGGCCATTGTGGCAGTTATACCTGCCAAGGCAGAGATGAGCTGGCGGCCAGCTACGATTTCCCCACCCACCCCCCCACACCATGAATCCAGGTAGCAGAACTCCCATGTCCCGAGAGCAGCTATGTCTTGAGACGTAGTTTTAAAGCATTTGCCGATTTCTCAGTGTGTGCCAGGGTGAGCTCTACGTACTACTCATCCAAGTGTCTTCTCTAAGATGATGGTGAGAGATGAGTTTCTGGTTTCAAGTCATTCAAATGATTGAGATTATGGCTCTTAAGATTATTGAATAACACCCACCTTCCTTTTTGACACAGATTATTAAGCTCTCTGCAGCATTTGTCAGGCATATCCTCTTTCATTCACATGAAGTCCAAGCTACAGCCACATGAAATTCACTTCAAGCACCCACAACAACACATTCTCATTACCCTGTTCACAACTTGACCCCACACACACTCTGTATATTAGCCATCAACACGTTTAGGGGCTGGTCATAATCCATGTTAAATCCATCTTAAATCTTCTGTTTTTCTGATAAAGGCCTTGGTGCCCAGGAAACATTCAATTAATATCTGCCAAATTATTTTAATTGGACATCAAACATGACAAATTTCTTTCTTTACTGAGGTTGCTGACATCCCCTGTACTGTACTGGAGAGAACTGGCTGAAGTTGTGAGAGAATACGCTTTGAAGATTCATCCTCTGACACTTACATTAAAAACCTGTCATGGAGAAGGAATGAGAAGCTTATTAGTTGCATTTACTCCACTGTGACTTTAAATGATAGCCTTGTCGAGGAAAAGCATGCAGAGAATTACTTAGGATAAAATTATTAAAAAGATTCCACCATTAGCAAGAAGTTAATTTTGCTTTCAAATACTTGGTTAACTTTTTAGTTCACTTTGATGTGTTCATATAAATCTATCTTTTAAAGTAAAACTTCAAAGGAAGACAAGAGGAAGAATCCATACAGTTCTCCATGATAGTAGAATAAGCTGGTCTTTGTGTACTCGTGACCATTTGAACATACACATACACACACACACACACACACACACACACACATGCACGCAAGCACATGGAAGGAAACCATGTTCCACATGTACATAAAGCCCTCCAAGCGTTCCCACTGACCCCTGATCCCAACACACCATATCTATCACTCATTGGGGTCCTTTCCATTGATATAGTCACACCAGTAACCATATTTCCTCAAATCCTTTGTTGTATTTCAAGAAGTTCCTCTCAATCCTCCAACAAGCCAAGCATCTTCACCTTCTTGGCCTCCCACCTATTCTGCCTGCCTTGCCTTGTCTTGCCTTGCCTTGCCTTTCTTCAACATGCATGGCTGGCTAAATGGCTTTTGTCTTTCAAGATACCATTCTCATTCCATTTCTCCTGCAAATTTTCACCACAGGTAAAAAGCCTTACTTTTCTTTCCTAGGTACCCACTTTTTTCTGTTTATTGTCCTGGGATTAGGTGGGATTTGGTCCTACACCTCCAATGGCTACACCCATATGTGCATGGGCTAAGGTTTAACATTAGAGAACTCATCTGTCCATAGACTCCTTTGACTGGTAGAAGAAGCTAGAAAGAATTTCATCTCTGAAGGACGAGAATAGAGAGCAAAGGGGAAATGAGGCAGAAAAAGCAAGGTGACTTTCAAGGCCAGAGGCAATATTTTGATCTTAAAAAATAAGACAGATGTGCTGCTCTTGGAATGACAGCTAGAGCCAGACAGACACCTTGAACAAGCAGGCCACAGGTAACATTGCTTACTTTTCTTTCCCAGGTACCCAGGAGTAGGTGGGATTTGGTCCTATACCTCCAGTGGCTACAGGGAACAGCATAAGGGTCCTAGTATTTTGCCAGCGTGAGGTCACACTGAACCTAGAACCTGAGTCACAGGCTAGCAGGCTAGAGTCATCTAAGGAAACTTGTACTGAGAAATGATAAGTCCAAAGGATCTAGCAGTCCTCACACAGAGTGATATAGCATGACCTGGCAGAAAAGGGCAGGACTTAGAGACAGGAATTTTGGAATTTTCTACCATTGTGACTTTGGATGAGATATGGAAATTTCTGGCCATCAGTTTTGCTTATCATTCAATGCGGATGACACTGAGCTAGTATAGATTTTTTTAAGGGTTAAAAAAGACATACACAAAATACTTATCCCAGTGTCCAGAACAAAGTCCTAATAAATGCCATGTTTCATGATTATCTTTATGGAAGAATTAACAGAGTTTTCTCAAAGGATAGAATCCCTGAGGATCTATTAAAAATGCCAACTCCTGGCTTCTAAGACAAATTTGCCGAACCAAAATGAGATTTAAATTTAAATACTTCTAAGATAATTTTTAAAAAGAATTTCTTAAATCAAAAATGAATCTGAGACTGAAATGAGGTAGAGATGGAAGAAAATAACTTTCATATAATGACGAAGCTAATGGCCAAAAACAATTTTTTAAACCAGAAAGGGATAGGAGGCTTACAATTATTGTGAACACCAATTGCTGTCAGAGCAATGAGAAAAATAGCAGCTATAACAACTACAATAAGAACAACAAAAAGAATGATAACAGAAGTAGGAGTCACCAAACACCATCCTTAAGACTATTTAAATGCTTTACACATGTTAATATTTTCTTTTGGGGCCGGGGAGTTGGCTCGGTGGAATAAGTGCTTCCCTAACAAGTGCAAAGACCTGAGTTCAATTCCCTGTTCCGCAAAATATATATATATTTTTTTCTTTAATCTTTTATTTATTTGTCTATTTGATATAGGATCTTGCTACGCAGTTCGGACTTATAGTGATCCTCCTGTCTGAGCCACCCACGTGCTGGGATTACAGGGGTGCACCAGCACTCCCGGTTGGTTTCTGTATTAATATTTTCATTCCTTTCTATAATCCCATGGATTATGTCCTAGAATCCTCCCCATGTTTCAGATGAGAAAGCTGAAGTTCAACGAGATTGAGTAACATAGCCAAGACCACAAACAGCAAGTTAATGTGAAGCTGCTTTGATCCCAGGTGGGCTGTCCTTCGTAGCCACAGAGTCATGACAGGAAGACCACCCAGCACTGCACTATGGCTACAGTTAGCCCACCAAAGACCCTCTGAATGCGAGCATCGAGAATCCCTCCAGCTCTGCACTGTGTCACCCACCAAGCACAGGGGTTCACCTAGGCCTGGCCAGTGTACAGCCACCTGTGTCCCTGAGTGAGAATGAACCCACTGGCTGGATGTCCCACTGGGACAGAATGACCACTTTGATTCCACCAAGGATCCCCAAGGCCACGGGAGTGCCTGCCACTTCCAAGGAATTAATTCCACAGATATGTGTTAATAGTTATTCCTCAGGGCAGGCCCACACCTCAAACTCCTTTTAGTTCTTCAAACTAAGAATAAACCTATACAACGACATTACATGTTTGTGGAAATTCTTTCCAGTTCTCTTATAGAAATGTGACTACGGAATACACAGAGCTCTCCATTCCCACCCCACCCTGGGCTGGGCAGATCTTCACAGTCTCCCATTCATAATACTCAAGTGTCCCCACATGTGTGGAGTCAGGTTCCCGGGTGTCTTTTGCATGCCTACTGTGCACCCAGCACTATTCAGGCTGTTGGACTAGTGCTGTTCAGACTGTGCTGCATAGCAGGTACTTACTTAATATTGCAGGAGGTGTCTGGGATTCGTGCTCTGTTCTCATTAAATAGGAGCCAAAACTGAGGCTTCAGTCATCTAAAAACTTACAGGATTCAGACCCCAGCTTTGGGATAAGCCTAAAGCTTTCCACAAAGTGTGACACAAACAAGACTTAATGAAAAGCTTACCACAAAGACACTACAAGCTTAGACCAACTCCTCTGACCGGTGATTACACTATCCCTCAGGCCTGTGAAGCACGACACATTAATTATTAGATAAAGCACCTTGTACTTTTACAGCACATGTAAAAATAACTGGACTGTATGTAAACTGATCTTAGAAGAGCATTTTTGAGAAAGGTTCTCAGCAATTTATCTAAATGCTCTTTCCGTAAATCCTATGAAACCCAGTTTCCTTCCTCTCTATAATCCAAAACTTTAACAGGTACACTTAAAAATTACACAGAGAAAATACAAAAATGACATTTAATGTAAATTTTTTCTGTGACCTTAATTCATCAGTGACTTATTAGGTGGCAATGATGGGCAGCAGAGGTGACTAAAAGGCCTGGGAAATGACCAATCCTGTTGGGAGCCATAGGTTCTCATGAGGACTGTCATCTATCGACACAACTCATGCTAAGCTCCAGGTCTGAGGACATGCGCTTGATCTCCGCCGGCCCATGCAGCAGCTTGCAGGACTGTATCATCCCAGGCTGCATGGAGGCTGAGATTCAGAGAGGCAGACCGGCTCACTCAAGATTGCAATCATACAGGCCAGTGCTAGGATCATACTCCAAGATTTGGTTTCAAAGCCTGGACTTAATTATCACTTTATCCTGCCTTTGGATAAAAATATAAAAATTAAAACATATCATGTATCACCTAGAGGCAATATACTGAGATCTGCAAAATATGACCAAATAGGAGTGAAATCATCCTGAAAACCTTGGGAAAGACTGAGATGGGGGTAAAGCCCTGAAAAACTGGCTGGGAAAAGCACATCTTCTTAAGCACAAGGTTCCCAAGACAGTACCAAGCAATTCCCAGGACACCATGTGTAGCAGTTCTCACAGGAATCCCTGAGATGTGCACGGCACAAGGAGAAACTGGATACCAGGGGGACCCCACTAGGGCGACTCTTGAGGGTAGCCCACCCTGTGCCTCCCAGAACACAGTACGCTTTCATTTTCACTTTGCCTCTTCTATTTGGCCCTAGTTCAGTCTGCAGAGCCAGTTTGTCCCTTACTCCTTCACCCTTCGTTTTTCAAAAAAATGACATTTGGCACCATGTTGGTCTCTTCGATTCTTTGTTCAAGGCAAGAACAACCTGGAATGTGTTTAAATGGTGACCCATTCCTAAAGCAACAGCTCAATAACAAGTTACGACCACAGTGGGGTATAACTTGTGACTCTTCCCCCTGGGTCCCCACCTACTAGTGCTCAGCTTTTGCGAGGTCCTTGTCCTGCAAGTGAGAGCAGCATTGAGACTTGCTTCCTGTAAGTGGAACACAGCAAGAGTGAAGAGCGTCCCTGCTGACACCTCCTCTGACCTTCACCTGCCTTTGCGTCCATTCACTCTGATGAAGCCAGCAGCCATGCTGCGGAGAGGGGTGCAGAGAGGTTCAGGCGGCAAGGAACCCAGAGGGTATTTAGCCAACATCCAACCAACCACTCGTGAGGAATGGAATTCTACCAACAGCTACAGGAGCAAAACAGGAAGCACACTGTCTTAGTCTATAAGAAAATGTCATGGGCAGTTTCCACAACAAAAGCTTCTTTCTCACAGTCTTTGAGGCTGGAGGTCAAAGTCAAGGTGCATCTGGCTTGGTTCTGGGGTGCAGATGACCTTCCTGTGTAGATTGCTGCTCCCTTGCTGTATGCTCATATGGGTGAGAGGGACAATTTCTCTCCTATCTTGTCTTAAAAAGAAACTAAGTCCATGCATTAGGTCACCACCCTCATGAGCTAACCACCTCCCCAGTGCTCCATCCTGATAGGATGCCATCCTATTAAGGACTGTATCTTCTACACATGAAACTTGGGGTGGAGACACATACATTCCACAGCACACCATCCATTTCAGGTAAGCCTTGAGGTAATTTAACCCTTAAGAGAAACCCTGAGCTAGAACACTCACCTAAGTCTCATTTGGATTCCCCATCCACAGACACTGGGAAGTAATACATTGTTACAGCCACTCAACTTGTACAGGACACGTTGTTATACAATGATAGATGACAAGCACCGCATGTGAATGATGCATGGAATGAAACCCTCCACAGCCAGGCTACTATCCTGGGGCCATAATGACCCCAGCCCCAGCCACAGCCAGTGACTGCATAAGAGCACAGACCCATCTGTGGCTACAGAGTCCACCCAGAATGTGCAGCAAAATGTAAACTAGTGGACCATGTCTCCACCTTCTTCAGAAGGTATCAGAGGCTTTCCGTACACTTCTGAGGAGCCAGCCAGTGACCCCACAAAACCAAGGTCATTTCCACCAACATTATGAAGTGCCATAGGTGGCCATTTGCCCCCTTTTTTGTGGCTGGCTTCTCATCCCCTTCCTCTTGCTTCCCATGAACACCTCCCAAGTTAACTATTGCAATGAAACCCCAGTCATCAACTTTGCTTTCAGGGAAACTGTAGTGACACCACCCATGATTCCTCTCTCCATCAAGTTAGGACTTCAATAAGCAGAATGGTTTATGCTAAACACAGAAGGGAGGGGAGGGGCGGTTTAAAACATGTATAGCGGTGGCAAAATAGATGGTTTGCTGAAAATAGAATTTCTGACTTGCCTGAAAGAATTGGCTTGCTTATGACCATGGAGACAACCAAGTCTCTTTTCCTGTAGAATGGGACCCCCAGGAAGAAGCTTGGGAATCTGCATTTCTCTTACATGTTCCAATATTTTTTGAGCATTCAAATTTAAGGATTAGTAGTCTATGAAAGGCAGGGACCAAGAAAAGAGTAACAGTGCAAAGAAATATTTATGGAGAACATCAACATCTTTCTGGAAAGATGAGAATGTATTTTAAAAGTAATAAGGAGCCATTTGAAGGTTTGGGCACAGAACAGCGAGACATGATGGGACCATTTGAGAGTGACATGCATGGCAATTTCCTAAGACAAAGGTTTAGATGAGATACAAATTTAGAACCATGAAGCTAATAAAAAGTGACCATAGTGTTCATGTGACATGGAATCAGGAGTCAACTACAATAATTCATCAGAAAAAGAGGAGCAGTGCATTCTCTAAAATAAAATTTAAATTTAAAGATGCTCACCTCAGTAGATTTCCCCTTTTGCACCACCAGCAGACCAAATCTGTAGGGTTTCTGTGCATTTGTGTACAACTGATGGCATAAATATTAATCTGTTTTTGGTAACTAATTACCATTATATTACTTCCAAGGGTATAGAATTTTCTCAGGAGAAAGCCTTACCACTTGGGAAAAGCATAGTAATTTATGTAGCTGGAGTTCTTGGAAGGTCCAGCTTTTCCTTTGTGAGAATTAAAGACTACAGCAAATATAGTTCTAAACATAGGCTTTAAACCTATTTTTACATGGATAATTGGACGTTTGATGATTACCTGAGTGTTAGCGGAGAACTAAAGCAGATTTTTAAATCCAACCAAGTTAGGAGTTCATTATTGCCTTAAAGTATTACAACACAAAGAAAGAAGGGGAGAAAATCAACATAATCTTTTTGCTTGGATTGCACTTGGCTTGAATATTTCTTCACTTTTAGGGGTTTTGGGGGGCAGGGTACAAAAGGATTAATATCCATAACAAGAAAGAATCCACATTCTTAAGGCTGGGGAATATTATCATTATTCTTATTTTTGTAAAATGCATATATTTTTCTTTCTGTCCCTCTCCTTCTGCCTCTCTCTCTCTCTCTCTCTATCTATCTCTTTCTCTCTCTCTCTCTCTCTCTCTCTCTCTCTCTCTCTCTCTCTCTCTCTCTCATCTCTATCTCTATCTCTATCTCATCTCTATCTCTATCTCTATCTCTATCTATTTATACTCTGGACCTTGCACTTGCCAGGCAGGCGCTTA
>NW_004524653.1:3317275-3322473 GCF_000260255.1 Octodon degus
TGGAGTAAATAAGAAGAAGATTTCCAAAGATAAGCCATGAGGACTTGCTTCTTCTTCTACTAGCTTACATCACTCAAAATATAAGTGCACATGAACCCACAGATGTGCAGCTAGGAAACAGACTATATGATCCACACAAGCACCATTATTGTGCATTTAATGACATTCATAGGGAAAGAAGTCAATGCAAGAAGGTGGGTAAAAAAGCACAGGTAAAAAACACAAAGGCAAGGAATGGAGAGGAGAGAGATAGTTATGCTCAAATTGAAATAATCAGAACAACAGTTCATTTTGATTACACCACTTCAGATTTTGTTAACATCAAAAGAAAGAACAAAGCTGGTGACTTCAGACAAACATATGTTTAGGAAAACAGTAAAAAGAATGGAGAAGACTTTTACATTAATATCCCAGAAGTTGGAGTAGCCAAGAACAGGATGGGAATCCCATCAAGTGTAATGGAGAATAGAGCCAGGACCGAAAGCACCCTCTCCACTCCTGGTGATCTCAGCAGCTAGTCCTTCTCTTCCTGCTAATGTTACAAGACCAAGGATAGCTCCAGGCAAATAAAGCATGCATAATCCCAGGAAAAGCACCATGAACTATAATCAGAGCCTCCAAACTGTCATCCAGAGAAGGATCTGGGCACTAGGCAGGGTGCCATCAGGAGAGTGTAGACTTAAGTTGGAAATACAAGTGAAAGGATGAACACAGAATTCTTCAGAATTATAGTGCTCTGAAAGCACACTGATATGGTTCTGATCAGTATCTATAAAATAAGAACAAACTTTTTGCTATTGCTGCAAGATAGAACAACTTGGGGTCTTAGGAATGCCAGGGCTCATTGTACTAGAGGAAAGAATTTTGTTTGGTTGGCTAGAAATGTTTCCAATCTCCTAAATTGAATGTCCTCTCTGGCCCATGTTTCAAGTAGACGATGAATAAGTGGACATTGACAGCAGCAGTTAAGGAAAACAGGATGGAGTTCCTCTTTTCTAAACCTGGCTATTTGTCTGGGTGGGTCAAAGGAACTGACTTTGGGATTAAATCTCCAGCCTGCTGATTCTCTTCTGTTCTCTGCTTCTTCGATGACCCAGTTGAGTAAATGTCATCCACTGTGCCCTCCCACCAAGATTTCTTTTTCTCCTTTGCTCATGGCCAACCACTATGGACTGAAGGCTCTGAAATGATGAGCAAACACATGTCTCTTTTCCTTGATGTTGCAGGTGTCAGGGGTTTAGTCCGTGCGACAGAAAGGTGACCAACATAATACTATTATCACTCTCCCAATTGTACAAAGGAGGAAAACTTGAGCTCCAGACATTCTGATATCACTGCCAAAGTCAGTAAATGATTCTAAATGGAAGCACTGGGATGTAAATGATGCAGTCTTAGGTGGGAGCTCACGCCTTTGCATCTCTGTTCTATGGCCTCCTGATGTCATCTTGCTAAATAAGTTCATTAACCTATTCCGCACAGAGACCCCAAGGCCCTGTCAGCATTCACTGACAATAAGTAATACTGACAGATTTAGGTGGAAATATTTTAACACTCACTTTGCATGAAATAATACCTACTGACATCAATAATAATGAGATTGTGACTGAGGGAAATACACACAGAAGAAAAGAAGAAGCCGAAACACAGGTTCATTTACTCAGGCAAAACTTCTATAATTGTAAAATAATGGCTGCAAATATAGTAATGGTTGGAATTATGGCTGCAGTAACTTTCCTAAAGTTATTTCCTTTTGGAAATTTCCCATAAGTATATATTCTCTTTTTATTTACAAAGACAGTGGATTTCCAAGTGCAGCCATGTGATCACCCAGTGAAGGCACACGTAACAAACTTCAGTGCAGCCAAGAGAAAACAAAAGATTATTTTAAGTTACATCATGTTTGAGCATGGATCTCTTCATTGAAACAAACAAGATTTCAGTGCCTAGTAATACGTTTAATCTCAAGAAATTAGAAAGGCTTTTTTGCCTTTTTAAGTCATTCCTCATTTAGGCTCTCGCTCTCTTTATAAGAATTATGCTAATAATAGTGGAAACTGGGATCTGCTCATGCCAAGGCTTGGATTTCACTTATAACCTTGGAAGGGCAGGAAATGCCTATTTCTTAGGTTAATTTTTGAAGCACAACATTGGTGCAGCATTTGCTGTCGTTAGGAGATAAACAGAAAGCAAACAATATTGCGATAGAAAAATGCTGCAGTGTGCTTCTGGGTCTAAGAGGCGATCTGAGTGTATCTATTTACCTGCACTCCTTGCTCAAGTGCTCATTAGAATGACCAAATGCATATGAAAGTAGAAAGCAATCTACTTCACCCCAGAAACCACAAAAAAATTTGACCAGAGGACTAGAATTACAAGAACATCCAGCATCACAATTTAGAGAATTATGAGGATTATTACATCACAAATTAGAGATTATGGGATTATTACAGACACACAACCTGTGAGAAACCTCAGCAATGAAAGAAAAGTCCTCCAAATGAAAGACACTCTGGGAAGAATATATGTAAGGGCACAACTGAGAAAAATCTCCTGATGGGGACCAGGTCAAACCAAGCTATGTTTAGGGACGGTGTTGAGTAAGTCTTGGTCATCACAGAAAGAAGACAAAAAGCAGAGCTTGATCATCTTCCACATCAATGTTTTCAGGGGCAACATGATACGTAAAGGACGGAATAAGAAACATTTGAAAAGAAAAACATACATGTGCACATCAGAGGCCCAGATCAAAGTGCTAACTTATGCTGAACACAGCAGTGCACCCCTCCACTCTAGCACTCTGGGAGTGCTGAAAGCAAGTAGGAGCCTACCCTGGACAGCTTAATGACCTCGCAAGATCCAGTCTCAAAGTTTTCAAAAATAAAAATAAAAAGGGCTGGTGATGTAGCTCAGTGTGAAGGCCCGTGTTCAATCTCTGCACTTAATAGCTAAATAACTACATGAAAATAAATAAATGGCTAAATTGAACCCAATACCTCCTATATAAAAAGCACAAAACTAGAAAAAAATCTAAATGTCAACTAAAATGGAATGGCACAGGAGAAAAATAAAAATGACAATCACTTTCTGAGATATAAGCCTTAGAAGTCATTGTTCTAAGTATTTTATAGATTTTTATTTTATTTTATATTAATAATAACCACACGGCAGCTATTAACTTTAGAACCATTTTTTATTTGGTAAAATAGCACAAAAATGTAAATAAGTTTCTCAAAGCTACAGACTTAGCAGGGGGTGCTAGAGACACAAGATTCCTGCTTCATGGCCAAAAAACAAACAAACAAAACAAAACAACAACAACAAAAAAAAAACATAGCAGGCAAATTCAAATATAAGAAAATAAGGCTTATAATAGCAACATCAGTAGCATCTTTTCTCCACTGGATTAGTACTGAATTGTTTGAACAGGAAATTGGAATGCACTCCTGTAAAAGAGCAAAATTAAAAATAATGAAACAGAGCAAAAGAAGAAAGAAAACCGTTATAATAAAACTCAAAGGTTGAGGAGATAGCTCAGCGGACTAAGTGCTTGCCTGACAAGCACAAGGAGCCAGGTTCAAATCCTGGTACCATACGCTGTGCCACCAAAAACAGGTGCAGTGGAACACACTTGTAATTCTACTGCTGTGGAGGCTGAGACAGGAGGCTGAGCTGTGTAGCAAATATTGAACCAAACAAATAAATGAATAAGGATTAAAAACAAAAACATTTTTTAAGAGCCGGCGAGATAGCTCAGCAGACTAAGCACATGCTTAGGCAAGCTCAGGGACCAGTGTACGATCCCTGGCACCACATGCTGTACCAACCCTGCAACAGACCAAGCATGGTGGTGCATACCTGTAACCCCAGCACTGGGGAGGCTGGAAGCAGAAGGGTCACTATGGCTCTGAGCTGCAGAGTGAGACCCTGTACCAAATACATTAAATAAACAACTTTTTTTACTTAAAAATATTTAAGGTGCCTTACAAGATACAATAATTTGACCAACTAACATAGCAGGAACTACATTAAACTAAGGAATGGTCATGCATGTAAATGTCATATAGTTTTATGTAAAAATAGCCCCAATCTTGCTAGAGAGAAGATATGTCTTACCCATACACAAATGAAAGAATACATGAGTAAGTGAACACTTTTCTCAGTTCTTGACAAACCAAGTTGTTATTTTAAAGATTTATAAAGTTTAGCACGGGTTTTGTTATTTAAGAAAGAAAAAGAACTCAATTAAATCCAGAAGGCAGAAGTTTTCTGACTGTGGTATTCCAAATACACCTGGCAGGAAGATAAATACCTTTTTTCCAGGTAGTAGCAAAGTAAACCACTATCATTCTTTATAGGTCCAACAAAATACGCCCCTAAATGACAACACAAATATGCATATATATATACGTATATATATAATGACTGCATGATAATTTTTTCAAGAAATGTAAAACTGCAAATTTAATTATGTAAATAAAAACTTCTCTTTCGAGGAGTTGTCGTGATAAAACGGATAGCCTTGCCTCAACGATGGCCCTAAGACATGTATTGTTTTAAAAGACAAAGTAGGACTAATAAATCTATTTTTCCACCATAACATACACTTTTAAGGGAAATATGTGTTTTCTTCAAATTTAAAATTAATTGCTGTCCTGTCATTGTGAAGTTTGCTCCCTTCTAAAACAGTGTGTGTCTTATTATCTTTAAATTTAAAATATCCTGATGACAGTAAAAGGAATTGTCACGGTTTCCCAGGGTCAAAGTCCCAGATGGCATGATTTTTAAAAATTAACAATCAATGGCAATTTTGCACTCATTATAGTCATTAAAAATTATAATGATTAGATTCAACAGTTGCACATATTTTTCAAAAATGCATTTATGCATAAAATTATATTTTGTGCAACTTTAATTACCTGTTTCAATCTTCTTAATCATAATTATCAAGGTGTGTTCCTCAGTTCTATAAATTACTACATAAACACAGTGACTCAAAGTATGATTAAAAAGATAAAAATGAAAGTTTACTTGATGAGAGGAAAGGAGACCTGTTGCAGGCTTCATGCACATGGTCCCATTTACTGTGTACGGCAAATAATGACCATGTTTTCCAAGGGTAAAAACAGGAATGAAGACAAAATTAGAAAGCACAGATCCTGGGGCAGGAGCAGGAGGTGAGGAGTGTATTTTGTCCATGG
>NW_004524653.1:3322577-3326111 GCF_000260255.1 Octodon degus
ATCTAGAAGGAAAGTTTAAATAAAGAATACAACTAAGCAAGTATTTCCAATAACTTTCAGTAGCTGATTTAGATCGATTTAATTATTCAAGAGGTACTATAAGCGGTTACGATGGTTGTTTTAATAGGAAGAAAATAATATACATAACTTCCTAGAGGGCTTTTACTTGATAATTTACTATTAAAAGGACAAGGAAAGGAAGCCTAAATGCATGGAAGTTAATGGAATCATTATTCCCGGGGCTGTCCAATTCTACTGTGAGCATCAGAATCAACTAGAATGCGCCGCAAAGTAGAGATTATTTGGACCCTCCCCCTACAAAACCAGAGCCAGCAGCAGATGTGGGAGAAAGCTCGAGCATTTGCATTTTCGCAAACTGCCCAGTCAACATTGACCCTTAATGTGTAAATATGTAGAACCAAATGAATTCAAGACAGAAATAAATCAATTTTATCATGGACCATAAAGCAGAATAACCCTGCACGTCATTGATGACACGTGGTAAAAACACTCTGCCGTCACCAACCCACACACCCGTGAGGCCTGCGAACAGGGGAAATGAAAGGCAGGTTAGGTCCTTTGGAAAGCTCAGAGTTACCCTTCTTATCTTAAATTCATGTAAAGAAATACTTGTTTAAAAACACTATACACCCGGCAAAGAATAAGAGAATTCCCAAAATGCGCATAGGTTGGCACATAACTTTCATTGGTAAATTCCACCAATTTACCAACTTCTATTTTTAAGGTGCTTTTCGCTTTGGAGTCTGACTTTATTGAATACCTCTAAGCCTCTACTTTGCATCTCACAAAATTTTTGCACATACTATTACTTAGGTGACTGTCCCACTAGGTGAAAATCTTCAGGTAGTCAGGGACCCTCGCTAATTACATGAGCTGAAGTATATTTAGCAATATTCCTGCACATACAAAATGTTCAGTAAGTACTATCTGATTTCATTTTTATAAGATTATGACGTAATGTTAGCATCGTCATTGTTCACTTTCTCACTGCAGGGTCGTAGCACCACGCCAACCGGAAGACCAGCACTTCATAAATATCTGACAAATAAATGAAATAGTGTGTCAGCCAGGGAAGCCCTTTCTTAGATACAGTGACCCTTTCACATTCTTTTGAAGTTAGCATTAGATGAAAATTGAATATCCAAGCACTTTCATTAAGTAATTTTTAAGCAGACACATCTGGCACAGTTTTAGTTTGTTTTCACTTAATTTCATAAATACTGGCTATTTTTCCAATTTTCAAAATTAATGCAGAGTTTCTATCATATTATCTGTGGTTTTTTTTTCCCTTCCAAATCTCAAACATTCCTACTTAAACACAGCTGCTGATGAAGTCCCATCTGGCCCGGAATAATCATTGCAACTAACTCACTGTGAGCTGCCGTCTTACACGTCACCAAATACTAGTGAGAAGAGAGCCAGGCTCACGGCTGTCTGCAGCAGCACTTGGGACAGAAATCAATCTTAGTAGGAGCATCGGAGGAACAGGATTTGCATAGCAGTGTGGGGTCTGGGCTGGGCCATGAAAGCGCTCTACCTTTTTCTTATCAGAGATGATGAATTAGCCTAGGATGAAATATGTCTGTCAGACTTCGAACAGCTTGACACAGAGCACTCAACTCTGAAATGTGGTAATTATCAATCAATGTTGAGCACAATCTGGAGTCTCAGAAGCAGACTGGCATCTGCGGATTACAGTCAACATAAGAAATTCAAGGGTGTGAGCTGTTTGTGTGTATACAAAACCTACATATGTCCTCTTCTCAAAGGAGACAAGTGGTTGAAATGCAAAGATACAACTAAGAGGATCTGCAAGCATTCAGAAAGAACGACCCTGTGCCTTTAGCCCTGTTACTTCATTAGAGAAAAAACTGCTGGTCTACTCCACTAAAGATCAGCTTTAAGATCTAACTAGGTCAGTTACCAAGTGCGTTCACCAGCTTCCCATTCGAGGATATACTTTGCATCACACTTAAAGGAGGGGGGCTTATGTGGCTTGTGGTTTCAGCAGGTTCAATCCACAGTCAACTGGCTCCACTGCAGGAACTTCCTGGTAGAAGAATGTGGCAGGGCAAAGCTGTTAAGTCCATAGCAGCTGAGAAGCAGAGCAAGAGAAAAGTGATAGAGCAAAAGGAGTGCGGGCCCAAACGTAAATCTGCAGGCCTCTTCCATCTTGCCAAGATGTGCTGCACTCTTAAGCTGGTTTCCTCCCCAGCCAATCACCTTGAGCCAATCAGGTTTAACCATTGCATCATGGGAAAACTAAGTAGAAACAACAATGACAGACATTCTCAAGCACTGACTATATATGCCAAACGTCCCAATTTTGTCACCTTCAATCATCTCAATAATCCCATGCAGCAGTAATTTCTAGTTTCATTTGGTAAACAGACAAACCAACCAAGGCTGGAAAAGGTTAAGGACTCCAGCCACAGATGGTAAAGATAGGCCTGGATTTGTCTGAATCAATGTGCATATCTTTTAATTATTCTGTCATATGGATTTATTGTGGTAGCTCTTAGAACACAATGCGATTTTTCCACAGTAATAACCAAACAAAAATACAAGTCATAGTGAATTACTTGACCCACGCACATATAATATTTAGTAATATGAAGTAAAACCATTTAAATTTATTTCATCTTTGAAATTTTCCTTATCTTTAATATATTATTATGCACCAGAGTTGCAGAGTTGATGAATAACATATTTAGGTTAAGAAAGAGAGCTCAAATTGAAAATGCCCCTGGAGTCAGACACGAATGTGCAGATGAGACTCCACATGGAAACACTGAGAGTCTGTTAGAAAAGAGCTTGCTTTCTGCATTTGATATAATCATCCTCGGATTAGACTAAGAAGGGAGTACTTTTGATGACCGCTGTACCTAGATCTTGCATCACAGAACTTCTAACTGATAGAAAGCCACAGTACTCTTGTTCACAATGCATTTGGCCTGCACTGGGGTAATCTGAAATTTTAAAAACACAAAGATATGGATTCTACTCCCATATATTTTGATTTGATTGGTGTGAAATTGAATACAGGATTTAATGGTTTTTGTGAAGTTCCCTGAAGTGGTTGTAATGTACTTCCTAGGTTCACAGCTATAGATATTAAATGAAATAAATGGAAGGAAAGGAAATTTAAATAATTAGTAAAATAGGAGAAAATATTCTTACTGCTAGGTTTCTTTGGTTATTAGGACCAATATTTTTGCATTAGCGATTATTTATGTTCCTGTGTAGCTCCCTCTGCCTCACTGCCCTCACCTGCAGTGCGTTGCTATTCATCCTTAGCAGCCTCTGAGGGAGCGTAACCACAGAAAGCAAGATGACCAGGAGCTCACAAAGCAGGAAACATGGAGCTCCGCTGACTTTTATGTTTTGCATAAATGTTTTAAAGTGGAAGCATCCCTTGTTCCTCTCCTCAGTTAGAAAAATTTCCCATTACTGGGGCCAGGGAGACAGCTCAGAAACATAAGCTCCTGCTTCACAAGGGCAAGGTCCAGAGTT
>NW_004524653.1:3326215-3327799 GCF_000260255.1 Octodon degus
AAAGAAAGAAAGAAAGAAAGAAAAGAGAGAGAGAGAGAGAAAGAAAGAAAGAAAGAAAGAAAGAAAGAAAGAAAGAAAGAAAGAAAGAAAGAAAGAGTTCTCATTACTGAAAGAAGAACTAAAATGAGATGTTGAATAATGTGAGTGAAAGCATCTGTAGGATTCAAGAATAAGCACTGGTAGATGACATTCTTGGGGACTGGTCTACTCCCCAAAGATGCAAAATATCTAAGAACTGAGGCTTGCTGGCCCCACTACATAGGAAAAATCACTAAGAACAGGATGACCCCAAGGGAAAATATCAATAATAATAACAACAACAGCAGCAACATATGTCTGGCTTGCCTACAATTTGATCTTTCTTACAAAGCAAGTTTGGGCATGTGATGAGAACATGGGTGGTACTGTGAATGGGAGCGACGCTCTGAGAAGAAACCCGGGAGGGTCCCCTCACCCCTTCCACCATCTGAGGGCCTAGAGATATGCAACTGCATATGAACCACGAAACAAATTCTCACTGAATCTGCCAGCACCTTGATGTTGGGCTTCTTAGCCTCCAGACCTGAGAGAAGCGAATGTTCATCAATTATGAACTGCCCAACCTCTAAGGAGAAATTCCATCAGAAAAGAGTTTCTCAGCTGGCAGAGGGTACTTGGGGGCTTTGCTGTGGCTACCTGTAGAGGCGGGTGATGAAAACTGCATGTTCTGTACAATGCATGTATCAGCAGACACGAAGGACAAAAGATCCATCTCTTTCTCCAAGGCTTTGTCATTTTATAATTCAAAATTTACACATAATCTTGCCAACCTTAGAAGTCCCAAAATTGCCAATGATTAAATGTTGCTGCTCCTCAGGCAAAAGGAAGGATTTAGGTTAAAAATGATTCATTAAAAAAAAAGGAAGGGTGAGCACAGGAATATGCTGGGGTTAAATCTCAGTGAGTACCTGGCTCTGTGTCTGGGGGCTGACCCAGGTACTCACTGAGATTTAACCCCAGCATATTCCTGTGCTCACCCATCTTCCTGCTGCTCCATTCACTTCACCCGCCCAGCTCCATTGTGCTGTTACCTACAAATGGCTGTCCTTGGACCTCTCTTCTGAAAACTGCCTCTGTCTCTGACAGAGAAGCAGGAACAGGACACCGAAGCAGGGAACAGGAGGGTTTTATGTCTTTCCAGAGGTAAGCTTTAGCTGATAACTGACTGGCACCGAAGTGTAGTAACCCAGCATCCTTATCTGAGACTATGCCCAGTCCCCAGTGCCCTGCAGGGTCAGGAAGCAGCCAGCCTCTGTGCAGGCGAGATTGTTTATCTGTGTTGCGCTACTCCCCTGTCTTTATCGGTTTCTTCTGAGACTCACTCCACTATGTGACCTCAGGTATCCTCTCAGTGCCTGCTTCCAGAGATCCTGACCTAAGAGAGACCTTCACACTGCCCATGCAATCTTTCTTCCTTTAGCTATGTCTGTTTCCCCAATCCCCATGTCTTCCTCCACTGTCCTGCACTCTTTAGCCAGGGAGACAAGCCCTGATTCACCTGGCTGTACCCGTGTCTTCCATAGCTTCCCTCCCCCATCCTACCAC
>NW_004524653.1:3328574-3336783 GCF_000260255.1 Octodon degus
AAACTCCTTGAATGCAGACTATTACAAAACTTTTGATGTTACCAACAGGAAATACTTCCTCATAGGTGTTCAATAAATACGTGTTGAATTGAATGTTTTTTTTAACAACCAATTTCTACATGAGTTAATTCCATGCTACCTTATTTTGCAAGAGGTAGAATGTAAGTTATGGGGATCTGTCTAGAATTTCAGAAAGCTTCAGTGAAATACTGAAGATTAGAGATTGTAGCTCTTGATTCATGACCAAGAATTGACTCCAAAAAGTCACTCAGCCTTTTTAAATTATATATAGTCAACTCCCCATTATACTGCATAATATTAACCTAATGTATTATTCATGAGAACCTTGATTTATTCTCCTTCAGCCATTCCCAGCTGGTTATCACATTGCCTACTTCAAGGCTAGTTCTGAAGAGCTTGTGCACCAAAAGTGTGTGAGGGATCCTGAGCTCACGCTCTCAGAAAGCATAAAAGATCGAGCACTTACTGCATGCCAGGCAGTACATTGGGCAGGCTCCTTACATGAGCTCATTTCATCCTCAGTAAGCCTTTAGGAAGAGATTCTAGTATTAAAATTAAGACAGAAACTTAGTAAACCTAATAAAAATAGGACAAAGAGAATTTTATCCGTGCTCCCTGGACACTGCATGTTAAGTAGCATATGCTGAAGTAATGTGGGCTGAATGCATGAATCTGCCTGACTTGTGCAGTCAGTGATACAGAAGTTGAAGCCCAGGTTGATCTCCCTCGTCTTCTGCCACAAGACTTCCAGAGTTCTACGCCTCAAGACGGGGCGACCCCTGGACCAGCAGCAGCAGCAGCTCCTGTGAGCCCCTCAAGAATAGAGAACTCCAGGCCACATCCTGGAATCAGTGAATCAGAATCTACACTGATCATAAGAGCCAGGTGAAGCTGTGTGTGTTGATATTTGAGACAGGATCCTGAGGCGCGGTCCACAGTGTATATCCAAAGTCAGCAGTAGTTATCACTATTGATTCTTTTTCCTCATTCTACGGAAGAGGAAGTCAAGAATCAATTCCTGATACTAAATTATATCATCAATATAACAGTTAGGTGTGGGCATGTGCACTGTACTGGACACGTCTATCAAGGCCAAGGGTATGGATTCAGTAAGAACCATGACCCACCTTATCAAGCCCAAGGTCAGTGTGAAAATTTGTTACATGGGCCTCATGGATTTCCTCCTCTGCCACCTGCGACCTGCCTTGTCACCAGTGCATTGCTTTTTATTGCTTTCTGAGTTGTGTGTGAAACCAAATGAACATTTTTAAAGCAATAGACCCATGACTTTCATAGGACAGCTAAAATTCTCTTTAGCATCGATAAAGATTTGAAACAGACCACTATTCTTGGGAAAAAATAAAATCCACTTAAAGATTTTACTTGATTCTTGTACCATAATAAATACATACCGACACCTTTTTTTAAAAAAACAAATACTTACTTGAGAGAGAGTGTGGCAATAATTGGTATGTCATGACAAACAATATGTATTTAGAAGATCAGAATGGCAGGCATTCCAAGTGTGACCCTTCTATTACATATTGCTTTCTTCAGTGTAGCTGCTTAGTTCACAGGTATCACATACAAAAGGGATAAGGCAGTGATCCTGAGAAACATCAGGAGGTTTTCGAAACTAGTAGTTAATTGGTAACTGACTAACTATACATACCCACACCCTTAATCTATATGCGTATATCATATACACCTATAAATGAATATAAACATATTACATATATCTACAATGTCAATAATTTAAATCAGCTATGCTAATTCAATAAATTAGTAAGAGAATTTAAGATGGTGCCTGATACAAAGTTGATTCTTAGCAAGTATTTGTTTTTGTTTGTGTGTGTGTGTGTGTGTGTGTGTGTATGTGTGTGTTTTAGGCAAGGGTCTGCAGGGTATTCAGAGTCTCACTGCTAGATCAGACTCATAGTGATCTGCCTGTTTACAGCCTCTCAAGAGTTGGGATTACAGGTGCGCACCACCATCCCCAGGCTCATTTGCCATCTCAGTGTGACCCAGGGGCAGGTCTGGCACAGCAGGCTTGGGGATCAAAGCCCCAGCTCCTGCGCCTGCTTGCAGGTGCTTAATCCACTGAGCTGTTTGGCCAGCCCTGTATTTATTGATTACAGCTATGGAGTAATAATTGATAAAAACTAATAGCCAAACATGTTTATATGTCTTATATCATACATCTACATATATATCAACATTTACCAATCTTATATCTGTACATATATATACATATATGTATATATATATCATACACATTCCAATATGTGTATATTTACAGAAATGCATGCACGTACAGTAGAGGCCTAAGCCAGCAGTAGAATTCATTCTAATTTCTTTTCTCTTTGTTTCATTTGCTAAATTTCCTGCATATTTCTAGGTAACCATATACTTGTTCTACAACAATTCTAAATTCTATGTATCTAAATTACTGAAGGAACTTGTTAAAAATTCAAATACCTGAAACCCTCCAGAACCTATCAAAAAGTATCTTCAGGGTTAGGGCATATATAATAATACTTTTTAACAAGCACTGGGACTATGTATTTTTAAAATGACTTCCGCAGGTGATTGTAATATTCAGCTAACTTTGGGAACATATTCACCACACAGACCCTTCAAACTTTCATGTGCCCGCAAACCTTCTCCGCAGTCTGATTAAAATGCAGCTCCTGGTTCAGTGTGTGGGGGCTCAGGCCTGGGATCTTGTATTTCTAACAAGCTGCTTCTATAGCTGGTCGAAGTAGAAAATTTTGAGTAGCAAAAACTTTCAGTCTATTTTTTTTTTGGCCTCAGCTTTAGAGCACTCTGAACTTAGAAACACCCCAGCGGTTGGAGAACCAACTCCACTTTGTAGAGTAGAAGTATCCCGCGCTCTGAGGAGCAGTGGGAAATGTTTTCCTTCGGTGGGTGATTGATCCGAACCAAATGCAGCAGGACGTGCCTTCCAGATGGGAGGTCTTTCATATCAGTGTTCCCTTTATCACTTGCCAGCATGGTTGCTTGCTAGAATACGAAATGATAATCTACACGTTAACAAGTTGTCATTAAAGAATGATGACCATTTCCAGAGTACAAGTAATCCTAGACATCCAATAAAGAGGTGATGGAAGACAGGATAAGTTATTCATCCCAGGACTTCATTTAACAAATCTTCTGTACGGCACCTGGGACTCTCGCACCTTATCTGAAAATCTTCACCACTGACGGGTGTAGTAATTAGTTAAACCTAGAAGAAAGGTGAGAAATGTGGGCGTTAGAAGGACAGGGTGTGAAGCACACCTTCGGAATGAAATCGTGCAAAATGTTTCTCGCCAGCGTGCCCGCATCCCCTGCTCCCAGCTTCTTCTCCAACAGGTCCAGGAAGGGGATTGCTTCCAAAATATGCTGCCAGTCACCCAAGTCATTCCACAATAGTGATAATTACAGTCAAAACGCCAGCAATCGCCACCATTGACATGCCATAGAAGGCAGAAGTGATAGAAACTCGACTCAAATGCGTGAAGAAGTGCTGGCCAAATAGCTTAGAGAATTAAAGAGCCTGCTTAGGCAGACGCATTGGCCGGGGTTCGATCCCCAGTGTGCCATGCCGGCCCCGCCCCTGGGGTGCACTGCCAT
Source organism: Octodon degus (assembly GCF_000260255.1). Lineage (NCBI taxonomy): Eukaryota > Metazoa > Chordata > Mammalia > Rodentia > Octodontidae > Octodon > Octodon degus. The sequence continues at coordinate 3,332,232 of NW_004524653.1, forward strand.
GGGAGACTGGCACTGGGCGTGGCGGCACCCTCCTGTAATCCCAGCTCTTGGGAGGCTGAACACAGGTGATCATCATGAGTCTGAGCTACTTAATAAGACCCTGTAGACCCTTACTAAAAAATTGTAAACAATGGATTAAAGAAGAGGAATTATTGTTTTATATCATTTAAAAATGCAAATGGGACGGAAGATCTTTCATGAACAAAGAAGTGTTTCTCTTCTTTACCCTCCAGTTACCCTTCATTTTCTTTGTCCTTCTTCTTGGTGTTCGTTTGTCTCTTGTCTGCAGGGATGCTTCTTAAATTTACTTTCTGAGATCTCCCAGTGATTGTAGTAGTTACAGCACCCTGGCTGCTCAGTCCTTCTGGCCCAGCCTGAAAGATGCGGCCGTTCTTGAAGCCATCAACGTGGCTGAGCGAAGGCACCTGCGAATGGGAAAGTCACATGCGGAGATGGAGGCCGCTAAGTCAACTCACTGGCACAGAAACTAAAGAAAGAGCTGCTGTTGGAAACCACAATAATTACTGGAACACTGCAATCTCATAGAAGACCTGGGAGCAGAAACTGATGAAATCGAAAACCAACAGTGACAATCAATCTGCTCAAATTTTCTCTTTTGAAATAAGTTATAGAATCAGCCAGGGCCTATGTAGTGAGTGTGATCAGGGAAAACACACACAGGTCGGAAGACAAAAGCCACTGTCATCACTAACACAAATGATCACACTTCAGATGCTCCAGATAGTAAGTGGAAGGCAAGAAGCGTGATGAACAATGTTACAACAATTAATTTGGTATTTTCCATGTCATTGTTCAAATACATTGAAAGAAATGAAACTTAAGCAAAACTACCAAAAGAAGAAAACATTTCTTAAAAATTGAATAATCATTATTTCAACAAATGTAAATTTATGAAAACAAAACTTTCTGAAAAAAATCTCTAGGACCAAATAGCTTCACAAGTGGATTCTAATACGAACATTTAAAGGAGAAATAGAAAAGTTATACAAACTCCTTTAGAAAATATATGAGAAAAAAATGTCCTCCAACTGATTTGATCATTGCTTGACTTCTACCGGACTCTTTCTATAGGGTTTTTTTTTAATTGTGTAATATTTCTTTTTTTTCTTTTGGCCATCTCAGCCCACCCTGAGGGTGGAGCTGGCACATCATGTGGTGCTGAGGATTGAACCGCTATCCCCTGTGCTGGCCTAAATTTGCCTAAGCAGGCGCTTTAGACCACTGAGCTATCTCGCCATCGCTCTATAGGGTTTTATTTAGGACAATAGCCAAGGAAACCAAAGATAGTACAAGATGAGGTGTTAAACTGTCTTATTCACAGAGGACAGAATCACTTAATAGAGGGTTCTTCAGATTATCATTGAAGCAATATATGAATTAATCGAAGATGCCAGGTTCAACTTTAGTTTTAAAAACTGTTTCAAGATGTGCATTGTGGCATATGGCTGTAATCTCAGCATTCTGGGAGAATGAGGACAATAGCAAGTTGGATCTCAGCTTAGGCAATTTAAAGGCTTCAGAATGCTGCCTCGAAATAAAAAGAGAAAGGAAGTGGGGATGTAGCTCAGGACACAGAGCCTGAGTTCGATATCCATTATCAAAAAGTTGAACTTTATTTGATAATGAAACAAACTGAGGGGCCGGGGAGATGGCTCAGTAGAATAAGCACATACCTGGCAAGCGCCAGGGTCTGAGTTCAATCCCCAGTTCTGCCAAAAAAGAAAAGAAAAGAAAAAACTGAAAATGAAATTCAGAAAATGCAAATGGAGGTATAATAGACACTGTGAAAGGGAAAGAAACTATTCAAAGGGAAAGAACAACTGGGATGAGGGAAGAAAAAAAAAGAAAGAAGGAAGAAAAAATATATATACATGTATTTACACAGGATAGCTTGGATAATCATACTGTTGATTTCTACTGGTTTAATGAAATGAACAGTTAATGATTAATTTTTTTCTTCATTTTACTTTTTTGACCAATGTTACATCTTTATAGATATCTGAACTACTAATTTGAAAACAATATGCAATGCAATGTTTGTTGAATTACTATAATTTTGTTCAACGATATTCTGCATAATTTCTAAGTTTTTTGACTATTTTTATTCTTTCAAAAATAAAAAATACCCATTGTGATAGCATCAAAAGACACAAAGCACTTAGAAATAAATTGAGAAAAATATTTGTAAAATGCCTACACTACATATTAAAAAATCCAATAAAAAGTCAATGATAATCTAATTAAACAGAGATTATATATACCATATTCCTGGATTAGAAGAATCAATACTGTGAAGATTCAATTTTTCCTATATTTATAGAGTAAGTGATACTGTAATCAAAAGTGAATTTTTGTTTGTTTGGTTTTGGTTTCTTTTTAGAAATTCAAAGTACATCCCTAAAACTTACCTGTAAAATCCAAGAACCTAGAAGATACCAACAGTCTAACCAAAACAATAATAATCATAACTCATAGTAAAATCTAACAAAATTTTCTTTTTAATCAATGGTATGTGTCTTTTATCTAAGACTTTATCCTGAATGAAGGCTATAAGACTATGCTACTGTATGTTATTTAGAAAACATAGTTCAGATTTAATTTTCAAATCCATGATTATAATACATCTCACATTAATATTTACATATGGCATGAAGCATAGGGTTCCCTCATTTTCTACATAAACATCCAGCTAATTCTACTGCTTTTTGATGAAAAAGCAGGTATCCTTTTTTAAACATGAATTCATCAAGGCCAGCCAAATAGCTCAACGGATTAAAGCTCCTGCAAGCAGGTGCAGGGGCCAGGGGTTCTAGCCCTGGCCTTGCCGCGCCAGCCCCGCCCCTGGGACACGCTGAGAGAGCAATTGAGACTGAATGTGGTGGCACACACCTGTAATCCCAGCACTTGAAAGGCTGTAAACAGGTGGATCACTGAGAGTCCGATCTAGTAGTAAGACCCTGAATGCCCTGTGGACCCTTCCCTAAAATACAAAAAAAAAAAAAAAAGAATCCATTTCAAGAGCACGATCAATATTTATATTTGTCAAATGATTTTAATCCAGAATATATAAACAGCAAAAGAAATTCAACATTTTAAAATTACACAACCCAATTTTTAAAAATGCTCAGAAGACACACAAAAAGATACATAAATGACTAGAAACTACATGCCAGTGTTTACCAGCAACATTGACTGAGGATATGTAAGTTAAAAGTTGATCAGATACCATCATGGTCACCAGAATTCCATGCTTGAAATGTATATTTATAGAACAATTCCCATATCCAACAATTGCAATATATGTTACAATTTATGCTTTATTATCATTATAGGTTTTTTTTTTTTCTTTCTTAGTGGCATAGGAAATGAGGTTGCATATTTCCAAGCCCAAGTGACATCTTAGGTCTATTAGAGCGTGGTTTTCACAGAGCTTTGGCCCACTCTTCCTTTTCCCATTTTCCAAATCATACATCTCTCTGAGTCCTGCACAAAATCAAACATGGCAACTTGAGTTTATGGTCTCCCAAATCACTTTATCAGCGATCAGAGGCCAGGGCATCTTATCAGCCACCCAGGCCATGTGACTTCACATGACAAAATGTCTCAATCTATTTTTTTATGAATTACTGCATAATCCCAGCTTTGAAGCTCTGATACAACATGTCATAAAATCAAAAGGAAAAGCTGACTGAGTGAAAGAGTAGTAATTGGAAAAATGAATATAGGTTATTTTGGATGAAAATGAGTAATAGAAATAATATTCATGACGAATTTCTTTTCCTTTTTAAAATTTTTTGACCAATTTTGCATGCTTGTATTTTGTAATCTGAATAACTAATCTGAAGACAATGTGCAATACCACAACTGTTGTTGAATTCCTGTCATCTTGTTCAGTGAAATTTTAATTCATTTCTAGTATTTGTTTACTATATTTTATTCTCTTTTTAAAAAAGAAATAGCATCTATGTCACTGAGAGCCCTATTTCCACTGACTCACCATGCAGGCTGCCTTGCTGTCCATGAGGGATGGTAAGCCCCTAATACAGAGAGCTTCTCTAGAGATCTTAGAAGATTGGCAATAATTAGCTAAGCTGCTTCGATCTCATTCCAACTAAAGGGCAAGTCGAAGACTCTCCTGTCTGTACATCTCAGCAGGGAGCACATCAAAGATGCCTCACACCTCCAGAAGCACAGACAGGCATCCATCCATTTCTCTTTTATTGAGGTTTTTCCTCTTGCCACCTCCTACTTCTGCCTCTGTTTAATTGATTCATCTTTCCAGTGCCTGACTGAAGGGCTAAAAACTGATGAAAGCTAAGCTAATAAGAATAATTAGTAAAAACCTAAACATTTTTAGTAACAGTTATGACTGTGCTTTAAGCATTCCTTTGACACAAGTGTTAAGGCTCTGTAATTGGATAGGATCTGTGCCTCAGATGTAAACATTTGGCAGTGAGTCTGACAGCACATTCAACAGTAACCTACCAGAGAGAGAGAGAGAGAGAGAGAGAGAGAGAGAGAGAGAGAGAGA
>NW_004524653.1:3336953-3342985 GCF_000260255.1 Octodon degus
AAGAAAGAAAGAAAGAACTGCTTCAAGTCAAAGAAAACAAATATCCAGGATTCACTGGATGAAAGCATTGGTTTTTACCTAGTGAGTAACTAAAACAAGGACAACTAAGAGTACAAGTTTGCTTACCCATGAAAAATGGCTTTTAAAAAAGAGAAAGAAACCTGTTTGCCCATATAACAAGAGCCTCCCCAGGCCTCACAGGCATAGAGGGTAAGATCAGGCATGTTCTTAAAAGCAGAAACAGCGCATGATCAAGCATCGAATAGAGCCTTCTCTGAGCTCACACTTTACAAGTATGGTGCTCTATGAGAGGTACTGTAGGGACTGTGGCTACTACACACATTTCACCAAAAAAGAAACCCTGAACTTGGAAGGACAAAATTTTTTTAGCTGCACAGGGAACATTCTATCCTGTTTCTCCAGGGAGCCTGGATGTCCAGCCTTCACCCTACTCTTGACCAAGACAAGCAGAAAGGGCTTCTTATGTCCTCTTTAAAGTCAGAAACTGGCTGCAGTTCCTCAAGCCAGTCGCTCACTGGTGAGGCTTAAGTGCAACTTAGCCTCCATCCCCCAACTTCTACACACAGATCCTGGTGGCTTCACCTGGAGGAGGGCAGCGGATGGTATACGGGGATGTCCCCTAGACCCCAAGGCTTGCTTTCCCTCTCCCTTGCTGCACCATATCAAGTCATTTGCCTTTAATAACATCTTCATGTGTACACTGCTAAGCCCTTTCTAGCCTCCAGTCTGGAGGAATCTTTATGAAAGCAGCAGAGGTCAGTAACCAACTCAAGTTCAGCCAGGTAGTGAATGACAGAGGCAGGCTTTGGACCTAAGCAGTACAGCCCAGAATCACCCATCACAACACAGTGTTGTGCTGCTTATGTCTACATCAATATGCAAATTACACTGGTGTGGGAACTTTGGGGAATTCCTACCTGCACCCTGTCTGGTGCAGTCACTAGTTTTTATTGAGCTACTAGAAGTGTTCTACCTAATCTTGGAATCAGCCTCTCAGGTTCTGCATCAGCTTCCTCTGTGCAGCCCCTCAAGAGGACAAAATTCTAAACTATGCCCCAGGATCTCCCAACCTCTTGATGCACAGCCCTGAGTCCTCTGAGTACTGAGCATTTTATTCTGTGATAAGATTGCGCTGTGTATGCAGCAGTAAGGCAGACAGTTGCTCTAGAGCTGACCTAATCAGATGAGTCATTCAATACCAGAGTTCCCCTAGAGGTGACAAGAAAGGTCTTCCAGATAAAGTCACAATAAAGGGCCAACTTGGACTCCTCCTCCATCCCCATCTCCTCCAGCCGAGAGATGAAACAGGAATCTGCATGAGCAAGCTCTACTAAGTGGCTTTATCTGCCTTTTCTTTGCCTTCCCCCCAAATTGCTACCAACTAGAGACTCAAAGACCTTATATTTTGGTTTTTTTTTTTTTAAATTGTCTTGTTCTTTGTTGAAGACAGTACATAAGCTGGAACTCAAAGACTCTTGTTGGAGAAGTGCTCATGTGCTGGGCATCTCCTCTCTATATGTCAAATGTGTGTGCTACTAAAGCTCTCTTACTTTTCCTCTTGTTTACCTGGCGCTGGGATTTATTCCCACCAACCACCTGTGGGTTATTTCTGCTACTCTGGATTTCTGAACATCTGAGCTCCAGAGCTCTGAGGCAACAACTGGATGTGGTATGCGGCTCCTACACACTTGGTCACATATTTAACTGCACAGAGAACTCACACGTTTCCCGACCCACCGTCACATCGGGGAGATGTTCCAGCCTCTCTGCAGGGCTTCCTCCTTGGAGTGCTGTACTGTGCATGCTGTACTGGGCTAGAAAGCTCAGAGTCCTCGGGACCCCCACAGTGCCAGCTTCCTACGCTGTGCCTTGGTTGTTCACTGGAATGTTTGCGAGAAAAAAGAGCCCATTCCACCTACACATTCAGCCCTCCCAACCCACATACTGAAGACGTTGACCTGAGACTGAGGGGCTGTTTTCTACCTCCTCTTCTCTCCATTCCCTCAACTGGCTGTGCATCATAGCCAGAGACTCAGGCCTCAGGTTCTTATGGAATTATTCAAATCAGAAAATGTTCTAAACCACAAACTCCTCCCACAACCCCCCAAAAAATTTATATGTTGTATACACCCCTCAACTCTGCTATGACAATGCTTGGGGGTAGGGCCATGGGGAGATCCTGGTGTTCCCTTCAGTGATGAGGATGGAGATCCCATGACAGGCTGAGTGCCCCTGACTATACAGGAAGAGACCAGAACTCTCTCTCTGCTGAGACAGGAAGTCACAGCCCGAAGTCATCCGAGTACAGTGAATAGCTCTCACCAGGAACCAACCAAGCCACCAACTTGTACCTGGGACACCTCAAACCCCAGAACTGTGAGAAGCACAAGTGTGTCCCTGCAGTCACTCCATCTGGAGCATTCTATGGCAGCAGCCTATCCCAGTTTCTTTTTCTTCCTTTGGGCTACAGAGATGATCCACTGAAGGGTAAGTAGCTCATTGCCACTTTCTCAAGGAGAGCTTCTTGAGAATAAAGCCACTGCAAGGACAGAGGACAGATGAGCAAAGGAAGAAGGAGAGAGCCATGGAGCCAGAGGGTACTTGATTTGTATCCCTTTGGCCCAGTCTTGTAAACAAGGGCCAATGCATTTTTCTGCTCAATCATACCCGAGTTAGGTCTTTGCCATGTGCATGGAAAAGTGACCAAAACCATGGTTCACTGCTGTAGAATTCCTGATCTCCTCCCCGAGAGCCCTTGCTTCCACTGAGCCACATGCCCTCCTTTGGCTGCCCTGCCCCTATTTGTCTTGCTAAAAGCCTTGGCTCCCTAACGGGATGCTGTAGTTAGCATCTCACCCAAGTCCTAGCTGACTGCTCGCTCCAACAGATGGAGCTGTCTTGGTTTTTCCAACTTATTTATTTAATGCTCAGCAGCGATTCATGTAGAATTTCTCCATTATCCTAGACAAATATCAAACAAAAAAGTTTCCCCTACATTTAATTAAACTCCATGAACTACTTCTTCTTCGAGCACTTTAACCACCAACCATGGTCAAATATTTTATGATATTTCCAGAACAAGCAGTGCAGGAGAAAGGAAGATGTAGAGGAGCCATAAACAAACAATCGCCCATGGCACTCGATTTGGGAGATGAGACTGTCAAGGGAGAAATAGTACATATAAAAGTAAAAAACGACCTTGATGTTGGTGCAAACTTGTCTGTGTTGAACTTATATTGGTGGCTCGGGAAAGCTCTATTAAAGCTTTAAATGGAGAAGAAATGCCACGGGGTCCGAGAAGTGATCCTGGCAGATGGGCTTTTTGCATTCAAGGAAAGTCCCAGAATACTGAATGACCCCCTGCAAGGGTCAGCGTGAAGAACCTTCCGGCATGATTTTGTTCATTCCACTGAACAAAATGTGATCACCTCACCTTCAGGTGTGCCTTATAATTTGGAAACGCCCGTGAGAACAGTTACAGTAATCCTCATCACGCCCGCTATGTGCTAGGCACTTAATATGCAGCCAGTGCTGGGATGACCACATTGAATTTAAACCTCACAGAAACCTGAAAGGATATAAATTTTAGTACCTTTATTTTTACCAGCTAAGTTACCTAAGTCAGTCATCTGTTCTGCACTTTAGTCATGGTCTAACCTAAGTCTCTAACTCCAGGAGGGGTTAGATAAATTACAACAGAGGTTGCCAATAGCATGGATTGAGGATGTGTGGGCCAGGAGCCCCAGCACAAGTGGCCCAGGTCCTGTGCAAGGTGCTCATGTGGAAGCTCAGCTGTGGAAGGCTATATTTCCAAACACCTTCAGCTGATGGAAATCCCTTGCTTGTAGTTGAAGGACCTGGGCCGTCTATCCCTTGCTGCCAGGCAACATGTGGTGGTTGCACACATTAAAAGTATAGTTGCAGGATAGTTGTTTCCTAACTCAACCTCTTACTTTCTGCACATTCAGTCATACACACCCACTACACATAAGCTAGACACATGCGTGAAGACCTGCATACATACATGCATACACACATGACATGCGCATACACAGAGATATTCCTGCCACAGGAGCTCCTTTCTAGTTTATCTTCATCCTTGGTGTTTTAGGAAAGTGATCCATCCACTGCTCAGGAATCATTATGGATTCATCTGATATAATTAGAGCGATTCCCCTTCCTCTTTCTTATTGGCTTGATAAGTGATCTTTGACGTAATCCTAATAAATAAGATGAACGAGTGAATATCTGTGCCAAGGTTTTCTCAGTGTGCTCCTTGGTGCTGCAAAAAAGTAAGAGCTGCTCAAAAGAAGTCAGCTGTTCGCACTCCTAAGCAATGGTGCATTTTCAGGAGCTGCTACAGCCATCATACAACTTTCAGGGACGTGAAATGGCTCACCAATGATGGCCAAAGAGAATGTCAGAAGAAATCATTATTCATCCCAAGTTAGCCTGATTTGGAGATGCTCCAACCTGGGAGTTCTCATTTGAGTTATTTATAAAAACGTTTTTAACTTTAAGTCATTACAAATTGGTCCCTGTCTGACTTGTAGTAGACACCTCTAGTGATGCTTTCCATGATTTTGCTCCAAAATAGAGAATTTGAGTACATACTCATTTATGCATATGCTTTGCCTTCTCCTCCTCACTTTCCACTTTTCCTCACCTATATTCCACAGGGACTTACTATTCCATGAAACCGTTTTGCCTATGAAAGAAAAAGGACAGTGACCTAGGGTAACACATGAACACTGGGTGTGTTACAAAGATGGCAATGTGTGTGTGGATGAGCCCTGTGGCTCTGAGAAAGGAGGTGGCTATTGGGAGAATCTCAAATTTCAGGACACTGGGAGAAGCCTTGAGGGGTACAGGTGACCACCACATGTTGCCTGGCAGCAAGGGATAGACGGCCCAGGTCCTTCAACTACAAGCAAGGGATTTCCATCAGCTGAAGGTGTTTGGAAATATAGCCTTCCACAGCTGAGCTTCCACATGAGCACCTTGCACAGGACCTGGGCCACTTGTGCTGGGGCTCCTGGCCCACACATCCTCAATCCATGCTATTGGCAACCTCTAACTTTGTTGTAATTTATTATACAGCAGTAGAAACAAACTAGCTCCATTACTTGAGTCATATCAGGAGGGAGAGTTTGCTTAAATTTGGGCTCTAGGCCCCTTGGCCTGCCTCACTGTGAGCTCTGGCCATCACTCGGCATGGTTTCCAGCTACAGTTGGAGAGGAAGATTTGTAAAAGTCATTGCTTAGCTTGTCTTATTGTTTCTTTCGGATGGCTTCACTATGATTTCCCTATACAAAGCATCAGACACATAAAGAGTAGGGTTCTCTAGTACTCTGTAGCTTTGTTAAACTATTAATTACATTTTCTAGAAAACAAAGTCTTCTTTAAAATACCAACAATTCCTTGGTTTGGTAACCAGCTATTTTCACAAGCAGTTTATTTAGATAGCCTTACAAAGTTCCTATTCTTTGTTTCTCATGATCTCTGACAGCTCATGGTAAAAAGCCAATATTCAAATAAAGAAGTCAAGAGTGACCAGGCTGCAGGGCGTGCAGTCAGGAATTCCACACTTCTGTTCATTTATGTACAGTCTTTACAAAACTTGTAGAGCTGGGGAAATAGCTCATCATGTAAGTGCCTGCCTGGCAAGCACAAGGACCTGGGTTCAATCCCCGGTACTGCATGCCATGCTGGCCCGGAAAGCAGGCATGGTTGTGCACATCTGTAATCCCAGCACTGGAGAGGCTGAGACAGGAGGATCACTAGGTGCTGTGTAGTGAGATCCTATATCCAATAAATAAAAAAGAAAAGAAAAGAAAGCTTGTACCACAGAAACTTGAGTTTAACTCAGCCTGTTCTATAATTCACAGAGTACATGACTTGAGAAAAATTTCTTCTGGTCTCAACTTACTTATTTGAAAGAACAGGGAAATAAATAAATCAATGAAAGAGCAGTGCTTCTGCAAGATAATGTCGGTGGAGTTTATAGCAC
>NW_004524653.1:3343850-3352962 GCF_000260255.1 Octodon degus
GCTAGGCGAACACACATTGGTCATGAGTTTCACCTCCATTTGAAATGCTTCCTTCTGCTTGGCCCACTGAGGTGGAAAATTAATTCACCTGTTCTGCCAAGGTGCATTGTGTGTGTCCTCCATAATCTGGGGGAGATCTTAATTGCGGTGGCCCCACCTGCCTCTCCCTGGACACGCAATCATGACCTAGACCCTATAAAGTACGTTCTGCTGCTGGTGGAGGAGAAAAAACAATCTACAGGTGCAACCATGAATGATTTCATTAAATTCTCTCTCCAACCCATCCTCAAACCAACATGGTGGTTTATTAATTTTTGCAAACCTTGATGTTGAATTCAAGGACACTCGGGTATGAAGCCCACTGATGTTGCGTGATGATGTAGTCTACAAGGGAGCTGGTTTGTTCTTCTACAGAAATTAAATTGAGAAGTTACAGTGAATATTTTCTGCTTCTCCTCGTGGTACTAATGTCCCCTTGATCCAGTCGTGCATGGCTTTTTAAACAAAGCAACCCATTGCTCATTTCCACTACACATAATGAGCGGACAGCTCCAACTTTCATCCCGAACTGAGCCAATCAGCTTACCCTGAAAACAGTCCTGGGGGCGGGCACCCTGTCTAAGCAGGACCAAACAAAGTGAACACAGGTCCAGTGCAAGAAACACTGCCATCGCTAACCATCTTCACTCCTCTCTGTGGGCTTTGACCTTGGAAGGATTGAGCCCCTGATTGTCCTGACAGCCCTTCTGCAAGTAAGAACGGAAAGCTCGTCTGGTAATGCAGTGAACAAAGGAGATTCCGAACTGAGCTACAGAAGAAGGGATGTGAGTCGTTTCTAACAGTCTGCTTCTCTGACTCCAACCAACCCTGAGGCCAGCTCTACGGTGATCAATTGCAGGAGACAATAAACTTCTGTTTTTCCTTTCTACAACAGATTGGGACGGATATTTTCTCACTTCCAATAAAAGCAAGGTAAAAGGTATAGTCCCAGTGACTGTTAAGTGAACATGGGTAATTCCTTTGCTAGCTTTTATCAAAAGCAAACAAACAATTAAAAAGTCTCCATTGAGCAAGACCTATTTTAGCTGGATACACATCAACCTCTTTATCCTATGCCTTGTTTTTGTCTCTTCTCACACATGTGAGCACACCGAGTGTTGGTGAACAACCCAGGGGCTCGAGCCAGTCTGACTGCATTCAAACCTTATGTCAGCAGTCACCAGCTATTAGCATGGCAAGTCCTCTTCCCCTCCTGTGCCTGTGTCCTCCAATGTACAATGGGGAAAAATAGCATGTTCCTCTTCATCCCTTTTTATATTCTAATCAATGCCCAAGATCTGGGCTAAATGCTGGTGTTCAGTACTTTGTCTCAGCAATGAAAAAGTACTTAAAATATGAGGATAGGAGAAAGGGAGGGAGGTGAGAAAAGAGGGCAGGAGGATGTGTGGTTACACGGTAGAAAGAAGGAGGTAAAGAAGGAGAAAAGGAAGAAAGAAAACCATCAGCTTTGGCAAGTGAGAAATATGTGATCACATATTTAAATTTTTGAGAACCATCTACCATACCAAGGTTGGAAAGACACAGGAAGATGGAGTAGAAGAAAAAGCCCAGCTTCAATCTCTCTCTTACAAAAGAAAAAAAAAAAAAAATCCTAGCCCTACAATATAAATGCAGCTTCTCTCCAGAGAAAACAGGCTCAGTAAACAGAAAAACAGAGACTGCAAGGCCTTTTCTGGAGCATAAATATTGCAACAGGCAGAAAATCTGCTCAAAAAGTAAGAATTCCGTGCAGGCAGACATCCATGAATAAGGTTGGAGGTTGTAACAAGACAGGGCGGTGCTTGGGCAGAAAGGGGCTAGGCTAGGAAATTCAGAGTCACGGAGACTTTTGGTGTTAGTTTAAACAAGTTTATTTTGGTAGTATAATTTAATTAGATAAAAATGTATTGCTTTAAAATCAACTTTTGGTGAAATAAATGTTAGGTCCGGTGAGATAGCTCAGTGGTCTAAAGCACATGCTTAGGCAAGCTTAGGCAAATCTCAGAGACCAAGGTTTGATCCCCTACACGACATGCCACGCCAGCCCTGCCCCCAGCAGAGCAAGCAAGCAAGCAAGCAAGCAAGCAAGCAAGCAAGCAAGCAAGCAAGAAAGAAAGAAAGAAAGAAAGAAAGAAAGAAAGAAAGAAAGAAAGAAAAAGAAGAGAGGTAAGGAGAGGAGAGGGAAAGGAAAGGGAGGACTTGGTATCTTTATAAATCAGGAAGCAAAAAGGAGCATGCCCCAGAATTTACCTACATGAGAAGAGATATTGAATATAACTCATTACATATCCTAAAGGTCCCCCAAATCACTTGCATAGTGTAGCTGTTCAGTAGTCACTAGATATCTGCTTCTTTATTTCAATCCCTGATGCCTTATAGCATAACTCCCAGCATGAGTGACAGAAAATAATTGCTTATGCATGATGGTAGGAACACAATTGGGTGTAACTTTTCCAGGTGGGCACTTGGCACCATGAGGGAAGAGCTCTGACCCTGAGCAGCCGTGTCCCTGCGGCTGCCGCCACCACACCAGCTCAGTGCCCTGCAGCTGACGTGCCAGCCACTGTGCCCCAGGTGTCATCGGCACGCCTGGTTATTCCTCATCATGCACCTCTGTGCTGGGTACTCCTACTACCTAAGCTGATGCACCAGGAAGTGGAATTTGTACACGAGGTAAGAACCAAATCTCCCTGTAAGCAACGGCCAGAGGCGGATTCCCACCCAGCTATTTCTGCTATGACACTTAAACTCTCGACTGCTTTCCTACATTCTCTCTATACAGACGATCCAGTTCCCTTTCTTCGATTTAAAATGAATACCACTTTAAGAAACTATAATAAAAGAATTCAGTGGTCACTCCTCTGTTTAGGCTTACAAAAACATTGGAACAAGAGCCTTTAATTCACATTGCGGCCAGTATTTCATTTCTCATCCAGTAGCTTTGAGACTGCTGGGGACAACAGAACAGCTTAAAATTAAACATCAGTTACCATATTAGTTAAGATCTATTCGTGACCCGCACTGTGGAAACCCCTCCTCTCTTTTTAGGTTACAATGTTGTTGTATCCCTAAAAAGAGCTACTTCTCCGCTAATCACTTCTCCCGCTTCTTCGTAAGTGTCTAGCCCACCACCACTTTTGGTGGATGTGCTGTCAGGAGCAGCCCCCTCTCCCTACTGTGGTGCCACAAAGGGACAGTAAACTCAGCTTTCCTGGTGTGTGAAATGATTCGCCTTGTTTGGCTTAATCACTCTCCTGGAGATTACACTCTGGGAAAGGTTAAATAATTGATGGTATTATTTAAATATGACAAAATACTATACGGAAATCAAAATATATTGTACAAGAACAGTAAGGAATCTGACAGGATGTTTAACATATATTAAGTGGAAAATGAGGTGAAAAAGAGCAAAATATATTAAACAATTTCAAGGGGAAATTTTAAGTTGCATTGGTGTTTGTAAAAGTTATTTATAGCATTTCCTACATTGCTGGATCATAAGGTTTTTTAACCCCTAAAACTGTATACATAAATACAGACTAAATCTGGAAAAATATTTAAGGTTTCTATATTATCTAACTTTCCTAAAAATATTAATATTAGAGTATGTACCTGCACAGGGCAGGAATTTTTGTCTATGCTGTTCACTTCTAATCTAAGTTCTCAAAATGGGCCCTGAAATATTAGAGGTACCTCACATAGATTTTTGAAGAAATGAGTGCATGTTTCTTTGTAGTACAAGTCAAAACAAAATACAGTGTTCTGCAAATGAAGTTATGTCAAGAAAAATAACATCTAGAAAGTAAAAGAATGAGAAAACAATATCACATTGTACACCACACATAAATTGCAGAGAGATGAAAGGGACTGAAGTACAATACAAGCCACTTTTCCTGCCTCTAATCTATTCTTGATGCATCCAGAATGATCTCTCTACAACATGCATTTGATCCTGTCACCCCTTTAAGAGGGTTTCCCACTGCACTGGAGTGAAATTTTAAAATGTTTATCAATCCTCAGCACAGCCTAGCGGCCCTGCCTGATGTTGCACCTGCCAGCTAAACCCGCCTAGATTCCTGGCTCCACCCAGGGCCATGTAGGACCCAGACTTCTCTGTCCTCTCAATTTCCAGTTCGACCCCTCTGGGACATCCCAACAGGTGAGACCCCTCCTTCTGAAATGCCCAGAAAACAGAATCCTCATAACTCACCAACAACTGCTCCACTTTCAAATGCAATTTTTTATCTATTTACACAGTCTCAAAGAACCTGCCCTCAAAATGTATACTAAGAAGAAAGATTTGTACTAATGGTGTTTAGACAAGATATCATGTCTGTATCTTCTACTATGAATAACTACTACAAAGACAGCAATATGCAATGTATTAATTATTGTATCTGTCCTACTAACCTGTTTTGAAACTGTCTCATTGCTACTTCTTTCTCAATAAAAATAATAAAAAATGCATGACAAGAGAGAGAAAGTATGAATTATAGTACAGACACCTGATTAAGGAACTGCTGTGACCTCCTAAGAGCACCCACTGAGAGGGCAATAGCGATGCCTCTGTGGGGTTCCTGCCACAGATTTATAACTTGCAGCTCTCTTAAGGAAACACAGCCAAACTCCAGGGAGGGGACATCTTGCAGTCAGGATTCTGCAATGGCGGTGAAGTGACAGCAGGCAAAGAAGGCTGAAGACCTCTGTCAGGTTAAAGGAGATTAAAGAGACACCGCAAATAACCACAAAGCAGAACTCTAGATTGTACCTCAAACCTAAAGCAGACATCAATGGCATCAATGGGATCAATGGAAAATGCCTGTTATTTAGAGCACATTGCTACTGCTAGATTTCTGATGGTGTAAGACAATATCCCTGAGTTTCAGAAAATAAACACTGAAATCCTAACCAAATCTTTTACTGTGTGTCTTTTTATAATAACTATCCCGGCGGATGTAAAATAGTATCCCAGTGTGGTTCTGATTTGTGCTTTTCTTGTGGTCTATGTTATTGAGCATCTTTTTGTTTGTTTACCAGTCATTCACGTATCTTCTTTGGAGAAATAACTATGTAAATCCTTTGTTTATTTTGGGTGTATTTTCTTGGGTTTGCATTGGGCTTACATATTTTATTTGTAAATACTTGCAGCCTCTTTCTCTCTGCTTCTTCTGTTTTCCTTCCTTGTTGTTTCTCAATCGCTTTACTTTGAAATGCAACGGATTTTATTTGTTATTAAATTCCTAAAATTCATCAGTCAGGGGAAAAAGTATATATATGAGAAAGTGTGTGGAAAAGGTAAACCCAATTAAAAATAGACGTGTCACATATTCTACTTAGAATCACAGAGATGAAAGCAATAAATGCAACTGGCTACAAAGGAAGTCACCATAAATAGTACTCAGATCAAAGAGCCCAATGTGCATCTCATTATAACGCATCTGAGATTGCTGTTGATATTTGTGCATTGCGGTCTCTAATTTGTGATTTTCTTACCAGTTAATAGGAATTTTAACCTGAGAATGACAGTGCAGTACTCTTCAACAGACCATGGTGGCCCTGGTGACGATTGAGATACTATTGAGCTAGTGGACAGACAACTGATAGTCTGCTCTCCTCAAAGCCCACAAAGACTTCTTATTAACACTTGCAATTTGGCACGCCAGGAATTTTTTTTAGTAATAGTAGGTCATCTTTTGAAAAGGGGTTTCTGTGAAAGAAGCAAAATAAATGCTTTCTCCCATCAAGATATTTAGATTAATTCTCCCATGATTTTAGTCATTGCTGCTCGAAATAATTTGCAATTTTATCCTGAAATGGAAAAGCACTGATTGCAAATAAGTATCTGGCAAAAAAAAGGAAAACTGTATTTTTACCTTCAACATATAGATCTCAAAGAAAAAGCATTATTTATTTAAATGATGATTTAACAGGTATTTTTAAAAATAGTATATATGAAGCCCTAAGGACTGAGTTGCAAGGGGTTAGTTATTGAAATAGTGAAATGTTGGTATTTAAGAACTACATTTTATGATTTAGATGCTAGTGGCTGTGGAGATAGCTGAGCAGTCTAAGTGCCTGCCTGGCAAGGTCAAGGACCCAAGTTCGATCCCCAGTACCACATGCTACACTGGCTCCAGGCCCCTAGATGGACCATGCAGGCCACCAAAATGAGGCATGGTAGTGCATGTCTGTAATCCCAGCATTGGGGAGGCTGAGACAGGAAGACCAGTACGAGTCCAAGCTATATAGCGAGACCCTGTACCAAGTAAATAAATAAAAGATTTTTTAAAAATTAGATGTTTATTTTTTGTAGAAAGAATTATCACAAAATGTATCAGAGAAGGAGTAGTATTTTAGTTCATCTTTTCTTAGTACTTGAAAAATAAGGGATGACAGCAATGATAGCTTTGTGTAAAGGTCACCAAAGGCCAAGATGAACAGGAGAAATTGAGTGCCTGGCAATGGTTCCATTCAGGAGATGAAAAGCAGGCCAGAGCTCTACTACAAAATAGTTAAAATGAGCCCATGAAATATTTATACACTAAGATGTTCAATGAAATATTTTATTTTAACAAAGAACACTTGGTGTTGCATATTTAACAAGGAACAAGCACATTTGTATATGTGATAAAGCGCCCACCTATATGGTCCTGCTTTTCCTTCCTCAACTAGTTATTAATAAATTATTGCACTGGGTTAAACTGAACATCAGTTAATAAAGACTCAATTGTCAGAGTAATTATTTTGGGATAATCCCTGGATGTTTACTGACCTGCAGACTCAATATTTGTTTAGGGTGGCAGAGGTATTGATCTAAGGTGTGTCCTTTAAACGTCTGGATTTTAATATAAGTAACTGGGGACTTGGTCCTATCACCCATTCACAAGAAGAGCAAGTTCCCCACCAAGCATCCATCCTGATGTCTCTTACAGCCCCACATTCAACACATACCCCTAAGTGAAATAAACCAGACACACATGTGTAAATATTGTACAGTTTCCCTAGTATAAGAACTCAAAAGAAGAAACACAAATAGAAAGGTGTAATACAAGTAAAAGGAAAGCAGGATCTCAAGGACTAACTAATCAAGAGAGGGAAAGGAGAAGAGCTAGGAAACATGAATATGCCAAGCCATACAGTTATATGTAGAAGATGGGCAAGGGAAATGATCCTGAGAATCTTCAGAAGAATTTTTAATCTAGCAGTAAACATTCAACAAATTTATACAGCATCATTAACCTGGCCTGTACATGTCCCCATCCCTTGCAAAGGACTTGGATAGATAGATAGACAGATAGATAGATAGATAGATAGATAGATAGATAGATAGATAGACAGATTATATATATCACTAAGTATGCTGTAGATATTCACACAACCCTGTGTGAATAAGAGCTAAATACTGTCACTGACCTTATTTTATATAGAATAAAACTGGAGTCACTTTTCTTCCCCCTACAGAACCAGGGATTGAACTCAGACCCTTGAGCTTGCCAGGAAAGCACTTATTCTACTGAGCCATCTCCCCGGCCTATATAGAATAAAACTGAATGGTAAACAAGAATGCTAATTTCCTGAAGAAGTACTAGCCAGAAGATGGTAGGGATAAACTTTTCTTTAGAGTCCAGACCTCCTCATTAAATTCTGAGTTCCTGTCAAAAAAAAACAAAAAAAAAACACAATTCTCTTGCTAAAATCCAAGGTGCAGGATTTGATTTTGCATTAAGAATGCGTCTACTCGCATATTCATTGATGATCACGTTATTTTTAGTCAATAAATCACAGTCATTTACATGTGAAGTTTTGATGCAAGTCAGAGCCTTGCCAACTGGTCCTTGCGCTGAGCTAATCCAGCAGTGCGGGCCCCATTTCTGGGTCCTTTCTGACTGTGTGGTTTTGCTCCTGGTTTTCACAGTTCTGGCATGAAGGTAGATAGCCTTGATCTACTGTACTTGGATTTCAACCCTGTTCAGTGACACAAAATTAGTGAAAAATCTCAATATCAACATGTCTGGAGGAAAAGCTTCCACGTTTATTTTTCTACAAAAGCTTGCTCAGAAGGAAAGAAAGGGAAAAGGTTGGTCGTATCCAATTCTGAAGGTATGCTTACAACATCAACAACTGGCAAGAGAGCAACAGATTTCTGGCACTGTGTTAGCAACAGTCACTTCTCTCTCGGTATGACGCTCCCTCCCAATTTTCCCCTCACATATTCAGGAAGTTTCTGCAAGCAAATCACTGATTCTCTGTTGTTTGTTGCACAATAAGTGAAGGGGTAACTAAATACCATTCAGTGTAAAAAAAATATTCGAATTTTCCAAATTCCACACTCTACTTTAAATTCCACAGTGAATTTTATTAGGAAAACATATAAAGTCAGAGAAAATAGTACTTTAACATCAACATACTAAAGTCTCACCAGAACACTTAAATTAGAAAGAAAAATATGAATTATTTTAAATGTACAGTCATCTTAGAGCTTAGAAATATATTATTTTAGAATAATCAAGCATCTCTAGCAGTAGTATTTGATGCTGCTGAATAATGAGGTAAAGAAACCAAAGCGTTTTTTATAAAATTTGTGAAAGTTTCAGTATATTCAAATTTAGAATATAATAAGTTACTGCATAGAAAACTTTATTGTTTGTAAATAGGATATCATTTCTGCATCTTGTACAGCAAATAACCACTAGGAAGAGAGTATGTAATGTGTTAATTATTGAAACTGTCCTACCAATTTGATTTGAAACTGTCTCATTGCTATTTGTTTCACAATAAAATTATGGGAAAAAACTTTATTAAATTTTTAAGGTAATTTATTTATCTCACTTTTTATAAAACTGTTTTAAAATCTATACAATGATGTACTTCACCACAGAACAACTGAACCATGTAAGTGTTCAGAAGAATAGATTCTAAATCAATGCACAACATCACATATATTATCTACCTAACATGCAATAAGCAATCAATGCTCATTAAATAAAAGTACAGATGCTCCTTGACTTATGATAGAATCATTTCTAGATAAATACATCATAAATTAAAATATTGTAAGTCAAAATGCATTTGA
>NW_004524653.1:3354663-3355337 GCF_000260255.1 Octodon degus
TTGACCAAATTATATAAATGAAAGGTTATAGAGCTGGAATTGGACTTATACAAACTAATGGTGAGTAAGTTATATCTATGTTTAATTTGCAAATCAGCCAGGAAGGACTGAAGATACAGAAAATGCAAATAAATTTAGGAAGTCACTAAGAGACTATCCAGATGTATTTCCCTACTAACTCATAAATATGTCCCCTAAAAAACTGATATGTACCTATCCACTCTTTTTGTTGCCAAAGATGATAAGGCCTGGGAACAGATTCAACATTAGTTAGAATTCCCAAAAGGCTTAGACACACAGAAGAATGACAACTTATTACTTTCAGACAAAAGAATCCAACTTTCAAGTGAACAATGCATATTTAGGTTGGAGTAACAAAAATACGTTCCATTTATTGCCGTATAAAAATCAACCTTTATGCAGAACCAAATCATCACCCAAAAGTATTAGATGACCACGTTACTAGAAGCTGCTGTATGAACTGAACATACTCAAAGGCCATTTGAGGATCCTTCCCAGATTACCGCTGCATCAGAAATGTATCATAGAGCCTCCCGAAGCACTAACATGTTAGTGTCAGCTAGGATTCATGGGTTAATTCAATAAACAAAGAGGTCTAACAATATGGAAAGCTAAGACATAATCAGTCCGACCCAGACAATCCCGGAAGTCTG
>NW_004524653.1:3356762-3358422 GCF_000260255.1 Octodon degus
CTGAGTTCTGACTCACAAAGAGTAAGTTGGGAATTTACTGCATAGGGCTCCACAGAAGGATGGAATTTTCTGGAAAAGAAATAAAGGATCAAAATCACCTGGCACTTGCATTGTGTCTTTTGCCCTTCTTCCTGCCTGGGACATTAGTGTGATGGCGGTAGCCTCAGCAGCCTTGGAGGAACAATGGGTGAAAGTCATGCTGAGGAACCACAGGAGACAAGCAGATTTAGCTTGAATCAGTGCCAACATCATGGAAACAACTTTTCATGCTTGGATCTCTTCTTCAGTCCACTAACTACAGGAGAAAAATAAATGAACATTTGTTTCATCTGATATAGCAGATTTTGTCTCAAGTGGCTGAAAATAATGGCAAGTGATGGACTCTTTCAAAGTGAAATTATTGACATTTATTCTTATTGAACCCCTTATAACTGTCAAGCATTCATAGCGAATATTGTTACTGATGAAATTCTATTGACCAGAGCATGAGGTAAATATTTTAAGGAATTATGTACAAAAAAAAAGATTGCTCCAAAATTACTTTTCCTGTTGTTCATACTACTCTTCCTTTTTTATGGGTATTTCTCACCATCATATTTTGCTGAATGACTAATAGGAGAACAGAAAAGACCTCTGAGTTCAGATAGTTTTTTCTGTTGATTAGTTGCTAGGAAACATGGTAACTCTAAAAACAAATATAGGGTTGGGGACTGGTATTTTAAAATATCAATGAGTTAATACAAATTGCACCACCCAACCTCAGACAAAATCTGATTTGAATTCAAACAATTTAAACCGGTATGTAAATTCATTCTTTTAAAGACTGCACGTTGAAGCGGTTTCTCAGTTTTCTGAAATCCCAGTCATTACTTTTGAAGCCTATTTCCTTCAAAACCATCCGTTTCCATGCACCCAGCACTCATCCGCAAGGGGCTTTGCTATGACAAACAGGGAAAGATGAGAAATCCGGTGGTCCCGATCACCAACAAAGCAGGTTGGCACGAAAAATGGTGAGCAGCGCGTAACTTTACTTTGGAGAAAAGGAAACCCTAGAGGAGAAAATACAGACATGCAGGTCTTGGAACTGCCTCCGAAACAGAAATACCGCTCAGATTGTTCTGCCGCTGTAACAAGCCGCAGTTTATTTTGTTTGCAGTCTGAGTTCTGCAGAAAATAAATATCTCAGCCGACGGCATCTGGAGATAATGAACTTCCAGAAGTGCGACAACAGCCTGCGGAATTTCGGGACTCATCTAGTGACAGAGAAGAAAGGAGACAAAGTAGCAAGGGAGAAATCTTAGCAGGGGTGAAACAAAGATGAGCCCGGGAGCCAGAGCAGATGACTGGGGAAAGGCCACTCCCGGCCCGCCTGCAGTTCATTTCCGCGGTCTGGAATGCTAATCAACTGGACAAGCAGGTGCAGTTCTCCAAAGTGAGACTGTCTCCACCACGTACAACGTCTCTCGCTCTAGACTCTTCAGCAAACAGCGAACACTTTACTTGGGGTATTTTATTTATTTGCTTATTTGTACCCAAGAAAGCAAACTTGGCTCCGAATGTGTTGATCTCCCCACTATCCACTTAGCACCTCCATGCCTGAAACACTTCTCTAGAAGCTGGGGTGTGTAAAGAGGTGCTCTGGACACAGATACGTCCTCAA
>NW_004524653.1:3359682-3367808 GCF_000260255.1 Octodon degus
GCAGAAATAGAGACAGAGACAGAGAGACTCAACAGCAATACTGGCCAAGGAAATAGCTCAGTAGCCTGCAAGCACGAGGTCCCAAGTTTGATTCCCAGTACTGAAAAAAAAAAAAAAGCAATACCAAATACAATATATAAGAGACTGGTATTATATTAGGCATGCAACTGAGTTGTAATTATAATAATAAACTTAGAGAAAGTACAGTATAAAATTATGGTACATCAGAAATCATTTAAAGTACATGTTTCCAAGAAAGAAAAGATACAGCAAACCCAAATACAGTGTCATAAAGATATGAAAGAGCAATAAAAATTAGTGCTCAGAGAAGAAGAAAATACTAGCTAACTTCCAAGCTTAATAAAAATTCAAATATAAGAACTGATCGATATATATGTGATTTATAAAACACACAAAAGCATTTTAATTCCAGATTTTGAAATAGGTTATGTAGTTATCCTATAAAGTTCATATTTATGTGTCTTAAATGATACTCTAAGATTCTTCAGATGACAGGAAAATATACCAGTCTACCAAGCGGTGATAATTTCTCTCATCCAGCAATATTGGTCTTTTGGGGGAAGGTGATCTTTTGGAAATTTTACTATTATTTTTTGCTTTGTTAAAACAAAACGTCATTTAGCCCAATGTTTGCATATTCTGGCAAAAGATCATAAGAGACTTCTGCATATAGTTAAGGCTCAATTATCCATATGCAAATAGTTTTTGATGTATTTTTTTTTCATCCCTGTCTGCCATTATCCTTCTGCCAAGCAGCATTTGCTGGGTGAATTTCCTCTACCACTGATTGAGACATACTTAGAAAATCCACACATGTTTCAGCCTGAGCCCCAACAAACCATAATTAGGCAAGCCTGCTGTAAGAAAACACAGTCAAACTAAATAATGCATCCCCCAAGCAAGCATCAATTAAAGCCAATGATATAAGAGTCTGGGCTGGTGTCCACTGGAAGAGACAAATGAAAAACACATTTTATCTTCATTTACGCTTGAATATTTATGAAAGTAAATGGATGGATAAAGCACTCCATTCTCACATCTGCCCTTCTAATTCTCAGAGTCCATGTAAAAATAAGAGAGTTAAGAACATACTTGTGTATCCTCAGGAAATGTCACTGTCCACAGCAGTAATGCTTTTGATTGGCCATTCTTATCTGTCCCTATGATTCAAGCATGGAAATTGTGCCTTTCCTGATTTCTATTCACCCTCATCTCTTTCTCATGGAAAATAAAACTAAGGAAGATGCATTCCATTGTGATGACATGAGTCTATAGCTTAGAGAAAAGAAAAAAAGTACCAATTAGTTGCCATGTCCATCTACTGCTTCAAGGTGAGGAGAAGCTGACAGCGTTATTAACTGGAGTGCAGCACTTTCTTCACCTGGATGCTGTTTGGGTATTGATCATCCGTGTATCAGACACATGTTGCTAAGCACTGCTAAAATGCATTGTCTTACATTGCATTTACCTTAACACTGTAAGGTAACAACTATAAATATCCTCATTTTACAAATGAGACAAACTCAAAGACTTTTAGTTCTTTACCAAAGACATACTGAAGAAGTGGCAGAGGAGAGCTATGAATCCTGGTATGCCTGCCTCCAGGGACAAAGCCTTTAATCACTTTAGTCTTCTGCTTCCTTCACCATTTCCAGATCTGTGGCCATCATGACACTTGTCTATTACAAGCCAGACACATGAAGATCTGTAAGAGTTAAACCCAGACGTTCACATGCTCAAAAATGGCTTAAGCTGAGGGCCTTACAAAACAAACAAACAACAAAAAAAAAAAAAGTTGGAAAGTGTATGGTGGCAGGAGAAGAGTGACATACAAGACAGAATCTGGAAGGTAGTATAATCCCCACACAGATTTCTAGAGTTGGCCTTCTCAAGGTCGCCTCTTAATACTGTTGTCTTTTCTAATTTATTTACTGACCAAAGGTCATTCCAAATTCAATGTCTGTTTAGTAGTGACACTCTGATTTTTATCAGAATTTCCAACTGGTTTGACTCAAGCCTGAGAAGGTCAGCCGCAGTGAATCAAAGGCTCTGTCCAGCCTGAAGCTCAGGCTGTATTCAGTTGCAAATACGTTGCTCTTTTGCTAATTACCCCTCATGCGTGTTCTGTTTAATTCTGTCATCTGCAGAAACAGTCCCTCCCTCGTGTGAGACTGAAAGATGCAGAGTCACCACCACAGTGCAGCTTCGTTCTTCTGCGATCAAGTTGCAATCAGATTTCAGTTAAATAAAACCCACAGAAAAGCGGCAAGTCTAATTGACAGAAGAGGAATGTCATGCAGTATATTAAAGGATTTCCCTCGTCTTCCCACTGTTATGTTACAAAAAATTAGAGAGATAAGTTGTTGGCCTACGTGGAAGCTTATCCCAGGGGGTATCTCTTGTTTTGATTATTCTCTCTATGGTTACTGAAAATCTATTGTCCTTTGAATAGTGACTACCCTGTCTTGGCCCAGAAAGTCTGAGCGGACCTCACTGGACTCCGGCTGCTGAGTGGTGAGAACAATACAACAAGTGACTGAGATCTGACAAAGCCAGCATTTCACCTTCTATTAGTTACATCGTTGGCTACAAAGATGGACATATGGCTCTGGTAAGGAAAGTGAGGTTCAATTTTAGTCATTCTGGTCAAGTAACTGCTGGACAAGATGGTAGAATGTAGTCCTGATGGAGCAAATGGTCACCCCAAAGAAAAAGACTGCCTCAGGGTATTCAACACACGCAGAAACACAGACACAGCAAGGCAGTAAGAAGTGGAAAACTTCCTGATGCTATTGCCATCAATCAGTTGAGGGTTCTTTTGCTCAATTCACATAGAAAGCACGAATCATCAAAGCATAACTCTGCTAGCAGCTCTGGGCTTTAAGCACCACTGATCTTCACCCTTGATGATGCAAGTTGGTCCTGAAGCTGCCGGTCAGCACCAGTGAAGTCCAGATGCAGTCAGTGCATTCTGATTGTTGAGCACCTCTGTTGCTGCTGGCCGCTTCTCCTCAATGCCAGCTTATAGGGATGACCACCACTTGACTCTGCTGGCTGCTGGTCTCTGCTGCTGATCACCACCAGGGAGTACCAGGTAATGTCAGATGCTATGCATCAACACTGCCATTATAGGTCCCCCCACTGCCAGGTGCCATGGGGAGACATCAGCTTGTGTTGGGGCTATCCATTAATCCTGCCAGTGGCTGTTGTCTGCGGCTGATCTTCGCTGGCTGTTGGTCTCTGAAGTTTTTCAGGGCTAGCAGCACCTAATATTTATAACTCTTTTTCTTAAGTGACAGCTGTATGCACACCATTCATAATAAGAATCATGAGTAGATTTACAGGATCTTACTAGCCCGCATAGCCCAAGGAAAGAATCATGAGAAGATTTACCAAAGCATAACAGCAAGGCTTTATTTGAACAGGAGGACCTCCACTGCTCCACAGGGGATAGGGCAGTATGGACATCAGAACACCAGAGGAAGCCCTTCTGGACAAAGACAAGAAGCATGACAGGAGTGCTGCTCAAAGAACAGCTGCAGGACTGTGATTGTTTGGTGGTCATGCTTGCTGATTGGTCCATATTTGAGCCTGCTCATTGGTCCAAACTTCAGTCTGCCTAATGATCCAACTTGCTTTCAATTCAGACCTTCTTATCTGAGCCTCCTGATGGGTGCAAATTGAAATTCAAGCCCACTACAGTCCCTTGGACATCTCCTGGAGTGGATACAAGGATCCAGGGCAGCTTCAGCTGGCAAGAGTGTGGGTCAGCAGAACATGGGAAGCAGCAGACAGTTTGGAAGCTATCCCATCTCTGTGAAGATGGTAGAGTCCAAAGTGAGGAATATTCAACAGGTCTAGCTATGTTAATGACAATTCACTGGGACTTGGGATGGTTGGGGACATTCATAATGGGCCCATTCCACCTCCCCTCCCAGTCTTTTCAATGTGAGACACAATTTTCCCACTGTTTCTTCAAAGAAACTAGCAGTACCTAGAGCAGCAGGAGTGGGGAAGGGCCCCTGCAGCTCATGCCAGAGTGACCAGAGGACAGGCACAAAGTGATGCTAGGAGTAGAGGGACTGCACTGAGGCATGTTGTCCCTCCCTCCTCCGAGGACCAAGGGCAGCAAAGGGAAGCAAAGGAAGGGGCAGGACAGCTCTTGGCCAAGCCACATCTCCTCTGCCATCACAGAATAAAAGAGGAGAGTCAGGTCCTTGTGTATCTCACTTTCAGAGCTATAGATTGAGCTGAAGCTATGAAACATAGTAAATTTTCCTTTTATTTTTATTTTCTTCCATAGAGAGGTAAAGGAGAGATTTTGTTCAAATGCAAACCAACAAGTACTAATGAATAACTTCAAATTGGACAGGATATCATGTCTTCATCTTGTACTATGAATAACCACTACGAAGACAACAATAAGCCATGTACTAATTATTGAAACTGTCCTACTAATAGGTTTTGAAACTGTCTCATTGCTATTTGTTTCTCAATAAGATTAACTTAAAAAAAATTGGCTTTACCAGCTTGAGAAAAGTAAAGTGAATAATTCTGCTTTGCTCCCGCAGTAAACAGAGGCATCGTAAACTCTTCTCCCAAGTCAAGAGCTGACGCAGGGTGTAAATTCTCAATCTTATCAGCAGAGAAGAGTGACTTGGAGGGTGGGAGGACATAAACCCTTCCAGGCCACCCCCAGGGACCCAGCTCTGCCCACTAGACTCAACCTTGTCTTTGATTGCATCAGTCTACCCAAGATAATGGAATGAACTTGGGATTCATACAACTAATTCATTTTAAATTCTAAACTCAGCTACTTTAAAAAAAAAAAAGACTTAGACTGAGTCCCCCTCTCCAGAAAAAGAAAAGAAAAAGAAAAAGCTAAACCCAGCTCCTCTGCTTCCCTATTTTTAGTACTTAAAACAAACAATTGCCCCTTTTTGAGTCTGGATCCTCCAATTATCAATTGAGACTCATCATAGAACTGCTAAAGAATTTTGTGAAATGAAATAATGTGATAGGACTTTTGAGGGCAATAAGCATCTCTGTTTCATATATCTCTGAATCTTCACCAGAGAAACAGTTTCTGATACAAAATAAGCAATAAATTCCGGTAGGCTATGAACATGTCACTTCATGTATAACGTAACACAGTGCCTGGCACAGTACAAAAACTATGAGAAATCAATGTCAAATATTAGTAACAAAGGGAGTCGTTATAGGTTAAATAATGGACAGGAAAATGGGAATAGTTATTCAAAACAGCTGTACTGCATAGGTAAATTGTTTCATCTATATCTACCATGTATGTTTTTTAGAGAGCGCTATATGTGGAAAATATCCTAAAGCTAATAATTTCTGGAGAAAAAGTGTGTTTCCTAATGGTCTGAAAGAACCTTTCCATTCCACAAAATAATCCATACCTTTTTGCCCAAATTCCCATTTCCATAAAAACCCTTGAAAGTTTTAAATTTTCTACTAATTTTTCTCAAAAGAAATTATAAATGTATGTATTTATACATATACATATATAGACATTATATACATACATGACATATATTTTTCCCTTTCTCTCATGCACACACTAAATATTTGTTTTCCCAAGGCCCTCAGGGAACAGCATCTCACAGAGAAACTAGTTTATAGCTTAGCAGAAAAAATACAGACATGTTAGGTCCGAGGAACACGTACACCTTCGGTGAGGTATGGAGGGAATAAAAATGGAATTATAAATGAAAGGGGAACAAGACCATGTTCTAAAAAATCTCTCAGAAAACTGGCTCCCATTTCCGAATAGTCTTGCATATCTCAGTCCTTCAAACGCTGCTATTTTAGGACCTGACAGCTCTTAGCTAATAAACTTTAACGCTTATTAGAGGCCGAGGCATAATGGGAATGAGAGAAAGTGAGGGCCGAGGAAGAAGCGTTTTGTAAGATCAGACTGTCTGCATTTAAATCACAACTCTGGCACTTAACCACAGTAAGACCTTCAGCAAACAAGTGCTTGCAACTGCCTGATCTCTAATGAAACCATTTGGGTATCTCATCTCTAAACAGAATGCTACCAACGCCAGGCCTAAGAATGAAGTGAGAGCAGCCAGCTTAGCAGTTTAGCCGCTTACTGTTTTCGATACAGGAGAACCCACACAATGTTTGCCTTTGGTATAACCGCTGTTACAATCGTACTTACTGTTAGCATTGAGAACCCTTTGTCCTAATCTGATTGCTTCGTAATACTAATTTGGTGATTTTTTTTTTTTTTGATGAGTAATGACATAAAAAGAAAAGGAGCCTTTTGTAACTGAAGCCGTGTTTGTTGAGGCGTACAAAACACAAGAAAGCAAACTAAATACACAAATAAATAAATGCACTTGATTTATCTCCAGAATGAGTTTAATGTGCAAAACTGGTGAAACCCGTTCAAGGGGGTCAGCTATCTTCTTCTACATAAAACATCTCTAAATCATGGGACCCTCGAGAATTCCTATTAATTTCCTGGTACTTCTTTTGTTGTTGCTGTATTCTTTTTGCACTTAGTACAGGGTCTCACTACACAGATCGGACTTGTAGTGATTCTTCTGTTTTCAGCCTCCCAATGCTGGGATTACAGGTGCATGCCACCATGCCCAATCTCAATCGCCTTCTCAGGACGCTCCCAGGGGCGGGACCGGCACGGCAGGCCCAAGGATCGAACTAAGGCCGCTGCCCTCTGCCTAGGCAGGCACTTTAATCCATTGAGCTATTTGCCCTTCCCTAATTTCCTGGTACTTCTTAATTCCACCTTTAGAGTCAAGCACTGATCGGATTCCTGGTTCCAGGACTCTCTAGCTGTTTACTGCTTGCACCTGCATTAAGTTCAGTCTGGGCTTTGAAGCCATCTGTACAACACTGGGGTGACAGGGTGTTCTCCTTTATGAATCCTCAGAAGCTAAGACACAGCTTTGAGAGCCATTAGGATGGAAGGACTTGGTGCACCGTGGGGAAGCACAACATTTGCATAGAGATTTGCCAGAGTCCATGGGTGAGGACTATTAAATCCTCGCCCCATCTGGCCTGCTAGCTGCTCCTGTGGGCAGCCGCACTCGCTGCATTTTGACGGTAGGAGTAGGGGGTGGTGAGACATCTGCACTGACACTGCTGGGATCCACAAGCTGATTCAAGAGCTATCGGCATGGAGCTGAGATCCTGTGCCATGAAAGGACGGAACATAATGAGGCTTTGGGGAGAAATAAACATGATCATGCATAAAAAGTAACTGGCATGCTAAGTAAAGCACCTAGCACGTCGTAAGCCATCGGGCAATGTTAGCTTCCATAAGGTGGCAAAAAAGAGGACACCTTCGGTCTTTGTTTTAGACCCTTTTTGTCTTCTGCATGCTCGAAATGAAGTCATTCTCTCCTGGAAACATTAAGATCCTCTGGCAAAATCCTCAAGGGGGCCTCACAGATGTTCAGAACTTCATCAGCAGTCCTAGACAGTGGACCTCTCATCTGTTCTCGATTTTTTTTTCTCCGTTTCTTCTTTAGAAGCACTTAGTAATTCCTTCGTAATAGTTATCATTTCTTTTTTCACTTCAGAGACTATTTCTGATCTGATTTCCTCTATACCTTTCTGCAGTTGTTTCTTTACTTCAGACGCTATTATTTCAGAGATTTCAGGTGTGTGCCTTCTAATTTCTTCTACGCTAGTGTCTCCTGCATTTGTTCTGGGTGGACCTGGGGCCTGCGAATGCACTTTGCTCCTTCTTTTGGTCATTTTGTATAGCATTCTTGTCTGACCTTTGGTGTAGAGCAGTTACCTATTTGGTTCAGTTATTACCTAAGCACTAATATTCTTACTCAAGAGAGATCACGTGGTTAAGGCAGCTACAGTTTTCTGTTTACAGTACAACAATTAGCAACACTAATAATGGGTGGTGATATTATCAATTGACATGCTTTTGTGTCTAATGGGTTTATATTTTAAGCTGTTAAGATCAAACATTATGATTGCATAGCTAAACAGATATTAAATTGGAAATATGTACTTAAATTATTTCCTCCAAGTTCCGTCTGGTTACCTCCACTTGATGTACCTGGAGTTTTCCAAGCAAACTAGTTCACCCC
>NW_004524653.1:3368040-3371853 GCF_000260255.1 Octodon degus
TAGGTCTGGGTTTAGCAGTGTGCCTCAGTTTACCAGGTCTGATCTACCAAGTTCAAACTCATCCAGCTGGGCCTGTCTTGGGTCTGGCCGCTACGCTTGGTTTCTTCCTGCTGGGCCCACTGCTGTGGATTTCCTCTCTGGCCAGTCCCAAATCAAATCAGCCGCTCTGCTGTAGAGTTCCTCTGGGTGGTCCCAGACTGACCCTGGTGCCGCAATGTGAAGTTCCCGTCTGGCAGGTCCCAAACCGACTCCTGGATCTCTCATCTGTAACAAAGCAAACATTTTAAAGAGCACACGCTTTTCCCAAAATACAACTCCTGTAGTTCTTTGCCATATCTGTATTCTGAATGTCACGTCTCAGTTTCTGAGAACTGGAAGATTTAAATTGGATGTCACTGAATTCAGTGGCGTATTTGTTTCGTACCTACTACGTACAAGCATATGTGCTGGGGTTAGGGGACAGTATGCAGAGGACACACTATCTCTTTCCTTAGACAATATCTTTATGCCTGTATGAATTTCTGATATGACGGTCAGCGAGCTTTGCTTTATCCATTGCTTCTGCCCTTTGAGAGAAACTACATGTTATGGTCTGTATCTAGTTGTCCCCCCAAAACCTCATGCAGAGATAGGCTGGATTATAGAGTTTATGATTGGTCCATGATTCAGTGCTGGGACTTCTGGTGTGAGTGCTACACACACCCTTGAGTGAGGAATCTGCATACAATATCAATAAAGGAGAGAGGTTTGCTAGCTGCTAGAGCTGCTGCCCTTCCCTTTGCTTTGTGCTGTTTTCTTCAGCCATGAGCTGTTGTCCTCTGCCATGTGCCGCTCTTTCCTGGAGCCAGCTAAGTACGGATGTAACTGCTTCTAACTGTGAGCTAAACGAACCTTCCCTTCCTTCACTTTGGACATCAGGTATTTTGTCTCAGCAGTGAGGAGAAAGCAACTGAGACACCATGCTTCATTAAATGCCACTAGAATCGTTTAACTATGTAACAAAAGAAAAATAATATTGAGTAATCCAAGAAGCTGAATGATTGCTTAGTTGCATTTTCAGCAAAGCTATGCAGAGCACAGAACTGAACATATTCTGTTATCAAAGTTTATCTCCTTAACATCATTAAAGCCAAATAAGGAATAGACATTTGTATATCTGTATCTGTAGACAGACAAATGGATAGATGGATAAATAGATAGATGGTGCTACTGTGTTTGCAGTAATTAAAGCATAACTATAAACTTCATATTTGACTCAAACTCTGCTAAGAAAGTGGAAATCTCAAGCTGATTTTGTCCATTTTCTGATTTCTCAGAAATAATTCAAAGGTTTTTTGCTATTAATTAAAAATGGGAGGAAAACATTCATTTAAAAACAAAATCTACACAATGTCTTCTTTTCAGCGAGTTTCTTGAACTGACCAAGGGTTTCTGTAACCTGGGACACAACCTCCAATGCTAAAAGAACAGAAGTAATGAGGATGGAGAAAGGCACAGAGTCACCTACACCAGTGGCGTCTAGGAAGGACCAGAAATCAGAAAGGCTTTTCCTCTAAAACTCTGAAGAAATTGAAAACGTGACAGCAAGGAGGGCCCTGGCACTCTGTGCTCAGAATCAGAGCACACTCACTTGTATTTTAAATGTTTCATTTTCATTTCTTCCAAGATCTCATGAGCGCTACGCTGAATGAATTTCTTGAAACAGAGGGTGGTGGGACTAACACTTTAAAGCCAGATTCAGAAGATATACCACATTCTATCAATGAAATTATTTGGGGGTTCAAAATGTCCAAAGGGTTTAGCCTTCATGGGTTTAAAATCATCTGTTGTTCTTATGGTCATGGTACTTGCATTTTCTATGCTGTTTATCAATGTAAAGCATCCCTGCTTGGGCAAGCTAAGAATAAGAGAAGGATAGCACAAGGAGCTCAGATCAATTTAGAAACTCACTGTTATACTTTGTGTCTAGTTGTCCCCTCAAAGCCGCATGCAGTTGTGGGGTTGCTTCTGGAGTTTATGATTGATTCCTGATCCAATGCTAGGATTATGGGTGTGAGTGCTCTGGCCACATACTCCGCATTGCAATGTAAGGAGAGGAGAGAGGCTAGCTAGCTGTCTGAGCTGCTGCCAGGCCCTTTGCAATTTTGCTTTTTGTCATCACCATGAATGGTTGCTCTCTGCCCTGTGCCACTCTGCCTTGGAGCCAGCTGAGTATGGTCTGCAACCTCCATTGACTGTGAGCTAAATAAACCTTTCCTTCCTTCATTTTGGCTGTTGGGTGTTTTGTCCCAGCAATGAGAGAAGAGTGACTGAGACACTCGCCATCTTTCATACCAGCGTATCTCGCAAGTGGCAAAGACTTTGGCTGGAGTTAACAACAAATCCTATCTCTAAAACTAAACCCATCCCCCTTTGTAAGCCTATCTCTGCTACCTACACTTACCTAAAACTTAATCTTCCTTCAATGAACTATTAGCTATAATATCCATCAGTTGATGGAATTGCAATTTTCTTAGTTTGTGCGAAGCTTTTCTCAGGATCTTACTGTGGAAAAGGCCTGGGAGAGGAGGATCCCATAACTGAGGACAGGAAGGAGCCGTGTAATTTCAGCTTCATTGGACCCCTGGCTCCACTTACTTAAACCACTGAGTTATCACCAAGGGACTAATCACCCCAGTCTCTCATTTGCTTTGGTTGTTTTTCTTACAATGTCTGAATCACCCATATTACTTATAATTCTCTGGGTTTTTTTCAGTTAATTAATATGCAAATTCCTATGCACATTAAATCTCATAATTATAAAATCTCATAATTTACTAAATCTTTTACCAAATAACCACTCTATGGAGAACACACATAACATGAGCTATTCTAAGAGCATCTGAGAGTTCAGTTACTCTCCCTCAGAATTCCTTTGGGCTGGTCATCACTGTGCTAGTGTTATGCAGTAGTATACAAAAGGGTGGGGGCCTCGGTAGATAGATCAGCGGTTGAAGCGCCTGCCTGGCAAAAGCAAGGACCTGGGTTCAATGCCTGGTACCGCATGCCCTGCCGGCCCTGGAACCCCAGGAGTGCAGCGCCAGTCACCAAAATCAGGCAATGTGGCCCACGCCTGTGATCCCAGCACTGGGGAGGCCGAGATAGGACGATCACTAGGAGTCCAAACTATGTAGAGAGAGACTGCACCAAAAGAATAATAAAGAAAAAAAGGTAAAAAGAAGAAAAGTAACCCTCTTGAGGCCTCACAGCTAGTAATTTGTCACAGTGGAATGCAAATCTTAAATGTGGAAAAATCTACACCTTTAATTATACTATTTATGTCCTGTACATTAAATCTCCCTATTTTAACACAGAAGAAAGTTCTAAACATTATTCATCAATAAATAGGATCTTTACGAATCGTAAGGAGATAAGCCCCACTAGGATATGTAGATTCCACAAAACCGAATGTGTGCCAGGCAATACCCAGGCTCGTGGCCAAGAGTCTGTCATCGCTGCTGGCACCCACCTCGCCCCTTGCCACGCCACCTACCACAGGCTCAATTCCAGCAGCTCCGGCTGAGTTCACAGACGCCCGTCTGCCCTCAGCCTCCAAGACCAGGCGGGATCCAGATTGGGCCAAGGAGAATGCACGGATTCTCCAACAAGGAGAATTTGGGGTTGGGCTCAAGAGGCCCACTGAGGCACTGAATTTGAAAAAGCTTTAAAACATAGTTAATGTGCCTAGTTTCTTTTCTTTGCCTTGCTTTGTCAAACTCTCTTTGAATTTTCATTTTCATTTTTATATTGAAAAATAAAATTTATATATATATA
>NW_004524653.1:3371953-3381294 GCF_000260255.1 Octodon degus
CAAACGAGAAAAAAAAGAATACCTTAGAAGAAACTAGTCTCCTCTGGTGTGGAACATTTACAGCCCATCTGTTATACCTGCTTCCAGTCACTGGGCTTGAAGGAGAAGACTGGATGGCAAACATAGAGCAGCAGCTACAGTCTTAGTGAATTGTAATGCAGTGTTAGTGGAGGGCATTCTTTCAAATTGGTTCAACTAACTAGCAAGGAATGAGACTGGTCATGCAATATTGATGATGTATGGGGGCCAGGGAGATGGCTCAGTGGAATAAGCGCTTCCCTAGGAAGCGCAAGGGTCTGAGTTCAATCCCTGGTTCCGCCAAAAAAATATATTGATGATCTATGGTTGAGAACCGTGAGTTGTAGCAGTAAAGTGTTTTTCATCCTTGTAAAACATCGTTGCATATATGTAGCCTTAACATCCTAGTCCTGTGTCTTCATCAGTAAAGTTTTTTCACAGACATTGAAATTCCAAGATAAATATCTTTTTGCTATATATATAGATATATAGATAGAGATATAATTTTCTTTATTCATCCATAAATCGACTCGATATTATGGCTATTATGAATAATGATGTAGCAAACACAGGAGAGGAGGTGTTTCTTCTACGCACACATCCCCTGGACATATAACCGGAAGTGAAATTGCTTGGTCGCGTGGCACTTCTCCATCTAACCTTCCAGGACCTTCCTCACTGTTTCTCTGATGGCCACACCCAGGACAGCCATTCTCTGCCATGAGGGTAAAGAAGAGAGAAGACCTAGCTACAAAGACAGAGGAGAGGGGCCAGGGAGATGGCTCAGTGGAATAAGCGCTTCCCTGGCAAGCACAAGGGCCTGAATTCAATCCCCAGTTCCGCCAAAAAATAAATAAATAAATAACCAAAGTCAGAGGAGAACAAATTTCCTCGACAGAGAAGAATGGAAAGAAGAATCCTTTGACCTCCTGAGAGACGAAGACAATATTTTGTTAAATTTGTAGTTTCCAGTTTTAGTCCTGCAAATCTGTGCATATTTTTTGATGCTGAGTGCATAAGTATCTCGATCTTCCCCAAAGGTTACTTACACACATCCACAAATGCATGCATGCATGTCCACACACGCACTTGCACATGCACACACACACACACACACACACACACGCACTGTTATGGCTTGTGTCTAGATTTCCCTCCCAAAGCCTCGTGTGGTCCTCGGTGCAGATTTTCAGAAGAGGCTGCACCTACAGTGTGTGATGCTGAGCCTAAGGCTGTGTGATTACTAAACTAGTCCACTGGCTAGACGGCGTGATCCTAGGTGTGGATAATGGGAAGTCCTCCTCGAGTGTGAGTGCTGCTCCTACTAAGGGTGTGTCGCCAGGATAGAAAAGCACTGTTGCCCTTACCTGCTGCTGACGCCTCCTCCCTCCTTTGCTGCTTGCTGCCTGTCTGCCTCCTGCCTGCCCTGGACTGCCTCTCCCCTGCAAGGCCAGCCTGCATTGGAGCCCGCAACTGTAAGCCAAGACCTCTATAAACTGTGAGTCCAAATAAGCCTTTCCTCCTTTAATTTTGTGTGTTGTGCATTTTGTCTCAGCAATAGTAGAAGTAATTAAGACACGCACACCCTTTCCTCAAATTGTGCCAAATTTCTCTAAGTCTCTGCTGCTTGGAACCAAACGTACTGAAAATAAGAATGCAAATTACCATGGTAAACAATAGTAAAGACAGTGTCCCTGTGCAGTACAGTCACAAATAAAATGCTAGCATTGCTGTGATAATAATTCATGATGATATAAAACACAGACCTCGGAGTTTACATTGCAACTTAATTTTTCCTCAAGTGCACCTGACCCTTATTTCATGAAGTTGAGAAGTGCTTATTTTGTACTTGTGTGGGATACTCGGAGCAGAGGTCTTTGAGTCAGCTGCTGAGTCAAGATTTGGACTCGAACCAGGCACTGGGTCACGTACTGATAATATAAGCACTTGGGAGACTGAGGCAGGAGGATTGCCATGAGTTCAAGACCATGCTGTGCTGCACGGTGAGCCTGAAGTACGTAGCAAGACCTTACTTCAAAAAAATAAAACAAATCAACAACAACAAAATACAAGATTAAGACTAGATATGATTTGTAGTCTGGTAGACTTATGTTCCAGTCGTAAAGTTTCTAGGATCAAGATCCGATAATTCAAAAATTGGAAATGAGGGATCCAAATTAACTATAAGCTTTATGGTTCAAAGCCCCATAAAATTCTAAACACAATTTAATGTATAATGTCATTCATGGGTCACCAAGGGACATCTCAAGAGATATATGGTGTCCCTAGCTAAAAGTGTAAACTGGTAATAGAAGCCTTATACAGTTCTTTCAGCCATTAAGTGGTTTACATCATTGGCTGAATATTTACTTCCCAGATAGTGAATTAATAAAATAAAAGGTAACTGCTAGGATTTTTGTGAGTCAGGGTGTACTGTGTGCAGCTGCCGGAAGAAACAGCATTGATGTCACCCTGTAGTAGCTTCTAGAAGTGACTTACCTACCCTGGACCTCAAGTCTTCTGGCTGGACAGCTAGCACACCAGCATGTCCTCAGGGCACGGTGAAGGTCGTGGGCGAGAGCTCTGCAGGGGCTGCCAGCTAAGGGCAAGAGCTCCGCCAGGGTGAGCGCGTGTCACCATCTGCCACTCCTAAGAAGTCCCCACCCCTGGGCATCATAGCTCGTTAAATCTTCAGGTAATAAAAATTGCCCCTCTCCTGCTGTTACTCAATCTGTATCCACTTACTTGATTTATTTATTATTTATTTAGCAGTTCCAGTCCTGTCTTTCCCCAAATCAAGCACATAACACCAAAGTTGCTTTTCCATTTTCTTCATGCCACACACCAATCCCCACACCCTCGGCCCTAGATTCCTCATAATGTGAGTCTCGCAAGATCAAGGGGTCAAGCCTAGAGGAAGGGGGTTGGCTTTTCTATCTCCTGTCCCTCTTAAAAATGCCTTTTGCTGTGACATAAACTAGTGGAAGACAGCTCATTTCATAAGCAAATGTTCAAATAGGGGAGCATACAGCCTTGAGAGGTGCGAGATTAGACACCTGAACCACCTTGCTGCATAACGGAGTGTCGATCGATGCCTAGCTCGGTTTGACCTTGGCACTTTCGACACTGACCTTGGGAGGAGCTCTCTAAGCAGAGATAACACATAATTTTAGAGACCATAACCTCCAGATGTTTTTGACCAGCCTCACAATTTATGTTACAAAACAGCTTTCCTGTTTTTCCCTCTGTGCTTCACTCTGCCCTATGGCTACTGTTTCCATAGTTTCTGTCGTTATTCTGAAAACCAGGTGTGGGGTTGTGTGGCAGTCACACACTGACATTTTGCCATGTTACTCTCCAGCATGTTCCCTAATTAATAGGAAACGTTTGGCTTTTGAGAGCTGATTTTCTATACTACACAAATAGTCATCATTTCAGATATCTATTCCGAAGCATGTTTGTTTTATCTCTTTTCAATTAACTGGTTTTTTTTCCCCATATTACTTTAAAGCAAAATTCATTTATCAGCTTTGGTGTAGTTGAATATGCA
Source organism: Octodon degus (assembly GCF_000260255.1). Taxonomy (NCBI): domain Eukaryota; kingdom Metazoa; phylum Chordata; class Mammalia; order Rodentia; family Octodontidae; genus Octodon; species Octodon degus. The sequence continues at coordinate 3,375,522 of NW_004524653.1, forward strand.
TTCTCACCATGAAATCTTTACTGCCTATAAGCTGCATACATATTAACAGCAGCTCCTCCAAACCATTTCCTACCACGCTGCCTTCATCTGCACTTTCTTAACCACAGGTGCCTTCTGAGCACTGGAGAAAAGGAACCAGGCTAGGAACCAGGGTAGGTTCAATGCCACTGTACTAACTCCGTCCTGCAGACAAATAGCCACACTCCCACTATCTTACCATGTCCTTCAATGGTGTTCTTCATTTAGATAAAAATAAATACAAGTTTAGATATAAATAGGAAACTGCTACATATTATTTCTAGTTAGAAACAACCTATGTTTACCCAGGAAAATTGACAACATTGTCACATCCAAGAATCAGAATAGATGAGTTGTTGTCCCCTCTACTGCACTTATTTTTATTATTTATTTATTTATTTATTTATTTATTAATGGAACTGGGGATTGAACTAAGGCCCTTGTACTTGCCAGGGAAGTGCTTATTCCACTGAGCCATCTCCCTGGCCTCTGTACAACTTTAAAAAAAAAAAGCTAATAGTACTTTGGTGTGCCATCAAATGAAACAGAGAAAGTCCTACATGCTACTTAGAGGCAGGATCTGTGGAAGGTCATAATGAAGGTTTGGTGTCAGGCTGCTTAAAGAATGACAGCTGGAAGCTAGGGCTAATTCTTGCCTGGAAATGTAGAGATGAATAGAACTTTTATCTCTGACACGAAGAAAATGAAAGAACGCAGCAAAGATGATCATACTGGTTTTTACATCTGGGCTCTTGAAACTAATCTGCAAGATGTTTAGATTGGTTTCAGCAACAGACTGCTCCTGATTTCAGGTGTATTTTAATCCCTCTGAATCTGTTCCTCGTGCATGGGAAGGGAAGCGGTCATTGCAGCATTCTGTAAGATCTAATCCCTTTATTGTGGATGCCTCAGAAAAAATTTAAAAAGTGTCCCCATCAAATCTCTTGACAACATTTTGACAGATCAATTGGGAGGCTAATTAATGACTTTGGTAAGTAGTAGGAGCACCCTTAGCTATGAAATGCTGTCAGTGGAATGTGTCTGGTCTGTGCTGTATTAGTAACAAGTGTAGAATCTATGGGCTTTTGGGGCAAAGCTCCCTGAAAATATCTACATACATACCAGAGTATGGAAATTCTCATCTCAGTACTGTACTTGCAAATGTTACCTAGATCCCCCAGATACTAAATATGTCAGAAGTAAGCAAGAAAGGACTCCAGGGGCTGTACTGAGTCTTTGCTTCTACCTGCATCCCCTGTAGCCAATGCTCACTTAAGCCTTAGAGTTAACCAGGGTGGTTCCATGCTGCCTGCAATAGCCTGGCCGTTGGTATCTCTTGGAAGTTCATGTATTGAACCCTAATCACCAATGTGATAGTATGAACAGTTGGAGATCGTGAGGGTGGAGCCTGTGTGTTTGGGGTTAGTGACATGCTAAAAGCAGGGGGAAGGAGCTGTTTGCCCCTTATGCACTATGAGGAACCACTGAGAGACACCAAATATGGAGCAGAAAGCAAGGCCTCACCGGATACCAAGCCTGCTGGCACCTTCATGGTGGGCTTCCCAGTCTCAAGAACTGTGAACGAAGAATTTCTACTATTTACTCAGTCTCCTGACTAAGGCATTTTGCTGTAGAAGACAGAATTTACTGAAACATCTGGCAAGGTCTTTGTTTCTATCTTACCTGACAATTCGATTAATGACACAATACCAAAAACAAGGATGTAGTACTATTAGTGTGAATGTGAATCATAAAGTACATGTATTATTTTTACAAAAGGAAACTGAAGGTGAAGTCCTCAAATTACAGAAGACTACATACACTCATATGCTCTTCATTACCAGTCCCACCTACACACACCCCTGCACATATATGCACATGTGTAAATGTTTACTAAGTAATCTGGAATATTCCACGCACCCAATTTTTTGCAGTATGAATTAAAATGATTGTATGGATTAAAATTAAAAGAGAAAGACTGAGGAATCTTTTTCCTTGGCATGTTTTTCAAACATAATCTTGCATTCTCAAACTAAAATCAGAAAAGCACATAGAAAGCTAAAGGGCAAGGATTCTACATCTAGTGCGATGGCTCTAGAGAGGCCAGGGCTTTCAGAATGGGCTCACCCTCATCATGCTTAAGACCCGAAGTGGCCAATGTAATCTGCTTCTTGCTTGTAGGCTTTACACAACCCAGCAAATCCTGTCTCATAAAATGAAGTAGATCCAAATACAGTTTTCCAATTTTCTTTGCAAACTCTGGAGTGTTCATACAATTGACTCATTAAAAAATGTGAAAGTTAGGTAGTAATTACACTTGCTTCAATGTTGAGAAATTAAGACTGCCTCATGAATGTTTTGATGTTTCAACATTAATCTAGAAGCAAGATACGAAGTGACAGCGGTGTCACACAGGCCTTACAGGCCTGCCCTCATTCTCACAGGTGGTTTGCACGACCTCAGGAACCCCACCATTCCTGGCAGGAAAGGAGGCTGGGAGTGGCTCACGCTCACAGCATTTGGGAGCTGGGTGGGTAAATGCACTGCGGTACGGTCTTCTGAGAGTATGGCTGTGGCTGCTAAATAAACATTGTACATACTCTTCATAGGAATGATTCTTTAAAAATTGAATTAATAGATGAAGTTGCAGAAAAGTACACCTTGGAAGGTATTACTTACACTGACTGTTTTACAACAAAGATACTATGATTGGCTTACAGGGTATACATTTTATTTACAATATTAAAATGATGACTATTGAAGGTCCACAGTAGCCCCAGGGTGGCATTACTGAGGCCAGGCCACCATGACAGATAGGAATAAATGGAGCACAAGTAACTGTACCTGTAGGATTTATTCCTGTAAAAATTTAAGTAAAATTTTCAGTGTTGGCTTCTGTAATATTTAGCAAATAGGCCCCATTCTTTGAGTAACACTTTATGCATTTTCCTAATTTTGAAATAGCTTACCTAAAAATACATTTGTGCATATATGATGTTTTAAATTTCATATAAATTATACACATCTTTATATTTCCATTACAATCGAATGTAGAAATTTATTCATTGTATTTTATATGTAATATAACATTTTATCTATGGCATACAATGAAAAATATTAGAAATTACATAATAGACTATATATATATTATAGTCAAATGAAAAATAATTATAAACACCTCCAAAAAAGGATTGCATCATTCTAATTTGTTATTACCTGATCTTGCACAGTAACAAGTGGTCAAGATACATTTGTTCTGAATTGGGACATATTTATGTAATTGGGTATGCACAACTTCAATTTTGTATAAGTATATATATATATATATACATATATACATATATATAAATTTTTAAACACTAAGGCAGAGCTTCAACACTACAAATCAATGATGAATTCAAAAGAAGAACAAATAGATGTATGAGATGTAAAAATTTGATTCTTTTTTTTTCAAAACTGTCTGCAACATTTGAGATTTTATTGATTGAATTGAGGCTCAGTACAAACTCTTCTCTTTGTATACAATTCTTAACATGCATACCAAGATCTAAAAAGCCACAAAGTGTTTCTTTTTCAGTTACTCCAGTGACTTTCCAGCTTTAAATTTGGAGTCAAATTTTCTGTAAGAAGGTTAAGCATCAGTTTCTTCACTTAAAAAATGCAATGAGGTGGGATTCTTTCCTTTTTAAAAAATGTATCTACAGCTATTTTTAAAAAATTGCATTTACAAAATAGTTGATAAAGATATTCCTCTGGATTATACAAGAAGGAAACCGGAGACCACTGATCAGACATGGAGTGTGACCTGGCTTCTTTCTCTTCTGCCTCCTGAGTGGCTACACTCCCATTTGTTCGCATGTTTCTATCAAAAGATTCATCCTTTGTCATCGCCCTTTTTTGGCCTCATTCTCACTTTTGCAGGAATTGGCTTAGTGGACAGCCTCCCTGGCCTCCTCTGGCCTGCTCCTTCTCCACTCCTTGGCCCAGCTAACCTTGCTCCTGGGCGTCTTGGTGGCACAGGGAGCCTTGTACATCTATGCCTCTGGTCCAGAGATGCAACACCCAGGAGTTTAATTCTTAGGTCTGCAAAGCCATGGCAATAGCAGACGAGAACTGACATTTGTTTTGTGTATTCTGTAATTCAACAGTATTTTCAGTGCTTCACCCACTTAAGTCCACTCACTTGTTCATTGTTTTGCCCACTGCACAAGTGAAGAAGTGGATCACCAGTGCCGGCCAGATAGCTCAGTGGACTAAAGTGCCTGCTTAGGCAAAGCGCAGCAGCTGAGGTTCAATCCCCAGCGTGCCATGTAGGCCCTGCCGCCAGGGCACGCTGAGAGGGTGACGGAGACTGAGCATGGAAGCGCACGCCTGTAATCCCAGCACTTGGGAGGCTGAAAACAGGAGAATCAGTAGGAGTCCTATCTACAAGGTGAGACCCTGTAGATCCTGTAGACCCTGTATTAAAAATACACTTTTTTAAAAAAGGTGGATCACCAAGAATGTAAGCAACATAAAATCTTGCATCCTGGCAAGTGCTGAGAGTGACATTTGAACCAGGACACTTGGCTCCAAGTCATGCTTTCAACAGATGAGTTAATTCGGCAACAGGAACAAATGTGCCAAGACTCTGCCAAGAGTTCTATTTTATTTAAAATGCTCTTGAGTATATTTGTTTGGACTGGAGTTCACAAACCGTTTCATGCAATTTTTAAAATTGAAATATAGCACATTTTCACAGTACCCCTCTAGCAATGCCATGGAGTTCTGGGGATCAAGAGGAAACTATCACAACCCATTGAGTGATCCCTTTAGTGTCTAAAAAGTCTAAATCCTGAAACTCATAAATTCATTTACAAGAATGCCCATTAGCATAAAACATTCCCCCAGAAGGCAAAACCAACCGGGACACCAAAGAAAACCCTCAGTGTGAGCACCGTTGCGCTATATTTCACAAGGAAAATACTGTACTGTATTTAGACTTCTTTATGTGGGATAACAAGGAGAGACTGACCAAGCCCCAAGGATTGTCAGAGGCTTTCCATGCAGCTGGGGTGGCTTGTTTCCCTCTCCACTCCAGGTTCACAGTCCCCAAATCTCAAATCCCAGCTTCCATGAAACAGCCCATAGCTTCCTGAACCCATTAGATTCTTCCATGTGTCTAGAGAGAACAGAATACTGAAGATTCCCTCAAAAAACATCTGGAAGGAAGGAAGGAAGGAAGGAAGGAAGGAAGGAAGGAAAGGGAGGAGGAAGGGAAGGAGAGGAGAAAAAGAGGGAGGGAAAGGAGGAGATAATAGGAAAAATTGGGAGGAGGGAGAGGAAAAGGGGGAAAGAAAAGGAAGCAGAGGGAAGGGAAGGGGAGAAGAGGGGAGGAAAGAGGAGAAGAGTAGGGAGGGGAGCAGAAAGCAGGGGAGCGGAGGGGAGGGAGACAGCTTCCAGTGGATGAAAATAGTTCAAGACCCTGGACCCACTTCACTCAGAGCACACTCAGAATCTCTGAGGAGGTCTGGTAGGCACAGGGAACTCTCCCATATTTGTCACTGGATCTTCCTAGGTAACTGGATCATCTTTTCATCTAATGACCACTGACTGTTGACGCTCCACTCTTCTCTCAAACCCAAGCCTTTTTGTTCCCTGCCATGTTCCTCTAAGATTCTATTCCACTGTTACTGGATATGCCAAAGTTCTGAGAGAAAGAAGCTGCTGAGGGCCATCACCCCACTGCCAGCACAGAGAGGCCATCCCAGCCAGA
>NW_004524653.1:3387590-3398203 GCF_000260255.1 Octodon degus
TTTTTAAAAAAGACAAATTGGGTGAGACACATGCTATTGCCTTTCTGTTGGGGTGTCACCCCCTCATCCAAGGCTTCATGGGACTTCCTTTAAATTGACACATTCCAGAGATTTCCACCACAAAATCTCTTAAATGTTCCCAGATCCAAACTATGTCCCGCTTTTCTCTTGAAGGCCTACATATTCTTTTCTTGGACGTGCACTTCTAATTACCTAGTGGATCTCTGTCTATCTCTTACTAGTCCTAAAAATTCTTCTCGTTATGTGATGGGCACCAGCGAACCTGTAAACTTATTATTAGATTCATTATCCCTGCTTTGGGAGCCTCCTCAGACCCTGTCCAGTGACAGGGCTATTAATTTTGCATAATTTTATGGGACATTTTGGCAATATCAATCACAGTTCTTGGGGATTTTTGGTACTAGTGACTTTGTGGCACAGCGCATTTGCAAATTTATGTTCAGACAGTGTCTCACTAAATCTATAATATCAAATGATCCTTTGACCCCAGCACTCCATGGGAGGGTAAAGCAAAATAATCACAAGTTGCATTAAATGGATGAGTCCTTTGGCATTGTCATTCATCTAAGAATTTGTCTTAGAGAACTATTGATACAAGAAAGAGCAAAGAAAGCGTGAATAAGGACCATCACGATGACCTTTATGGTGAATGTGTTAAAAATGGAACCATGTTAAATGTTTATCAATATGGATTGCATTAAGTAACTTTTGTCACAGCCAAATAATGGTTTGATATTTAACTAATAAGGAAAATGAGCTAGAACTACATTATTGACATAAACAAATACTTTTATTTTAAATTACAGATGCATACTGATGCAAAATACGGCATATATAATGTATGGATTTGTGTTTAAATCATACATGACAAATATTAATGTGTTCAACAGATATATATATAATATATATGACAAATATGTGTGTGCAGTCCTAGAGAAATCTCTGAGACATATAATGAGTAATAGGATTAGAACTTTGTTCCATAAGCTTCTTTCCCCTCTTTATTATAATTTGCTTAATTCCTTTTCAGAGTTTATAATGCAAAATATAATGTGAGACCTAGAATATTAAAAATCAAACTAACATTTTACAGCCCATGCTTGTAACTCTCCAGTCCAATAAATCACACCCACCTAAATTTTAATGAGGTAGCATATTTTCCTCCATTAGCTAAGCTTATAATTTCAAGTCTGCCACAGCTCTACAGGCTAAAGACCTTTCAAGAATTCTAATGTCAGGCCTGGGGATATAGTTCAGTGGTTACAGTGCCTGTGGGGCAACTCAAGGTCCTGAGTTCAGTTCCTGGTTCTAGTGTCATCTGTACCACTGCTCAATATTCTCAAATATTTTCTATGTCAGCTTGACTCTCTAGGCTGCAATGTTGCTGAGGTTGAAAACTGTGCAGGAACAATGTGCCATAATCAGAAGAAAGCAATGAAAACAAATTTTGATAAATCACATAAATCCTGTAATGTTCAGTTTTAGAAACAAATTCTACCATGGAAATGAAATAGGAAAATAAAAATGAAGGACGGGTTTCCTAATTTTTCCCCAAACCACACTGCGGCTTACATTTTATTAGATATGTGGCTGAACACTGTGTTAAGTTTGAGTTAATGAATCTGATTATCAGAAAACAGCCTTTCTAAAGTATGTTGTTCTACTTCTACTTTCTCTAGCTGAAAGGTTACCTAAAATCAAGCTCACCTGATTGACTTCCACAAAGAAACACTGAGCTGAAAAATAATTGCATTCTTTGAATCTTTTCATTCAAACAGACAAAAGAAAAAACTACACTACTGCAACACAAAAGTTAGGTAATATTTCTTCTTCTTTAATATATTGCCTAATCTGCTTTAGGGAAGAATGTAATTCAACAGTATTTTTGGCAGTTGGTTTCACCGAACATCTAAATAGTAGGATCCGATCACGTCATTACAGAAGCCATACATACATGGATTTAAGACTCCAAGATTAGTAGGAATGGCTGGACAGTACAAAGGCAGTGCTGTGTTAGTTTGCCAGGGCTACCACAACAAATACCACAGTCTGGGTGGCTTAGGCACAATTTTTCACACGGTGGAGGCTTGAAGGTCAGTATTTAAGTGTCATTGAACTTAAGTTCTTCTGAGGCCTCTGTCACCTTAAATTTCTAGATTGTAAATTTGCTAATCTCAACAAGTGTGGCCCTACCTGGTCTTGTTTCTGATCCTAGGAACAATGCACTGTAACAGAAGAAATCAATCAAGAAGGTTTGACGTTGAGGATAACCCTCTTCTCACTGTGTCCTCATATGGTCTCCTCAAAATTCATCTCTGGTGGTTTTGTACATCAACACTTATCTTGTCCCTGCAGGCTGATTGGAATGGATCCACCCTAATGCCCTTGTGTTAACTTAATTACCCTTCTCAAGTACATATCTAGAATATGTTCACAATCTGACACATCAAGAACTAACACTTGAATGTATGAATCTCATGTGATACAATTTAGCTCAGAACAGGTACAAAGCAAGCATTGCCTATCATCATTTAGCAAACGTATGGATTCTTCTTTGGAATCTATGTTCTCCACTTAAAACTACATTGATACTTCAGATCATGAACTTGATTGCGCATTTCTACTTGCAAACTGAGTTGGACCGGAATAAAATACAATAAACTGGTTCAACTGAATGTTGACCATAAGGGAAAGCTTGACATGGTTCTCCTCCTCCAACTCAGCTTGAAACCAGAAATGTGGAAAGAATTAAATTTATGAAAAAAAAGGTACCATTTCACCTAGATGGAGAAGTCCAACTCAGTGTGAGAACTACATGCTCCAACTAAAAACAGGTTCAAGAACTTAGGCAACCAGAGCAGATCTCAGGAATTCTGCAGGAAAGAGTCTGATAGGGGCTCTCTGGGCTACAGTGGACACCATTTGTGGCACTGTGCTGCAGCCACTTTGCCATAATTGAAGGGAAGGAGATTGGGGATGGCGTGACAGGAGGCTGGCCTGTTGCATGCACACTAACCATCAATTCAATTCTTCTGAAGGAAGCAGCAGGTGTAGAGAAAGACTTTTCCACTGACATCACGTCTCCAAAGTCTAGCCATATGTCAGAAAGTAATGTGAATCTCAGCATTCTCAGATGTATTTCTTAAAGTAAATTTGGGTTGGCTTCTTCCTCATAAGACAGAAAAGAAATCTTACCACCTAGTAGGCATCCTACATTACAGAGGGGTAGAATCCTCCTTGGTTTTTTGCACTGATGTGTCCTTTCTTGGAACCAACAAGAAAACATGGTATGTCTAGGTCACAGAATAAATTTAGGTACAAGAAGTACCACCCAGAGTTCACTGTCAAAAACCACCACATTTTGAAACCATGCAAGAGCAGAACCCTGTCTTTCAAGTAAAGAACAATCATTTCATTCCCCAAACTTTAAGACATCTGTGCTTGGTGATCTGAACACTTCCTGAGAACACTTTTGCCTTCATCAAGGGCCTCACACGTGCCCTCATTTGGACAAAGCTCCTGCAATTCTTCCCAGACAGTGCGCGAGAAGTTAGGCATCTCTGCAGAGAGTAGCATCTTATTTTCACATCTAGGTCAATGTTTCAGGCAAGGGATTGCAAACACTTCAAAACTACCATCCTAGAAACTTCAGAATGGAAGACACCATGCCTAAAAGTGAATATGTAGATTTCATGCACATTCTTTGGCTGGTGCTTTGGGGAATGTAGAAAAGACAAATGTCACTGGCATCTCCGTGGTGCACACAAGAGCCAGGAAGCCACCTCGAATAAGCTGGCCCTCGAATGTACGTTACGTAGAGCTTTGTTCACGATGAGCCTCCACCTAGTCCAAAAGCTGCCTTGGCATTGCCAATATTAAGAGGAGGAGACCACAAAGCAGTTGGCTTCTATGCCTTAAAAAATGAAATAAAATAAAATAAATGAAGCCCTAGAGCCTCTGCATAATGTATGTGTGTTAGAAAGAACACACCCGTTAAAGTGCAGCCTTTCAGAACATGATGTCACAAGTCAGATCCTATTAAAGGAAGTGAAAGATGAATGTTTGCTCCAGGCAGCTGAAAGGAGTCAGAGAGAAAATACATTGTAAATCTCTCTGCTGCGTGCCTAAATTGTAAAAAATGTCTTTCGGTATCACTCAGACTGCTCCCAACGAATGACTGCTTCCCAACAAAGATATTCTAAGAAGTTGGCAAATATAAAATAGGAGTAGCGTGATTAGCAGCACACTTCAGACCCTTAATTTAAACTTGGCTGGGATTTTGAGATGGTGGAGTCTGAGGCACAACCTCCGTGGACCCAAAGTCCACATCAGGCAAAGGACCTAGTGGGTGAGCTCAGAGAAATACCTCATTCTCCACCAATAACCCAACTCAGCACTCCATTTTCTTCAAAAGTAGGAACCATTATGTTATTTCTCTTCAACTGCATTAATTATATGATTAAAACAGCCCTTCACTCCACTCAGGCTCCTCTCTGGACCAGGAGTGTTGGTTTCAGTATCTGTAAATGTTGTCCGTGGAGTAGCCTCTGGGTGTGCCCTCTGCCGCAATTTCATGAGCACACACAGACACAAGGTGCATGTCCTGTGTCACCAGTGTGTACGAAACAGAGAGAGTTGCCAGGGAGGGGAGAAGGACTTCAGGAACCTAATAGATGGAGGAGGAAAATCCTTCTTGGAATAGAACCAAACGCCCAAATCAGAGCTACTGCATAATTTCAAAATATTGCTAAATGTCTCTCATATATTATACACACAGACATCTGCATACATCTGGGCAGGCAGCCACAGCATATGTCTGCAGCCGTGAGTGTGCTAGTGATATATGTAGGCAAAGAGGCTTGGGCGAAATGTGGCATAAAGGAAAGGCAAAAGCATGAAAGGATGAAGGGAAACAGAAAGGAGTAAGGTGGAAAAGGAGCTGAATAAAGAACGGGAAGGTGGAGAAGAGTGAAAACAAGGTCACCAGTAGCCTTATTAAATGTTTGATGTGTCTACACATTGCAAATATACACTCAGTGGAATTAAAGTCATGAATGACTGCCACATTGAATTGAAGAAAAACTGACTGTTGGACAAAGGTTAATTTGACTTTAGAGTGAAAAATCAGTATTCTGATTAATCATTGTAAGATAGCAGAATCGCTATCACTCTATACATCCATTGATTTACCTTAGCATCTTTTGGGCAGAGGAATTCTGAGCTATAGATTTTTATATAACACTGATTACATCTTTATAAGTGCCGGCTTTTAAAAAAAATACAGGAAAAGACACATATCGCCATTAATCCCCTTCAAAATGCTCCCTTTTCCCTCATACACACTTAGCCCATCACTCTGGAAACGTTCTGAGGCAGCTCCTGAGGTCCACTTTCATGAGTGTCCTTATGAAGTGTCTTCAAAGGTAGAGTGAGTACCACTAGCAAGTGCCAGTAGAAAGACTCAGAAAAGCATGTGTCCTCACATCCCTTTTTCCCTGGATCTGGCATCGTGTGCCATCTGGTTCTCCCCCAAAGTTACAATGACTACAAGGTGAGCATTGTGTTTTTGAGTCAATCCAGGATGTCAAGGCACCCAGGACAGCACAGCTAAAGAGAGCTTGGAAAGAGGACCCCCAAAGCTGCCTCTGACAGTGGAAGCATGATGGGACAGATACACTTGAATGTAGGAGTATTTTGAAGAGGATGTTCATGTCAATGTGTCTTTTACTGTATTTTTAAAAATATAAACAGTCACAATAGGTTTGATCCTGCTTCATTTAGGAGAACATCCTAAGAGACTAATTTTGCAGAACTCTCAAGGTGTATTCCAGAAAGTAAAGAAATATTTTTAAAATAATAGCAATAGAAAACTCCAGTAAACATTAGGGGTTCATTATCTTATATAGGGAAGAGTGACATACAAAGGTGGAGATATAAGCAAACAGAAAAGCAATGATAAAATATTCATATCTCAAATTTTACCCAGAGTTTTTGAAGAAAATTACATTTTAAATCCCTTATGAGATCTACCTGATTCCATGTCCATTTTAAGAAAGCCCTTGAGCTTTTTACAGCAGGAAGGGGACACCCCCAGTTACAAGCACACTTCTGGTCAAGATAACGAAGCTAAAGTCCTTATCTTCAAATACATCAAATGCTTCGCACAAGGCACAAAGTAAATGACCAGAGACTCCATCTCAAGATGCTAAGTTTCTTGGTATTCTTACCATCATCAGTATGGTGACTGTTGTCAAGCCCTGCAGCCTCCTATCATGATTTGGTCAATTTAGTATATAGTTGAAGGAACCAACTGAATACTTAAAACTGCAGATGGCCCATTTGAATAACCTAGAAATGTATGAAAATTTGACCCAAACCACCTGTCCAAAGACATAGTCTCGCTAGGTGAAACACTTACCAAAAATATTTTCAAGTTATCATCTGGATGAGGAAAATCCTCAAACCACAAATGCACCTAAATCTTCCTTTCTACTGTACTTTCTTCAATTGCAATACAAGGAGTCAGAAAAAGAAAAGGAATCACATTACACATATTTGTGCAGAATTACATTAGTTACATTTAATTTAATACTGACCAAAATATACTACCTGATGAGTCACATAAATATATCAAACCATGAGCTAATTATGATTTCATGATGAACCTAACTTTCAGATCTTTTCACAAAGCTAGAAAACATACATACAAAACCCAAACGGAGGACAAAAGCAGCTCTGCTTATATTTTTGGTCGAGGCTCATCAAGAAGGGGATTCGGTTTGGTGTAATTGAACTTTTGCTTCTGGGCCTATTCTGCACCATCTTTTGGATTTGAATCCATAACTTCATGCTTTGAGGTCCACATGATTCATTTAGAAGCTTTTGCTCTCTTGGCCATTCAGAGGTTTGAGGAACATGTCTTTAGTGTTCAAGCAGACTTCAGGACACACAACAATGTTGAACTGGCATTCAAGCATCACGTTTATTATTTAGTGTGTTAATGCATTAGGATTTATCTGATACAATCAGCCTAATGTAGACTCATCAGACAGCGTACTCTGGCCAGTGTTAAATTAATCGTAATTTAATATGATTGTGCATTATTTAGCCAATTTCTTCCTATGTCAGTAGTACAGGCTGCAAGGGTTTCGCCACCTATTTTCCTTCACTTTCCCTGTAGTCTGTGACCATGTCATTCATGTTTTAGTAATGTGATCTGCCAATGTTTTAAAGTTTGATATTTATTCTTGCTAACTCACACTTGAGAGCAATCAATTCTTAGTGTGCCTACTTGTTTAATAATGTGTTCCAATATATTCTAGTGATTGATCACAAACATTCTGGTCTATTATTCCCAAAAGTGACAATTTATCACCTTTTAGAAAATTAGTGCACACGCTAGCCTCCAAATGTCTTCCCTCACTCTGCCAATCCCATCTGCTCTGGATTGGTAATTCCTCAGTCATAGTTTTTTTTTTTTTATTTTTCCAAAGGACTAAGTAATCTCTTCAGTTATTAAGCTATGGTCCACGGGCTAACTTCAGTCAATCACGTATTTTATAAGAATCAAAAACTTTTTATAGTATTTTTAAGTGGTAAAAAAAAATAAAAAGTGGGGCTGGTGAGAAAGCTCGGTGGACTAAGCACCTGCTTTAGCAAGTGTGGGGACCAGGGTTTATCCTGCGTCCCGCATGCCATACTGGCCCTGCCTCCTGGACGCGCTGAGCTGGCAACCGAGTCTGGGTGTGGCAGCACATGCATGCTTGCAATCGTGGCGCTCGAGAGGCTGAAAATAGAAGGATCACCATGAGTCTGAGCTGTGTAGTAAGACCCTGTACCAAATACATAAAATGAAAAAAATAATTAATTAATTTAAAAAATAAAAAGCAGAATAATATCAAATGATATGTGGAAGCTGCACATGATTCATGTTCCAATGTTTATACCTTAAATTTTATGGGAGCAAAACCAGACTCTGTTAATCATATATGTCTGCTTTTATGTTACAGTGATAAAGTAGAATAGTAGTGGAAGAAACCATAAGATTTACAAAGCCAAAAATATTTCCATTTTGTGTTTTTACCAAAATGTTTTCCAGCTCCTGATTATTTGAATGTTACAGATGGGTCTTCCATACTCCTCTTAATATTATTTGCTTGACACCACTAGACTGAAGAGCTGGCAAATGTTGGTTGGACAGTTGTACCATCCTTTGACTTCATCCTATGCCCCAAGTGAATAAACTCCCTTTGCAATTTATCTGAGATAGCACTAAGCAGCACTTTTCCTTCCTATAATAGTTCCACAAGATTTTATGCATCGTGCTCTTTTAGCCTTTGCTATAGTCAGGGTTTGCAAGGAGAAAAATTTAATACAGGACACATAATTTATAGGATTATTTTATAGCAGTCACCCAAAGACTGCTAGAAATCTGTCCACATACTACACACCCAAAGAATCCAGCTGAGGGCCTGGATCCTATTGCAGTGTCTGTGCCAGGAAGCTGAGGGATCTGCACTGGAGCCAGGAAGTGATGCTCAAAGTAAGAATAAAGCTTCCCCCACACATACACACACCCGCAAATTACCACAGCCATCCTCAGCAACAGCGAGGTCCCAAATTTCTTCAACAGTGCAAGTAAGTGAGTTCATATCAAGAAAATCAGTACAACAAGCTTCTCTGGAACACTGAACAGTGCACCGTATTCCCCTCCAGTTCCAGGAAATGATGTTCAATGCAAGGACCAGCGCTCCCAAAAGTGAAGTGCAGCTATTCTCAGTGACAAGGTTCCAAGGTCTTTCAACAATGAGAATAGCCGCATGCACACAAGGAAAGCCAACATGACAAGCTCCTCCAGGGAAACCAACTGCCCCAAGACAGCAAAGTGTACCCTAACAACACCTCTTCTCCTCCAGTGCTCCTTTTTATTCTGTTAGCAATGATCCTCTGGTGGGCCTCCCACATCCAGCACCACATTGATTCAGTTCAGCTAGGTGTTAAAAGTTTCCCACTATGGGGCCGGGGAGATGGCTTAGTAAAATAAGTGCTTCCCTGGCAAGTGCAAGGGTCTGAGTTCAATCCCCTGTTCCACCAAAAAAAAAAAAAAAAAAAAAAAAAAAATTGCCCACCAATTGTGAATCTACCACATTCTCTTAAAAATATTCCCATGTCTTGACTTTCCTTCTTTTGTTTTTGACTTTGTTTATGGTCTGCTTCCCTTCTCTGCTCTTCCAAGCAATTGTTTCACAAATCTACTTGCTCAGACAGGTGGACTTCTTCAGATAAGTCCTTTCCCACATTATTAGATAATCAATACATTAAGCTTAAATAACTGATCAACTCCTTTTAATGCTAATATGTTTTGCAATCTCTTTGTAGGAAATTTTACTATTACTACTTTTCAAAAAAGAATGATTTTGATAAAGAAATCTACAAGGCTATGTCTCAGTTACTGCTTTGGCACTGAATCACAACATCTGGTACCCACAAGTCTGAGGAAGAAAAGTTCATTTGGGCTCAGAGATTTTAGAGGTTTCAGTCCACAGGCTTCTGGTTTCAAGGCAGGGTGGCTGGCAGCGGGATAGGGTCAAGGAAGAATGGCTCATGGCATGACAGAGAGGAAGCAGAGAGAGGGATCCAGGAAGGGAAGAAGATAGACCACCCAGGCCATGCCCCCAGGGGCCCTCCACCAACCAGATTTTGCCTCCCAAATGGCTGTGTAGTTATGACCTCCTCAGTGGATCAGTGCTGTGAGGAGTATCATACCCCCATGATCCAGTTGGCTCCCCAAAGCCCCATCTAACAGCACCTGGGGCTCTAGGGGGACATCTAGACATAAACCGTAACAACATAATGTCCATGGGACATCAGCTCACTCCTCACCAATGCTTCACACAGAGCTGACTTCTCTGCTCTCTGAGCTCCACTCACTCAGCCCCTAGCTCAACTGCACCCCTAGAGTGCTGCTTGCCTTGATTAAGAGTCTAGTCCAGACCTGGAAGCTGGGTGAGTTTTGATCCTAGGAGCAGAAAGCCCTCACTCAAAGCTAGAATCTAGCCCTTTCCTTCTGGGAAGGAACCAATACATTTTTATTGAAAGTTGCAAAGTTTCTCAATTACATATCCACTTTACTGAAGTTCTCTACAGTGAAATGATGAAAAACATAGGAGTTGCTTGGAGTTGTTAGCAGTGAAAACTGAAAAATAAAATTGTAATTTGTTGGAAATAGGGTTTTTTAATTTTATTTATTTATTTATTTTGGTGGAACTGAGGATTGAACTCAGGCCTTTGTACTTGCCAGGGAAGCGTTTATTCCACTGAGCCATCTTCCCAGCCCCAGGACTTTTTAATTTTAAAAAGAGAAAAAAACAATAAAAATGATGCAGAATTGCAAAACAAGAGGATAAGAAATTAACAATGGTTATTATATATTGCTTATTGTTATCTTCAAAGTAGTTGCTCAGGTTACAAGACATAGGTATGCCAAATCAATCAAACAATATGGACACTAACCGTTCCTTTCAATGAACTCATGGAAATTACTAGTGCAATTATCTTAGCCATCTTGTGTGCATGTATATATTGTAGACATA
>NW_004524653.1:3398303-3406823 GCF_000260255.1 Octodon degus
AGGAGATCTGGGTCTGAGTCCCCCAGGCTTCTGGTGGCTAGGGAGTCCCCTTTACCGCCAGCCTGTCTTGGTTTCCTTGCTTTTCCTCTTTTCTCCTTTTCCCATCCCAGGTGTTCTTTCCTGTTGAGCAGTTTCTTTTCTCCCTGCAACTACAGACCATTCACATGAGTGAAATAAACCAGACTCACATGTATAAACAGTGTATCATGTCCCCAGTATAAGAAACTGAAAGAGTAAATAAAACCCAAAAAGCACAGTAGAAACAGAACTCTTATCTCTCAGCATAAGAACATGAGAAAGTGCATTCCAGTAGAAGATCTCTTCTGGGTCCTGTCTATTTTTCCTGGTGAAGAAGGAAGAAGACAAACAAAAAAAATATGGATGTGGGTTCCCAGGTCATTCCTGAAAAGAATCATCCAACAGGACCTCCAAAAGTGCCTCTTAGGGGCCGGGGAGATGGCTCATAGGATAAGCGCTTGACTGACAAATGCAAGGATCTGAGTTCAATCCCCGGTTCCACCAAAAAAACCAAAAAAAAAAAAAAAGTGCCTCTTCTCTTCTCTGCAGCATTCCAGAAAGAAGGAATAGTGGGACTGCCTGGCCTTCACTCTTAAATACATCCACCCTAAGTAGATGTATGCTGTGTTCGCTAAGAAACTTACACAGGAAAAACTTGATTATTTGGAGACACAAAATTTCTTATATTCAGTAACATCTAACCACCATGAACTCTAATTTTATGTGTTCCAGCTCAATATTCCAGAATGTTCCAAACCTAAAGTATAATCAAACTTGATGTCCTTACCAGTTTGGCTCAAATCGAGAATTGCACAGTAATCGCCAAAGCATTCCAACTTCACCTGGACTTTGGACATAAACTAAATGATGAAAACTCAAATACATATCCACAAGTGATATCCGGACATATGCACGCATGCACTGCACCATTGGAATACAGAGGAAGCGCAGAGGTGCCTTTGAAGACTCTCCTAGGACAGTGAATCGTTACAGGGAGCAGCCACGTGCAGAGGGACTCGGCAGGGATGGCCCAGCCTCGCTCAGACCAGGTGCGGTGATGGAGCACCACAGAGTCTGAAAAGGCACAAATCGGACAGAAAAGGAATGAGGCAAGCCAGCGGGGCGGGGCTGAGACACTGCTGTGAGGCCCCCAAGATGCTTTCTGCAGCACAGCACCAAAGACCTGTTTATCTTTGTCTTTATAAACAGGTGGCACAGTACATCTGGTTTTATACAATGATAACTTGGTTAGAAATGGAAAAAAAAAAAAAAGAATCGGTAAATCTGCCTGAAATGGGTCCAAGTAGGAAATCAATTATTCCATCTAATGTGTAAAACACTCCCCAGTTACATTGTCTCCCTTAATACTGGCATATGACTGATAACCAGCTAGAACTTGGGAAGAATCTTATTTTTCCTAAAGTGTGTGTGTGTGTGTGTGTGTGTGTGTGTGTGTGTGTGTGTGCATGCAAGTGAGCACATGCATGTGTGTCTCTGTGTGTGCTGCCTTCAGTAATTAAAATATTGGATGATTGATCATACGTATAAATTATTTTGTGACTGTGCAGTTATCAGAAGGCATTTCTACAGCATATTGCCGTTTGGGGGCTCGTCACAAATTACTAATGTATTATCACCGGGCTCTGGTAGCTGCTTCCTCCCCGAGCTCCCATAAAACTCTTGTAAGCAACATGTGCTTAGTCTCCCATTGATGCCTGGAGACCAATACCAAGGCAGAAAAACAACATGGAAATGCAGAGCAATTCAGAAAATAAGTCAAAATAATTCAATTAACATTTACCATTTGCCTCCGGGGCCTGGATCACTTTTTTTGATATGAAACCTTATACAAATAAGCAAAACAAATATAAAATATGACTGGGAAAAAGAAGCTCCCATGTAGACACAGAGCAAGGAATTACATCTCAGGGGCCAGACTGTGTACCATCCTGGTCTGAAATATGGAACCCAACGCGAGTGCATGCTATGTAAGGCAGCCAATCTTCAATTATCTGCTCTAGTGGAAAGGATAATCACCTTTCGCGTTATATTGTACTTTATGTCTTTACACACCACCCAAAGTTGACTGTGGGCAGCTCAGGCTAAGGGAAAAGAATCATGATGAGGTAAAAAGAACACACATTTCAGAGACAATATTTAAAGCTTCCTTTGCCACTCTAAAGGGTATCACGTCTGATAACCCTCATCACCCTTCTTCTGGCTATAGCACCCCAATTTTTGGCCATTAATCATGTCTCCTCCATTTCCCATCCCTTAAAAAAATGGCTAAGATTCACTCTTCTCTTACACTTCCCAACTCCGGTTCCTTAGGTGGTAATGCAATTCAGTTACAAGCACTGATCTAGTTACTTTTTCTATAAAAGAAGTTTCCTAAAACTTAGTGTCTTAAGACCATAGCAGCATCCTCTTTACCCAAAAAGATTTAACTTACGCAAAGCCCATCAAGAATAACTTGTCTCCATTTCACTCAAGATCCACTAGGGAGCTCTCAGACAGGGTCTGGGATCATCTCAGGTCTCACTCACAGGTCAGGTTGATGTTGCCTGCTGTTGGCTGAGAGTTTAGCTAAGTTAGTTACCCAGAACACCTACAGGAAGGCTCTTCCTGTGACCTGGGTGTCCGCAAAATATGGTGCAGGCTGCTGGGATGGGTGTTTTAAGAGAAAGATTCAAGTGAGAGAAGATTGACTTTTTGTGACCTAGTCTTGAAAGTCAATAGCATCACTTGCACTGAATTTTCTTGAGACACACACACACACACACACACACACACACACACACACACACACAACCCACCTGATCTTAAGGAGAAGACTGTAGGTTCTAAATGTTCATGGGGAGTGAAAGTTCTAGAAAAACATGACAGACTGTTATTGTTGTGGACCATTTCAGAAAGTATAGTCTACTACACCTGAATGTTACTTCTCTCTAGCCACAGCATTGCTTCCTGAGTTATGGTTCAACCTTCAGGAGAGTAAATCCTAAAACTGATCATGAAACTATCACAAAATAGTTTCTTTTCCTTTTGTGGATAAGCAGGGGACTGGGCGGAATTCTGGATCTTTGAAGAAACGTGTGTACTGAATCAAGCTGATCCACAAAAACTGAGAAACACAGAAAGACAGATCTAGTAACAGTCTCCAGATCTATTCCTGAGATATTCAGTTGCACAAGCCAATGAGTTCTCTTTATTTTCTGCATTCAGCTTGAGATTTCTCTTCTCTCTTCTAATTAAAGCATCTTGAGTAATAAAACCATTTACCAGGTGAGTAACTTCAAGTCCTTAACCTGAGTTTGTATTACTTTCCTGAAGTACTAGGCATAAATCCCTACAACGCAGTGTTCTTTTGAGGATATTAGGAAATTAGTCATGAAAAATGATGCAAGTAGATCCACAAGGACCACCGCACCTCCACTCAGTTCAGGAAACCTACAGGAAATATGTAGAATTTCAAAAGTTCCTGAGATTAACATGGGTACTTTTCTACCCATAATCCTAAAACCTCAACTAGTTCACATATTACAAGCTGCACCCAGCTGCAAGATGAACTGTAATTTGAAAAGTGGTTGTACTTCCTTCACCCACTGCCACACCATCATCTCTGCTGGTGTAGGCGTTGAGGTCCCCTTGCTCACGCCATGCCTGTATCTCCTTCCCCTGGCACACTGCAGTGAACATGACAGCATAGGCACTGGCACATCAGCTTAATCACCCAGTGATGAGATAAACTCTCAATTATCTCCTTTAAAAAAAAAAAAACTACGTTGGAAGAAAGTGATTACAAGCCAGAACATTGAACCAGAGTTGGCAGTTGTCTTAGAGAGTTTTCTGATTACTGAGAAAAAAATACCTGACATCCACATGTTAATGGAGGAAAGGTTTATTTGAGCTCACCATTTATAGAAGCATCAGTTCTCCATAGGCAGCTGACGCAAAGGCAGGACAGCACGGTCGAAGGGCATAGCAGAGCAGAAACAGATGGTGGTCCGGCAGGCAGAAGGCAGCAAACAGCAAGGAGCCTCACTTTCCCTTTTATTTCAACCAGGCTGTGAGTCTTTGGTGTGGCACTACCCTCATCAGGAGTATGGCTTGCTTGTCGAGCATCATCTAGGTGACCTTCTGTGGAGGACCATCTGAGCAGCTCTCCTTGAAAGAAGAGCGACTGTCTCCATTTTGACTGAGCCTGACCCTATTTCCTTGTATTGTTCTGTACAGAGCTGGCTGGGACTTCTGTTTATCCTTCAATTGGCCTTAAGCAATGTGTATTGGTCTAGCTGAGGTGCTGGTGATAGTCTTTGAAGGTGGTATGTGTGTTTCCCTAGTACAGGACAGAAGAGCTAATGCTCCATGCTGCCAGCTGGGATAGAGCCTCAAGATAGAGGCTATGACTTCCTGGGGCTTGAAAGACCACATCAAAGCTTAAGCACCAGACCCTCCAAAACATTAGATGCTATCTCCATGGCATAATATTATAATGCAAATTACTTTCTCTGCATATCCTCTCAGCTCACTATGGCCACTTTCTTCCCACAATTCTCAGTCAATCCTCCTCAAGCCACTCCCCCACTAAATAAAAACCAGATGAGGCCCTGGGTCACTCTCTTGGTTCTGGGAACCCATCCTCATGGCTGAGCTTAGAGCCCTTGACTCCCCAATGATTGAAAATATAATTCAGTGTCTATTTTCTCCATGGGTTGTGTTGTAAGTGGTAGACTGGAATCAACTTGATGGAATTCCAATAATGTAACTTTGGGATTATAAATATTGGCTTCTTGGACCAAGACGAGGACCTGGAAGTGACTTCTACAACTTTTCTTGAAAGAGAAGAAATTGTCTGCATTTTGATTCTCATGGCCCTATTTCCATGTATTGGTATGTACAGAGCTGGCTAGGACTTTTCCTTATCCCTTCCATTGGCTTTAAGCAATGTATATTGGTCTAGTGGAGTGCTGATGGCAGTCTTTGAAGCAAAGATGACAGGGCAGTGTTTCTCTGGTCCTCGGAGCTCCCACGTGTAAGCTGGGGTGAGGTGGGATGGAGTGCCATGCTCCACACTGCTGGGATCAGCCTCAAGATAAGAGGCTATGACTTTGCAGGGCATAAAAGATTACTCAACAGGCCTAAAGCACTGACCCCAAAACACTAGCTACTATCTCAATTGTGTTATTTAGATTACTCTTTCTGCTTATCCTCTCTGCACACTGCAGAGGTGATATCAGGCCTCCTTCCTAGCCCAGCTCACAACACTCACCTACTTCTCTCCATTCTCACAGTCATTCATCCTCAAGGGCCTCCTTTCTTCACAAATTAGTAAAACCCTGATTCATCCCTGGGTCAAGGCCTTTGTTCCAATTGGCCATCATTATGACTGGGCTTATGGTCCCTTGGCTCCCCATAATTACACATATGCCTTAGTGTCTTTATTCTCATCATGGGTTACACTGGAAGTGGGATATTAGAATTAACTCCCTAGAATTCCAATAACTTTTCCATAATCCCATTCCATGAGATTATAAATATATACTCCCTTGGCTTTGACAAGGACTGGGGAGTGTTCTCTATTCATACCATGAACTATGCTAACCCAATCAGCAGAATAATTCAGTACTACATACTCTTAATTTCAGTATCACACACTCAAGATCCAGTCAGCTCTGATAAGCTCCACCTATGAGTGCATTAGACTTTGGGGAGATGCCTAGATATAAACCATAACAAAGATTTATTCAAAATATCACTTCCAGGGGCTGGTGAGATAGCTCAGCAGTCTAAAATGCCTGCTTAGGCAATCTTAGGCAGTCACAGGGGATCATGGTTTGATCCCTGGTACCACATGCCATGCCAATCCTGCCCTTGGGTTGGGCTGAGCCAGCCCCCCAAAAAATATATCACTTCTAAAAGAGCTACAAAATTCTGTATGTTTTTGTCTGATCTCACCTTTCTTACCTATTATCCTGGTCAATGAAAATTATTCTGTGTGGTACAGCCATTTATTGAAATCTTTTTTTGTTAGAAATACAAAGGGATTTGTAGAAGTTTTTATTTTCTTCACAAATAGCAAAGAACATATTACTTATCAATTCTCAGATATATTAAAAAACAGCATCTGAAAATATGCACTAATGCACTTTAGTGCATATATATGCAGAGAGAGAAAAAAAGAGAGAGAGGCACAGTGTGTATCATCCAAAGCAAAGCAACTTCTGCAGAACAATTAGCTTGGATCAAAACAGTGTCAAGATCATCAAAGACCAAAAGTCTTTTGAAAAGGCTGAGCTTATTTGTTGTACAGAGAAAGTATAAAGGAAGATTTTCAAAATTAGAATGAAGAAGTAGATTAGACAAAGTTAGGCAATAATATTTCATCAGTATTACTATGCTTGGTATTTTACAGATTATGAAATCAGTTCCAACCTGGCTATCCATCTGTGATCATAGTACAAGAACAATAGAAATTGCTAGAGATTCCAACAGGTCCTTTTCTTACCCAACAGAGATTGCTGACTTCTACTATAGCAAACAAAGGCCAATGCTATTATAAACACATTTTATAAATAAGTAGCCCCACGTGTTGGAAAATTCCACATGAAAATTCAGATTCTGCATTTATGTTGAAAAATAAGCTAATGCAAATGTCTTTCCCCTTTTCCCAAAAATTACTCAACTAGATCAGCTCGCGTTTTCTCCATGCAGATACTTGATTGCGTTAGTGGCCAGCCTGCTTTGCTGCTTTAATTTAGCTTCCTATATCTACAGATATTTTGGTTCAATTCTTCTAGTCCTGTACAGAAGACAGAACAGGCAGGAGTTGAAGTCATGGCCTGTGGGTTCACCGAGGCCTATACTTGCTTCTCAACTCCACACTATGGGTTGTCTCACCTCTATGAAGCCTCAGCAAGCCTGACTCTAAAGCCGATGAAACAGGACCTTCTTCTGGGCTACTATGTAGATTGAGTGTATTAATACCTAGAATTTGATTAAGCAAAGTAACTGACATCTACTAAACTTTATTTTTTTTTTAATTTCCATTGGCTTTTGCGTTAGTCAATTGGAACTCCAAATAAAATAGTGTGGATAGATAGTTTGGAATGAGAGAAATATGACAGTCCTGGAGCCAGGAAGCCCAAGGTTAGTGTGCCAGCGAGGTTGGTTTCCAGGGAGGTCTCTCTCCTTGGCTTGCAGAGGAGCCTGCAAGCATCTTTATGTGGTCTGCATCTTAATGCAAGCTTTCCTCCTTCCATGCCCACCAGGCCTTCTTCTTCTAATAAGACCACCCACAAATCTCTATGCTCATGACCTCATTGAACCCTGATTATCTCCTCAAAGGACCCATCTCTAAACACAGTCATAATGAGGTATAGAATTCTTGACTTATGAATCTGGGGACCATAATTTAGTTTATATCATAATAGACAAGTTACAGCAATCAGCTTAAAAAGAAAGCAGAAAATGTAAATACCCATTTTACAGGAAAAGGAACAGACAAAAGAGCCACATTGTTTGCCTAACATCATAAAGAGAATGCATTCAAAACTAAGTCAATTGAGTTCCAAATACCATCGCCCTTTCTCTCCAGAAGTCTGTCCCACCATTTCTTTTCTGTATTTGCCAACTCCATCATTCCCATTTTCTCTTTTTATATCACCAGTAATCTTCATCTTCCATACAGCACCTATTTGGAAAACAGTTGGTTTCAAAAAAGCCTCTTTAAACAGAAGAAAACACAGGTGAAAAAAAGCAATTCAAACTAGTCAAGATGGATCCTGGTACTATTCTTGTATGTCACTGATTTAAGTATGTAAATAGCCAATAGCTTGTAAGACTAAGATGTTCTATTGGAATGATGCAAGGAAAATGTTATACTTACCCAAGTGGCAGGAAGTGGAAGCAAGAGCCTCACTGTTGGTGTGCTTCGGATAACTTTGACTTTATACACGTAAGGAAACCCCAATCAGTTTTTCATTGCTCTCATCCTGGATTACCGGAAGTACAGTGTCTTAAAGGGACATACATTTATCAACCCCTAATTTTGTAGGTCAGAAGTCTGCATGAACTCAACTGAGTCTTCTGCTTAGGATCAAAGCATCAGCCAGCCTGAGCTCTCGTCCAAAGACTCACAGAGAGAACCCACTTGTTCAGCTCATTCAGATCTCTGACAAAATTCAATTCCACATGGCTGTGTGACTGAACTCCCTCATGTCTTCTTGGCTATTCACTAGAAACGATTCTGTTTCTACAGCCCACCCTCATTTCTGGGTTCACAAACCCTCAGTCTCCAGGACTAGTAACAGTCCTCCGCTATTCTCTTGTTTGCAGCCTCTCTGACTTCTGCCCATCTGCATTAGGCTTGCCCTGATAATCCACAACCTCCTTACTTTAAAGTCAATTGAGGGCTGGAGAGATGGCTCAGTGGTCTAAAGCACCTACTTAGAACAAGCTTAGCAAAAGCATCAGGGACCGCGGTTCAATCCCCCAGCACCA
>NW_004524653.1:3406923-3414654 GCF_000260255.1 Octodon degus
AAGCATCAGGGACCGCGGTTCAATCCCCCAGCACCACATGCCAGCCAGCCCTGCCCCCTGGTGGGCTGAGCTGGTCTCTCTCTCTCTCTCTCTCTCTCTCTCTCTCTCTCTCTCTCTCTCTCTCTCTCAAATAAATAAATAAATAAATAAAATTTAAAGTCAATTGAGTGTCAGTCTTAATCATACATCTACAAATGCTCTCTCATCACATAACTTAACACACAGGTACATGCCAGCCCTGCCCATGGGGTGTGCTGAGATGGCAATTGTGGCTGGGTGTGGAGGCATAAGGCTGTAATCCCAGCTCTTGGGAGGCTGTAAACAGGCAGATCACTCCAAGTCTGATGTAGTAGTGAGACCTTGAACACCCTGTAAACCCTTCTCTAAAATACAAAAAAATAAAAATTGAAAAAGTAACATACTGGTACAGAGCTGTAGTGCTGGACTTTGTGTTGGCTGAACTCTGCCTGCAACATCTACTTGACCCATGAAGGTACATGAGTGCAGGTCTTCACTGGTTATGTGAATTTTCATCTGACGAATTGATGGAAATTCTAAATTGCATATAAAACTAGAAAGAAAGGCAGCACTTCTGTTCTAGAATTATTTTTAATGTATACTGGATCTCATTGGTTCTATAAAGAGAAATACAGAGTGCACAAGGTCGAGCAGGGCAGGCTGAAGGGACAAGGGTTCAGGGAACACTCACTCCAGGGGCACGGGCTTCTCAGAAACTGAAATAATCCACCCAAGTCAAGGGGAAGAGGTGGCTAATAGATAAGTGAGGTTAAGGGATTTTCTAAATCTCCTCTTAATAACTAAATGGGAGCTTCCAAGAAGGCAAAAGGAAGAAATATTTCTTTTATGTTTTTAGACTGTTTAAAAAAAAAAACAAAGTAAGAACCTCCCCATCACAAGACAGGACTGACAGTCCTGATAATTATACAGGAAGTTATAAGAAGCATGCAATTGCCTAGTTTACTTTTCTTCTTGAGCTGATTTACAGCAGCTACGTAAAACAATATATAATTGGAGTGGTTTACGTATAACCTAGAAAATACACATTTGTGACAACCAGGTACATGGGAATAAAGCTGCATTAAAGTAAGGAATCCTCAAAAAGAAATGAGAGTAAATAAAAAGTTTAATAGAAACTCTGTACATTGGCTGTCCCTTTACTTACTTTAAATAACACAAAAAGCATTATAATGTATACATTTTTATCATTTATATTTTTAAATTTATCATTTATGTTGTCATTGTGTACACTTTTAGCCCGGATGTAATAAGCTTCAATGGAAGAATGTGTTTTGCTGGAATTTTCCATGAAGCCCTAAGAAGAGTTTGACAAAATATAGACTGTAAAGACCTAGGGTAACCACTAAGCGGATAGTTCAAAAACATATACTGAAAACAATCTTTAATGAAATAAAAAATTAAGATTAAAAAACATAGAAAGAAGGAAAGGAAGGGGTGTTGAAGAAGGCCTCACTTACTTCTGCCTAGAGTCTCTGGCATGATTTGTCAACAATACCAATAAGAGGTAACGTTTACTGAGCATCTTTTACATGATAGAGCCGTCTTGGTGGGCCTGTGCTCCTCACTGCAGTGGTGCCGTGGGCTCATCATCACTCTTTAAAGGTAACAGAATGAAATGCTGGCGCAGCTAAGACACTTGTCCAGTCTGACGGAGCGAGGACAGCATGAGGCTCAGGCTGAGGCGCCGCCCGAGTGACTCCGGAGCCTGTGCTTTTAAGAACGTCAATTCTTTTCAGAAAAACCTTCTCAGGAGTCAGCATGGGGCCTCCCGGAGATATAAACATTAAAGTAACAAGAGGCTGCAGAAACAATGAGGCCAGCAACGGCCTCTTGAGCCAGATAGAGCTGGGAAGTGGAAGCAAAGAATCTGAAAACAGCAGTACACTTATTCACACATTTTCAAGCATAAGGGGGGAAAGAACAGCAATAGTGATGGGGCCTGCAGTCCACCCTGCATCCACAGAAACCAAGCGTTTCAACAGTCCAGGCATGTGTGGTGAGTATCCTTATCAGACATCTGCTTCCTACTAACGTGAATTTTGATTTGTTTGTTTGTTATCTAAATTTGAAGATTGAACCCAGGCCTTTCACACTGTGCTATAACCCCATCCCCTATTTATTTACTTAATTACTTACTTATATAGTTTGAAGCATGTTTTACTGCATCACTAAATTCTCAGCTAAATTAGGTTGGGCTCAAATTTTTCATCTTCCCGCATGCGCTTCTCTGAGTGCTGGGATTACAGTGGCTGCCACCACGCCCAACGTAAGTCAACATTTTAAAAGCTGGTATAGGTGAAAGGCTTTGAGACTGGAAGTGTGGAAGTTATAGACCAGGGATGGTGAAGCTTTCAGAGCTTTCAGTGAGACACCAGCCCGCTTTGATGCCCGTGCCACAGGTGTGTGATAGGTTTTGCGATACAGAGAACTAAGTTGAGGATCTGAGACTTATCCTTAGTTTTAGAATAATCCTGCCGAATTCTGGAAATCGCTACAAAATTTTTGGACCTAAGTCTTTTTCCTGGCGATACCCAGCCTAGAATTTCTGTTTCACTTGAGGCACTATTTGCTGCAGCCTAGGGGTGTTCCCTGGATAATTACCTCCGAACCCCAGACTGTGCAGCCATGTAATTAAGCCTAGTGAGAAAGACTAAGCAGATACAATCAAGTTAATGATCTCAGCATGAGGAAATACTCTGGATTACCCAACTGGGCATATTGGAAAGTCAAAGGGAAAGGTGGTGGACAAGCAGCTCAGGATCAGAAGGAAAGACAAATGCAAGGATGGAAGGTGTGGCTCCACACCAAGGAAAGCAGAGCCTTAAAGCATAAGGATGCTGAACTTCCTCCAGAACCTCCAGAGAAATACAGCCCTGCCCCCACCTTGATTCTATGATGTCTCATCTCTGGAACTTAAAAAATATAATTTGAGATAATTTTCAACAACAGCCATAGCAAACTAATACATTTGGCCATAAGTAAATTTCTGCTCTGATTTTTCACTATCTCTGTAGTCCTAGCTACTCTGCTCCTCATTTTTTTTTCTTTAATATGGGGAAGATATTTCTCCAACACAAGCTACAGTGAAAATGAAACGTCACAAGGTAATGTGGACAATATTAATTTCCTTCCTTCACTACTGCAGCTAGTTCTCAGTTAAAGAAAGATTTCCTGCCTCCCTTTCCACGATGCTTTCTTCTTGACACCTTGGTTTCTAATGAAGATACAAGAAATATGAGGAGGGAGAACAAAGATTCCTGACCTTTGTATCATTTATTGGTCTGCTGTGATGTATTCTATCATTGTATTTCTTGTTTGGGCAACAGTAGATCACCACTGATATGAATCAAGCAAGAGAAAGGGTTGTGCAAATACAATCATAGGAAATTAACATTTGACTACTTGTAAAAGCACACGAGTGATGTCTAACAATTACCGCCTGGCCATTCAGTATCTCTCCATAGTCCGAGAACATAACTCAGCAAGTGGACATCGGCCAACTAAACCTGGGAACATAATTGCCAAGTATAGAAGTTGAAGCTAAAGAAAGGAACCATTTTGCCAACAGTTCTGCTCTTGTGGCAGGCTAAGACATCTTCCTGGGCCCTCTGGTCTTAAAAAGCCTCTCCTCCATCATGGGGACTCATTTAGATTGCATTGCTTCTTGTCACTGGCTCTAACTTATGGCACCCTCCCACCCTCCCTGGCTCTAATTTATGGAGTTGAGCGACAAGCTCAACTCCAACTTCAGCAACTTTGCTCCCAGTGACAACTACAGCTTTCCTACGATGAGGTTTGGTTTTTTCTCCTGATAGCTCTGCTGTGCCTTAGCACACACCGTGTGAAAATCGCAAGGAGAAATGCAGTTCAGGTTGAACAAAATGACACTTTATTCCTTGGCTCGTCTCTCTGATAGCTGTTTTTGTTGTACTGCTCAGCAGATGCAGAGAGATTCCCAAGTCATCTACACAATGCTTATATGCCTATATATTCTTTTTATGAAAACAGTTGTTACTCTCATTTTGTGTGAGGGAAAAGTATATTTTAAAAGTCTCAGATACCTCGGCAGGAAAAATGCGAAGAGGCCACAATGAAACTGCAGTGAAGGATAATAATACAAATGGGAAGCCGCAAATAAAAAACAACATCATCTCATGATCAAGAGCTGGCATCGCAAGCTGTCTTCTGAACCTTGCTGTTGCTGTACCTTGGACAAACCAAAGTGATCCCTCCCTGTGCCTCGCATCGGGGCACTTCCTTTGCTTTGAATCTGGCTGTCTGCTCCACAGTCGTAGTGATAACAAAAGCTTTGCAATTTAAAAGCAATGAAATTCTCAGTTGATAGGGCCCAGGAAGTTACCACCAGCACATCTGATTGTGTTATAAACAAATTCACCCTCCAAAAAAAGAAAAAAAGTCCGTGGGAAGCCCGGATGGCGCAGCTGCCCACAGACCACGCAGGTCACCGCTGAGCCCCACATCTGCAAGGATAATGATAGCGTAATTAAGTGCCCATGAAGCCCAGAATCACGGGATTTGAGCGTTTTTTCTCCTGGGATTGGACAGTCATGTGTCCTGCAGGGAAAAACAATTTTGGATTGGTTTTCTTTCACTGTGTAAACAAGTAAAGGAAATAATCCATTGGAGAAGCAAATGGCAGAAGTAACAAGCCTGCTCCACCCAAAACAGAGTCTAAATGAAGTCTGCATACTTATGGATGTTTCAGAGAACTTCTGCAAGTAAAAAATTGAGTAGAATAGACCCAGAGAACAGTAGAGGAACTTGAACCACAAAACAAAATTTTAGGTCCCCAAATTATTGATAGTAAAGGAAATCCTATTTAACAAGTAGAGATGAAGTCTAAGAATGTGCTCTGCCAATGAACACACATGTGGGTGTGTGCACAAGTGTTTACATACACACCGAGACACACACCCACACATGTGCTTTTCCTTTGTTCTCCCACATTTACATGCTGCGCTAGCTCTCCGGCCATCATTCTGCCCATTTGTTAAATTCCAGCTCCTTGTCCTGGCCTTCGATATTTGGGTTCACACATTCATAGCTCAACATCCCTAATTCTACTTCTGCCAGCTCCAAAGCTCCAGTACTTATTGGAAGACTATAGGAATGGATTTGTGTTATTAATTATGAAAGGACATATAAAACAGATCATTCAAACCATAAATGTCATGCGCTATGCTAAAGGCTTTGTCTGCTTAATTAACCTCATAATAAAAGTCTCTCCAAGCAGGCTCTGCCTTTGGCCTTGCCTAACATTTCCTTGCAGAAGAGGCCCCTCGCACCATCAGCCTCTCTCAAAGAGTATGTCTTGCACCATGGTTGTCTTCCTCCACTTAATACTACTATGGTGTTACACATACAAATGTTTCACCTCCCTGTCTGTCACAGGCAGGGGCATATAAGTTAACTAAAGTCAAGAATTTATTTCATTCACTGGATATCTGTCAGTTCTGCTGATGAATTACAACCCTGTGGTTCACAATTACATAGTAACTTACCAAGGCCAGTCCAGTGCATTTGCGGCAGATCTGTGATCCAAAGCTGAGTCCCTGTGAATCATGGTTTGCATTTTCTATGAGTATTGGGAATCACCAACAAGCCAAAAGTCATCTCTCCTTAAGCACAACCTGATGCTTCTTCACATAGTTAGAATTTTTAAAAAATATTTTCCAGCAATCAAATAATAGTTTCAGAAACCACCTGTCCAAGTTCCATATTTATCTCACAGTCTCCTCAGTCCCTTTTAAGATGATGTAAGTAGATAGGTAGATATGGAGGCAGGCAGGTAGGTAGGTAGGTAGATAGGTAGGTGGACGGACGGACAGACAGACAGACAGACAGACAGACAGACAGACAGATCATTTTCTGTTTTTCATTTTTCTGCTACTTTTACCACCTGCCTATATAAAATCCAAATGAATGAACCTCAAATTGTAAGATTTTAAAAGTCCACACAAAACATATCAGACCTGACCTCACACTCAACATAAAACCATTTATCCCACATAATTAATAAGCAAGGTGCTTCCACAAACTCATTGAATAATACCTCATGGTACTCTGAAGGATTATAATGAAAACAGTTGCGTTAAAAAATGAAGTGGAAAAACAATATTTCACATACGTTGAGAAAAACTAAGATCTTTTGAGAGAAAGAAAGGTGTTTTTTTTTTTCTTTTATAGCACCACTAAGCACAAAAGTGTTTCAAAACCATGCTTTAAAAAGTACTTAGGAGAAATCAGCTCTGGAGATCTACTCCACAGTGTGGAAGCTATGCTATAATGGTGTTTTGCATTCTTAAAATTTGCTAAGAGGTTAAGTCTTACATTAAGTACTCTTCCCAAAAGGAGAATAATAACAAAGAGAAGGAGGGAACTCTGGGAAATGACAGACATGTCTTGACCTCGTGGTGATGATGATGTCATGGGTGTGTGCTTATCCCAAAGACCTGGAGATGGTCATTCATTAAACATGTGTTACTTTAGAAATCAATCATGTCCT
Source organism: Octodon degus (assembly GCF_000260255.1). Taxonomy (NCBI): domain Eukaryota; kingdom Metazoa; phylum Chordata; class Mammalia; order Rodentia; family Octodontidae; genus Octodon; species Octodon degus. The sequence goes on from NW_004524653.1 coordinate 3,413,489, forward strand.
AAGAGAATGTTGTTTCAAAATGCATGCCACTAAGTCTCCTTGTGTAGATCACACATAAGGAAAACATAATCATACCTGTACCTGTCAGTATCCAGGCCACATCATTAGCTCTGAGGCCCGAGAGAGGCAAGACTATGACACATGACACTAGAGAAGGTGATGTCACAAACACTTTTAGTGTGCAAAAGTTACAGCAAAAGTTTGCAGCTAGTGATGCACCAGCAGTCATGCAAAACACTAGGTAAATCTACAGTGATTTTTCAGGTTTTAGTTTAATTTACATGTATTATCACACTAAATACTCAACAAGATAGCTATTTTTTATCTAAGTTTATAGAGAAGGAAACTTAGGTGTATATAGATTGGGACATCCTCCAAGAGCACTTAGACAGTAAGTTGCAAAGTGAAAATCAACCCACATCTCTCAACAGCTAAAATTCAACCTCATGCCATAATCCATTCACTCATGGCTCTTAAGCCATATGATTCTGCATCACAATTAAAACTCAATAATTTTATCATAAATCTCTCTAAATTAGTGTAATAGATAACTAGAAAAATTGTGTACAAGGTGGCACTAAGGATCAGGTTGACAGTCTTACATACTGCTGGTAAGAAGGGGAGTGGAGAGACTTTGTACCATGTAATGTGGCTGCACCTCTGGTATTAAGTCTTGTGATCATTTCATCTAGCAGTCCTACAGTAGAAATCCCCAGGGGGATAATCAGCGAGACACATCCTTACATAATGTCCTCCTCTTGAGTACAGGCAGACACAGAGGCTTTCTTCTAATGGTCAAAGTACGAGGAAAACCATAGAATGCTACTCCCATGGTTAAGTGATGGTGTATCAGGCCTCTCCTAACCTTGAAGGAGCAAGCAGCCATGCTGGGGATTCTCTATGTAAAGGGACATGAGGTCCCTCTGAGACCTGAGAGATACTGTGGACCACAAGAAAATGGGGGCCCTCTGGCAAGCACAAGGGCCCGAGTCCCATCCCGGTTCCACAAAAGAAAGAAAGAAAGAAAGAAAGAAAGAGAGAGAGAGAGAGAGAGAGAGAGAGAGAGAGAGAGAGAGAGAGAAAGAGAGAAAGAGAGAAAGAAGAAGAAGAAGAAGAGGAAGAGGAAGAGGAAGAGGAAAGAAAGAAAGAGAAAGAAAGAAAGAAAG
>NW_004524653.1:3414754-3447509 GCF_000260255.1 Octodon degus
AGAAAGAAAGAAAGAAAGAAAGAAAGAAAGAAAGAAAGAAAGAAAGAAAGAAAGAAAGAAAGAAAGAAAGAAAGAGGGGGCCTCCGTTCTACAGGTGCAAAAAAATTCCACTACCTGAATGAGATTGGAGTGGATTTCTCCCCAACTGAGCCTTAAAAAAAGGAACATATCCAAGCAGATGCCTTGATTGTAGCCTTCCAGTTCCCTGAGCAAAGAATCCAGCAAAGCCGTTCTCACCCTGCGTAGTGGTGACATAGTAGAGGGTGCCATTTCAGGCTGCTGCTTCCGACTGTGATGCAACAATCCAAACACACACCTGCTGTGGAGTTTGCTTTTCAGAATGAAGTCGAAGTCCATGGAGATACATAAGCAGGGATATTTTCGCAGAATTATTTACAATGGAAAAAGAATTGAAATAACTGAAGACATCAATGCCGTGGTTGGATAACTTATGGCTGGTGCATATTATGGATTATTATATAGATTAAACAATCAATAAATTCTCAGTTGTCCTCAAGGAGTATTCACAGTAATGATTTATTTCTAAAAGGGGGCATTAGAATAACATTTATAATGTATGATTTTTGTTAAGAAGAAAAAAGCAAATGCATATGTTTGTTTATAGTGAACAGAGAAGTATTTGATCTATTTGATAAGATGCCATCCATTAAAATTAGTTACCCAAAGGTTTAATAGTAAAAACAACATTGCTGGGCCAAAAGAATTAGTCACCCAACTGGGACTGAGAAGGGCTTGTAGGTGGAAAATGGAGGCAGATTATGGAAGTGTGTTTCTCCTATGTCCTTCATTCATTATTCCAACCGATATGTACAACTTCAGACATCAATTTAAGCAGTAAAGGTGACTTTAATTCTTTCTGCAGGAGGATGCAGGCAATTGAATAAACAAATAAATAAGTAAGATCATATCTGCAAAGATTAGTTGCTATGGAAACAAGAAATAAGGAAAGTAAAATAAGGAAATGGGGTCTGCGGAATTAGGGGACGTTATCAGTGAACTGGATTCCTGGTATTCCATCCAGAACACTTTTAAGGCTTGATTTGAGATTACAATGAGGATTTCACTTAACTTGGAGATTTTGAATCTGTTAATTGACCACTTTTACAACACAATCGGTGATTGCCAAAGTTATAAGCAGATGGCCCAGGACTGAAGACCCAATTTCACTTCAGATAAAGGCTGCTGAGAGTCACAACATGACTGGATAGAGGAGAGGCCACATCGCAGTTGCTTGGAGAAAATAAACTAAAAGCATAGGTAATTAGATGAAAGAGAAGGCCATACATCCTGAGGCCAAAATCAATTCAAAATAAGAGATCTGGGGATCAAACGAAGCACAGACATAGGACTTAAGAAAATGGCAAACTGGCTCGCAGGGATGTGAGTGAAACTGCGGCTTAAATGTGAAGCAGGAACTGCTATTTTTTTTAAAGTTTCAAAAAAACTGATGGCTGGCAAATGTGCGGCTAAATCAAGCCACAAAAGATAGATTTGAGGCATGAGGCCTCTCATTCCTTTTGCCTTTCTCCACACAGGGGCAGATGCAGCTTTGCAGCAAATTTCACAGAAGCAAGTGACCAGGAAACTACTCCCTCTTCAATGGGTAGCCAGGTTTGGTTTGGTTTGGTTTAGTTTTTGCCATGTGCCCTACAGCTAACTGGGACCCACTTCTTTATTTTATTTTATTTTATTTTATTTTATTTTATTTTATTTTATTTTATTTTATTTTATTTTATTTTATTGAGAAACAAATATCAATGAGACAGTTTCAAAGCTGATTAATACGACATTTTCAATAATTAATACATTGTGCATTGTTATCTTCCTAGTGGTTATCCATAGTACACAAAGCAGACAGGACATCCTGTCCAAGCACTATTACTACAAATCTTTCTTCTCACTGAATTAAGTGAAAGTAGCTGTATATCTATCCTAACTATTCTGTATATACAAAGGTCCTTCCTTTGTATCCCCTTTTTTTGTTTAGTCCTGTCAGAGATGGGTATTCTATTGGCATCTAAATATTACAGGTCGGATTGTTTTGCTGGGACCCCTCTTCTGGTGACGACAAGGTTAGGGACCACAGTGGAGGCCGATGGTAAATGGAGTGAGTGGCAAAGCACAGCCCTTACTGCCCTGTGACCGGTGGCTTGGGAGAGGAAAGCAGGTATGTGGGCCTCTGCAGAGTAGCCAGGGGACGTTGGCCCTTCACCTGCTGGAGGGTAGATTGAAGGGGGACTAAGGAGCCTTGGGCTGTCCCAGCTGCTACAATAGTGCCACCTCCCATGGCAAGTGACAGGATAGAGACTCGCCTATGAGGGTGAAACTGAGGAGACTTTTCAAGGACCAGGAGCAGCCAGTCATAAACAGGACTAGGGGCAGGCCTGGGTTGTCTCTGTCTGAGGGCCCCATAACAACTGGAAGAGTGAGGCAGGGAAAAACCAGGCTAAAAAGCCATGAGCAGAGCACTGAGGGACAAACGGAAGTTGCTGGCTGAAGATTCTGGCCGTAGCCCCTTATGTCAGAAGGCCAAGGTCAGCACTGTTCCCAGCACAATCCTGCAGCAGACTCAGCCGGGCTACCAGGCACAGACTTTGGCTCTGACTTGGGCAGTCACCAGAGAACTGTGGCCACCAAAGGAATTTTATTATGATGACTTTTCATTGCTTGTTTTAAGTCTCCATTTTTTGTCTTTTTGTGAATGTTTCATTTTTTGCTTTTATTTTTTATGGAACAATGGTCCTTTTATTTTAAACACTCGCTCTACTTAATCATTCACTTGAAATAAACACTTTCATAAAAAAATTAAGATAAAGCTTCTCAAAAAAAATTGAAAGGTTAATCTATTCAGCATTATTATTTAAATATGGCCAAAGTTACGTCATTTGAATTAAAGTTTAGCATAAGTTACAAGACAAACATTCAGATTTTAGAATCGCCTGGAAGAACTTTATTGGAAAACACAAAATGGATGTCCTTTGCCTTAAGGATGACTGCTTTGAAACTGTCTTGATAGAGATGCTTTGTGTTCTTTTTATGCCTTGTCTCTCTTACATTCTTCACTGCTTCGAGTTTATTTATTTATTTATTTATTTATTTATTTATTTGTATTCAAGACAAGGTGCACAGGATCTCACTGCATACATCAGACTCGTAGTGATCCTCCTGTTTACAGCCTCCCAAGTGCTGGGATTGCCGGCCTGCACCACCACGCCCAGTCTCCATCGCCATCTCAGTGCACCCCAGGGGGTGGGACCAGCACGGCCAGGCCAGGGGATGTGACTCTCAGCCCCTGTGTCTACCTAAGCAAGCACTTTAATCCTCTGAGCTATTTGACCAGCTCTTGAATTGTTTTTTAATATGTAAAATTAATATTTTTATTTTATCTCCTTCCTGGGCTTTCAATGCCTATTTTTCAATTTGTCTCAGATGTTGCATTAGCTCTTCCTTTTCACGTTCTATTCTTTCCTTTTCCTTTCCTGATATTTCTCTTTTCTTCTTTTCATTCTCTAACTGAGCCCGCTCCAGCTGCTTCTGGCGCTTCTCCTCCCTGGCCTCCGCCTTCATCTGCTGGACCTCGATGATGTCAGGCGTCCTTCTTCACATGTACAGTTCATGGTTCCCCGCATACAAGGCCAAGATCTGCTTACTTGGGCTGGGGAAATAGCTCAATAGAATAAGTGCTTGCCTGGCAAGTACAAGGGCCTGAGTTCAATCCTTGGTTTCACCAAAAAAAAAAAAAAAAAAAAAGATCTGCTTACTGATTCTCAATCGAGGTGCATAAAAAACATCAGGTGTCTTTTTGTCTGTTGGCTTTATAACAAAATTTTTGTCTTTAAATAAAATATTTCTTATTTCACTCCAGGGAAAGCCAGTTCTAGGTGTTGACTTGTCATCATGCTAATGAATATTCAGGCCCAAAGCATCAACACCTATCACAAATCAGTGCCCTCTTTTATTCTTTATTTCAAGATAGTTGATGCTGTACATTTCTAGATGTTGTGCAATCTTCAAGTATTCCATCATTGAATCTTCCCTTAGCATCCCCGGGTTCCTCGCACCAGTTTTGTATTCTTTCTTCCCACTGTTCTTTTGTCAGTTTGTATTGTCCTAGAATATGCTGCAGTAGTAGTCTGTCATTAGCCAGGTAAGCCTGGTTTATGAATCTCTTTATTGCAATCTCGGTATTTGGCTTGGGCAGCATAGGAAGCCAAAAGACCATAGTTTCTTTTGGGCAATATATCTCATCGTTTAAGATGGTTTCTTGAACATGCAAGAAGAAAAGTCTTTGGGTTATCTCTTGAATTCCGAAACATCTTCAGGAAAGAATTTGGCTCTAAATTTGAACAGTAGAGCATTCTTTTTTTTATGTTTTTTTTTCTTTCTTATTAATTTTAATGAGAAAGAAATAGCAATGAGAGTTTCAAAACACTGGAGAAGGACAGTTACAATAATTAATATCTTGCATATTGTTGTCTTTGTAGTAGTTATTCACAGTACAAAATGCATGACTTAAACTAAAACAAAAAGGTGACACAGAAAGATGTTAAAAAAAGGAATCCTTGCTTCAATGAGAAGGATTCTCTTTCTTAATATCTTGCTGTGTCACATTTTTATTTAGTTTAAGTCATCTAGAATACCCTTTGCTATCAACATACTGCAGGCCAAAAAATCAGACCCCACACAAACTATTTTTACCACGTGGTCAAAAAGTTGTTTTCCAGTTGTAAAGGGCTGAATGCAAATTCCAACTCAGCATCCATTGCAGTTACTCTTAATGCTGATTAATTTTGACATTTTCCTTCTTTTTCTGTCAGTCTTTTAAAAAAAATCTTGATATATATAAATTCTGTTGTCACCTTCTGAGAAAAAACTTTATTTTTATTTTATTTTACACAGAATTAAAAAAACAATAAAGATGATACAGAATTTCAAAACAAGATGATAGGAAATTAACAATGGTTATTACATTGCATATTGTTGTCTTCAAAGTAGCTGCTTGGATTACCAGGTACAGCTCTGCAAAGTTGATCAAATAAAATGAGCATTAACTGTTCTTTCTAATAAACTAATTGAAATAAGTAGTGTCATTATCTTAGCTATCTGGTATGTAGAGGGTTTTTCCATTCTTCTTTTCTTTACATTTTGTTCTGTTCCTCTTCTTTCCCTGTTTCCTCAGTTGCCTTTTGCAGTGTTCAATACATTGCCTCAACTTGGCTGAATCGCCTCCTAGGTTGCACACCCTGGGCCGTGGGGGGCCCAGCTCCGAGGGGTGGGGAGGGCCCGCCCCAGAGTGACTCAGCACAGAAAGGGTATATAAAGCAGTTGAGAAAAGATTGGGTGTTCCACTTCCTCAGAGGATGTTCAGTCTTCGAAGACGACTTGGACTTCTCTTGGCTTCCAGTGCAGACTCTTCAACTTAGATCCTTCAGCTTTCCATTTCAGATTCTTCAGGTTCATTGCAAATCTTCAGTCTTCAGTCGCAGACCCGTCAGCTGACTGATAGAGACTTGCATAGAATGCGGCAGTGAGCTTCAGACCTTGGGACTGAATCCTTCAGTCTCTGGTGTGCAGATACCTTCTGCACGCTTTCTCATCTGACTCTATGGCTGATCGTCGTAAGCCAATCTTGTAATTTCTTATGTATCTGTGTTATATGTCATTCTAGTATTATATCTGTTTCTCTAATAAAACCCTGACTAATACACCTTCCTGGAATTTTTTGATATTTTCATGAGAATCAACATTGTCTCTAGTTTTTGTGGTCCACTTTAATATCATTTTGCTTTCTTCATTCTTTCTCTCTTATCCTCTGCTCAAGTTTCCCAAAGCCCTGGTGATCATCTTTTATCCTTTAGCCTTGCTTCTACTACATTTCTTTTCTACAAATTTCCATTCTCACCGGGTAAAGTTACTCTACAAGAGAAAACTTATTGCATACAAGTTCCAGGTTTATGCTATATTTTATTATAGATCTTGATCCTATGGTTAAAGGCACCAAATTAATACTCATTACCATTTATCCATTTTTAGGCTGTGCTTGATGCTATTGTTATTGCAAATTATGCCACATTAGTCAAGATGTTACATCTGCCATACTCAGATGTTCTCCTTCTATGACAGCACTGGGATTATCTGGGTCATAACTATGACCTAGTCCAATACCAAAAGAGCTGAGCTACCATGGTTTCCAAAATTTTCTGATCAAGGAGATTATAAGGCCACAGAGGAAAGTGACTGATGATGTAAAGTATGCTAAAGAAAGTCACCTAGAGAAAAATTTCTCTCAGGCTTTCACAGAGGGCAAAATGGTTAAGCAATGGCCATGACTCATCCATATGGCTGACACTGACAAAAGATCTACAAAGTGCTGTACATGGTTCCAGGGTAAATCCTGAAGGGATTTGACTGACTTTGTCAGAAACAAAAGCTACATTTTTAGTTATATAGGTCTTGCTTTAACTTGATCTTAACCATCCAGCAGAAAATTATAACCATGATGTATAAAAAGTAGTACCATGTTAATATGCTGAGCTATAAAAGGCTCAAGTCAACAACTTCTGAAAATTTCCAGTTCTGCAGATAGCCCACTACTATTATGGACTCTTGGACTATATTGGGTTATTTTGCTGAATTCAAGTACCTATAATCCTTAGACTGGTTTCAAGTATGAAAAGGTCCTTTAAAGACTTCTCCAAATACAACTTCTCTAACTGTGGTGGAACACCCATCTCTGAAAAAAATAAAAAGGGGTATATGTTGGGAGCTATGAAGCTAGGAAATCGACCAGATATATGTAGGTGGGACTTGGCCCAGTGCCTAAAGCAAACAAGATACCTCACTCCTGAGATGAACATCTTATCTGGCTAAGGTTTGCTATCAGTTTCTAAGCAACCTAGTGTCCTGCATTACTAACTTCACAAAAGTGTAAATAAAGGACAGTTTTGTTATGGAAATATATATATATATATATATATATATATATATATATATATGAGAGTTAGGATAAATATACAACTACTTTCTCTTAGTTCACTGAGAATAAAAATTTGTACTAACATTATTTAGAAAACATATCATGTCTGCATCTTGTCCTCTGAATAACTACTATAAACATGACAATATGCAAAGTATGAATTATTGTAAACATCTTACTAGCCTGTTTTGAAACTGTTTCATCACTATTTTATCTTTTTTCTCCTTTAAATGAATAAAAATTTTAAAATAAATAAATTCAAGTAAATTTCTTTTATATCAAGTCCCAAGAGAAAGTTAATGTATGATGTAATATGAAACATTACAATAGAATCATATTCTTAAAAAATATAGAGAAAAAGAGCTGAGCTAAATAGATAACAACTACTCATGACTTGGAATAGACACAAATGCCAGGTAGCACCTATGTATAGAAGACATTGCTTAAAAATAATCATTTTATTTCCTAGGGAAGCCTCAAGACTAGTGATAAAGCCGTCTACCATAAGAAATTTGCAAGCATCAGCATAGAAAATAAATGAAATTTTAAAAATGTAAAATTACAAGTCATTGAGGTCACATGCAACCCCAAGCCTCCAGCCCACCAAGGTCAAGTCAAGGGGACAACAAGATAGAGGAAGTCAGAAGACACCCACCTGAATTTCCTGAAATGATAGTAGCACAAGAAGAAAAAAGAAATGAAAGAAACTGGATGAATGAAGGTATAGATAAAATCAGATTAAAATAATCTCTCGTAAAAAAAGAAATGATGACCAAAATGAAGGATTTGTTTCATGAATCTAGGGTAAACACAGAAACAAACAAACAAAAAAGAGGTGTTTAGGCAAATAATGGGAACTATGAATGCCCAACACAAGAAAAAAATGGAATCTATGAAACAGATTCAAAAAAAGTCCAGAAGATTAAAAATTCCATTGAAAAAAGGTGAGGACAGGATATTAGATCTATAAGACAGAGCTGCAGTTAGAGACCATGAAAAGAAAGATATCTTATAAATAGCAAAAGATCCTGAAAGAACAACCCAACAGGTGCATGATGATGCAAAAAAACAACATAAGATTGCTTAGCATCAGAGTGAAAGCAGGAGACCACAGAAACAGCATAAAAATTTTTGTTCACAGAAAACTTGCAAACATGGAAAAAGAATTTGACATACAAATAATTGAGATGCATAGAACTTCAGTTAGCCATGACCAAAATAAATCTACACCAAAGCATGTAATATTCAAGATCCCAGAAATTCAGCACAAGAACAGAACATCAAATGTGTGAGAAGGACTAGCCAAATAGCTCAACAGATTAAAGCACTTGCTTAGGCAGATGCAGGGTCTGGGAGTTCGATCCTCAGGCCTGCTGTCCTGGCCCTGGCCCTGGGGCACACTGAGACAGAAATTGAGACTGGGTGGGTGGCGTGCACCTGTAATCCTAGCACTTCTCCAAACCAGACTGATGTACCATGTGAAGTTATCCTCCACCAGCATTAGAGAAATAAGATACTTTCAAGAGAAAGAGTTACTGAAGAGATGCATGACCACCAAACTAGCTCTACAAATGTCCTGAAGAATATTTTAGAAAGAGATAATGAAGACCACAATTCCAAGAATACCAACAGAAAGAAGTCACCAGGTAAGGCAAGCAATGAAACAGAGGGCTAGCACAGGGAACAAACAGCAGAAAAGAACATAGCAAGCATAAGCCAATATGTATTAGTTATAGCCATCAATATTAATGATCTCAGCTCACCAGTCAAAAGAAACAGACTGGAAGTTCAGACCAAGAAATAAGATCCAACAATGTGTTGCCTACAGGAAACACATATAACTCAAAAAATTCATAGACTGAGAGTCAAAGGATGGAAAACAAAGCTCCACATGACAGAAACATGGAAAAAAAAAAAAAAAAAAGCAGAGTCAGCTATTCTATTTTCCCCAATGTGCACCTCAAGCCAAGACAGATAAAAAGAGACAAAGAAGGTCACAGCATACGTGGTAAGGGAAAGCTACAAGAGAAAGAGTTAATGACTATTATATAAAGCAAAGATTAACAGACATGAAAAATCAAACAAGGATTAACACAATTGTAATGAGTGAACTTAATATACCACTGTCTCAAACAGACTGACCAACTAACAAAAAATCAGCAAAGATATACCAGAACTAAATGAAGCCTGTGAACAAATGATTCAGTAGATGTCAATAGAGCGTTCTACCATACAACATGGGAATACACACTCTTCTCAGATGCACATGGGACATTCTCCAAAACAGACAACATACCATGCCATAGAACATGCTTAAATGAATGCAAAGTAGTTGGAATTATCCCATGCATATTGTAAGACCATAGTGCAATGAAACTGGAATTCAGTGGCAAAAGAAGCCACAACAACTCCATAAACACATGGAATTGAAATAACACTCCAGGGAACAGTCATCAGGTCACATATGAAATTAAACAAGAAAGTAAACAGAATCTACAATTAAATGATAATGTTGATTTATACCAGAACTTAAGGAACACAATGAAAGCAGTCCTAAGACAGAAATTTAAGCAGTGAATTCTCACCTCAGGAAAACAAAACAAGTTCAAATAAACAACTTAGTGTTGAACTCTAAGCTTCTAGAAAAAGAAGAATAAGTCAAACCCAATCTTGTATGAGGGAGGAAATTATAAGGAACAGAACACAAATTAATGCAATTGAGACTAAATAAATAATATAAAGAACTAAAGAGTTGAAGGATTTGTTCATTGAACAATTTAATAAAATTGATAAGAACTTAACCAACTTTATTTTTTAAAAAAACCTCAAATTCATAAAATTAGGAATGAAAAAGGAAAAATTACAATGAATCCAGCAGAAATCCAGAACTAAGAATCTTTATTCTAATAATATCATTTTTTTATTTATTTGAGAGAGAGAGAGAGAGAGAGAGAGAGAGAGAGAGAGAGAGTGTGTGTGTGTGTGTGGCCAGCTCAGCCCACCAGGGGGCAGGGCTGGCTGGCATGTGGTGCTGGGGGATTGAACCACGGTCCCCGATGCTTTAGCTAAGCTTGTTCTAAGTAGGTGCTTTAGACCACTGAGCCATCTCTCCAGCCCCAAGAATCTTTATTCTAAGAAGATGAAAAACAAAGAAACAGACAGATTCCTAGAGATATAGGAATTATCAAGCTGAATCAAGAAGTTACAAAAATTCATAATAAGCCAATATCAGCCAAAGAAACTGAGAATGTAATTTAAAATGTAATTTTAAAATTACCAACAAAGAAGAGCTCAGGTTCCGTTGGATTCTGTTATAGTTTGTGTCTTGGTGTCCCCAGAAATTCTCATGTAGTCACTGGGGCGAGCTTCTGGAGTTTGTGCTTAATTCATGATCTAATTAATACTACACCTTACTGGACCTGAGTGGATAGCCAGAATGCAGTATAAGGAAGGGAGTGAGCTTTCTTTCTTCTTCTGCCGCTGCCAATGTTCCTCCTTTTTATTCTTACTCTGTTGTTTTCTGCCACCATGAACTGCTGTCCTCTGCCATATCCCACTCTGCCAGCTGACTATGGACTGAAACCTCCATAAACTGTGAGCTAAATAAACCTTCCCTTCCTTAATTTTGGGTATCAGTCAGTTATCTTGTACCAGCAAGGAGAGAAAAGTAACCAAGACAGATTCAATGATGAATTCTATAAGAAATCTTGGGAAGATCTAACGCCATTACTCTGCAAAGTCTTTAATGAAATTGAAAGGGAACCAATATGCCCAAAGACATTCCTCACAATATTAGTCTTTATATGAAAATCAGACAAAGACCCAACAAAAACAAAACTACAGGCCAATCTCTTTAATGAACATAGATACAAAATCCTCAATAAGATACTGGTAAAGAGAACGCATCCAAAAAAAATCAAGATTATGCACCATGACCACACCGGATTCAAGCCAAGATTTCAAGGATGATTTAACATATCCAAATCAATAAATGTAATACACCATATTAATAGAACCAAAGCAAAATCGTGATAATCTCAATATATACAAAAAGTTCTTTGACAAAGTCCAACATCCATTCATGATGAAAACCCTACAGAAAATTGGTATAAATGGTCTTTATCTCAATCTGATAAAAGCCATCTATGTCAAACTAGTAGTTTTCATCATACAAAATGGACAAAACCTGAAAGCTTCCACTAGGGTGTCTATCACCACTCCTACTCAGTGAATTTCTGCAAACATTAGACAGAACAATCACACAAGAGAAAGAGATAAAAGAAATAAAGATTTAAAAAAAGAAGTCAAATTATCATGATTTAAAGATGGCATGAGACTCTACATAGAAGACCTCAAAAATTCCTCTGAAACACTTCTAGATTTAATAACCCAATTCAGTACCATAGCTGGATACAAAGTCAACAATCAAACATCAATATTATTCCTGTACACAAACAACAAACTCATGGAGAGAAAAATTAAGAAAAAACATCTTTCACAATACCTTAAAAGAATGAACTACTTAAGAATCAATCTAACAAAGGAAGTAAAAGAACTATACATTGAAAACTGCAGTGCTCTGAAAAAGGAGATTGAAGATGATATCAGATAGCCCTTGCTCTTGGATTGGAAGAACCAATGTAATGAAAATAGCTATACTTCCAAAATTGTTACACAAATTTAATGGCATCACAATAAAAAAAAAACACAGTAGAACACTTCACAGAACTGGAGAAAATATTCCTAAAATTGGAACCTGAAGAGATACAGAATAGTAGAAACAAGTTTGCACAACAAAAGCAAGGCATTGAGCATCACAACGCCTGCCTTGAAGTTGTACTACAGAGCTACTGTGGCAAAGACAGCATCATACTGGAAGAAAAAAAGCCAAGCATCAATAGAACAAATTCCAAGGTATAGAAACATCTCCAAACACATTCAGGCACCTTGTTCTTAACAAAGGGGATAAATACATTCACTGGAAGAAAGACAGCCCCTTTAATAAATGTTGCTAGAAAAACTGGCTTTCCATGTGTTGAAGATTAAAACTAGACCCATGTCTCTCACCATACACTAAACTGATATCAAAATGGATAAAAGACCTAAATTTTAAAATAGCAATACTAAATCTGCAGAAATATACAATAGGTAGGACTCATGAAGACATGGGTGTAGGCCAAAATTTCATGAACAAAACCCTGATGGTATGGGAAATTTTATGAAGAATCAGCAACTGGGATCTCATCTTATTGAAAAGCTTTTGCACAGCAGAGAAAATCAACAACAGAGCAAGAAGGCAACCCACAGAGTGGGAAAAATTGAAGCTAGTTGTTCCAGAAAGTACTAGTATCTATAACACATAAAGGAATGAAAAAAATCAGACCCAGTCCAAAAATAGGCATCTGACATAAACATACACTTGTCAGAGGAAGAAGTACAGATAGCAATAAATATATTTTTAAAATGTTCAGCGTCACTAGTCATTCACATGCAAATTAAAATACCACTGAGATTCCATCTCACCCCAGAAAAAAATAGACATTATTAATTTTATTATTATTATTTTTGTATTTTAGGGAAGGATCTGCAGGGTGTTCAGAGTCTCACTACTAGATCGGACTCATAGTGATTCTCCTGTTTACAGCCTCCCAAGAGCTGGGACTACAGGCAGTGCGCCACAATGCCCAGTCTCAATTGCCATCTCAGTGTGCCCCGGGGACGGGACTGGCGTGGCAGGCCCAGGGATTGAACCTCTGGCCCCTGAACCTGCTTGCAGGTGCTTTTAATCTACTGAGCTATTTGGCCAGCCCTAAGAATGGATATTATTAAGAAATCGGCCAATTACAAATGCTGCAGAGGCTGTGGGGAGAAAGCAACACTTCTGTACTGTGTGGTGATTGTAGACTGGTCCACCTGCTATGGAAATCAGGGCAGAGCTTCCTCAGGAAATTAGGACTGGCAGTCCTATTTACCCGCTTATTTCCTTTCTTGGTATCTCCCTGAAAAAATTAAAATCATCATATCTCAGTGTTACATATGCATACACGTTTATAGTAGAAGAGTTTATAATAACTGAGTCTTAGAAACAATCCAAGTGCCTATCAACCAATAAATGGGTAAAGAAGATGTGTGTCTTTGTTGATACCATAGGGTGTTACTCAGCAGTTAAGAAGGACAAATTTGAGACATTTCTAGGTAAATGGATGCACCTTGAGACTATATTCTTAAGTGAAATAAATCAGTCACAATTGTGTAAGTATTGCACTGTCTCCCTAGTGTGAGAAATTAATAATATAAATAAGGACCAAAATGTGTAGTAGATAGTGTAAAGTAGATACTGTAAAGAAAACATTTTAAATGGAAGGAGAATGGAGGGGAAGGGAAGGAAAGAATGAAAGAAAAAAATGGAAGAAGAAGAATGAAATAGAAACAGAGATTTTGTAAGTAAGGAGGGGAACAGATGCTACAGGGAAGAGAGAGGAATGGGAAAAAAACAAGAGAAATCAAGGTATATCATGTGCAGGTACAAATTCTTAATAAAGAATATAATCATTATGTATATTTAAGTTGCACCAATAAACTTGGTTTTTAAAAGACACAGAGAAATATTATCTCATCCTTTCTAAGCAGAGTGTTCATTGGTGGGAAGTGGTCATCCCCTGAAAGGCTTCTGTCTGCCACTAGTTGTGCTTAATACATTTTATTTGTATGAGTTTTAAAAGCAATGTTTCTGGAGCACCGGCCAAATAGCTCAGCGGATTAAAGCACCTGCAAGCGGGTGCAGGGGCCAGGGGTTCGATCCCTGGGCCTGCTGTGCTGGCCTTCCCTTCACAGAGCTCAGATAGCAATTGAGAGTGGGCGTGGCGGTGCACGCCTGTAATCCCAGTTCTTGGGAGGCTATAAACAGGTGGGTCACTACAAGTCAGTTCTAGTAGTGAGATCATGAACACCCTGTAGACCCTTCCCTAAAATACAAAAAGAAAAAATAATAAATAATAAATAAAAGCAATGTCTCAGAATTTAAAACACACACCCACCCACATACACACACACACACGCACACACACACACACGCCACAACATAGAAATGTTCCTGAGCCTCCTCTACAGAGTTGGCCTCACCTCAGACCTCTGTCCTTCCAAGTCACAGAGCAGTGACTAAAGCCCGCACTGCTCCACTTTATGGCTTTGGAGTTGGGGCAGCCACTCATCTTTCCCTACCAGCCAACGTTTACATGCTGGAAAAAAACCAAGGGAAACTGCCCAGGCTGCATCCTCACAAACACCTGCCTGTGGCCTACATTTGTGAGTCCTTCCCTCTTCAATTAGTCTCTCCCTCAGTCACTGCAATAGTGCAGGTACATCAGTTGTGGACACTGGGCTATGATATAGCTGTGACCTAGACATTTAGAGCTAGAAAGGTCCTCTAAAACCCTCACAGGCACAGGCTGCATGGTACAGAAGAGGAAGACAGGAACTCACGAAGCAGAACAAAGGAGAAGAGTAAATCCATGGCTGTGGGCTCAGACTCCCTGGGTTCCTATCTGAGTTGGTGCCCTAGCATTTGCAGGACCTTGGGTGAGTGATCAAATACCACAGTGCGGCTCAGGCACCTCACTTGTCAAGCAGGGAGTCACCAATTAAGATCAGGTGATACATATGCATTAAAGACTTTTCTGGCCTAGGAACCACACTGAAGAATAACGCAAGCCCCTACACACACTTTTCATGAGGCTCCTAGCCTAGTCGCTATGGTAGCACTGGCCTCTGAAGGTCACTGTAAAGTCATAAGTGACGAGCATTAGTAGACGGCTGGGATCTCTGTGTGGCATGGAAAAGTGATTATTATAATAACAATAAAATTGTGCAATTATTGTCATAATTATTTCTGCATAATATATATAATGGCTGCATCATAGGACTAATACAAAGATCAAGCAATGTATATAAAATAGTAAGAATATGTAGAAACTATTCGATATACTTTATCTATTATTGTTGCCAAGTTAAGTGGTTTTGCCAAAGCCACACATTAAATGACTGAGCCAGCTAAGCTGGGAATGCCACCACATGCCTGTGCCCTCTTGCAGACCTTACAGTCTGATTCTCGGTTCTTTGATTTTCTAGGCCTTTCCTCTTTGCAGCTTTAAGCCTAACTCTCCCTTTCTCCTCTGCTCACATGCCTCATGCCAGGTCCCAGGTGGGATCTTTATTCATCAGTACTTTTAGCACAAAAACAGTATGAGGACATTAATGCTCATGAGTAAAAGCAAGCATGATCTTTTTTAATGTTTTAGTTTTTATTAGTGCATGTTACAGTACACACTGATTACATTCATCATGGGGAATACATGCCTGTATACAACGTACATCAGTTCTTTTCTCCTTTTTTCCCTTCCCCTCCAATCCCCATCCTTTTACAGGACAAGTTTGTCTTTTGTGTACACTTTTTAAATCTTCTATATTCATCTATTACTAAACACTCAACGAAATGTTTGTTGAGCACAGTTTCCTCCCAAGCTAGGCAAACCTACCTTTTCATCCCGCTCTCCTCTCCTTCCTTCTTTTTATACCACTTACTACAACTTGCAATTGCTTTCAAGTTTGTCCCTTTGGTTTTTTTTCCTGTGTACCAAGAGGAATGTGCAACTTGTGGCATGGTTAGATTTTGCTCATTCATAGAAGTAGGCTCAGCATGTGGCACACAGTATGTGTACTGTACCATAGACCTCCATGGATTAGACAAATACACCAATCCCTCAATAAAGTCAGGGTCTAGTGGGCCTCATTGTAACTGACTCACTCTGCAGCATCCAAGTACCTTGAAAGCAGACAAGAGGCAGGTGCAGAAGTCCTCACATGGTTTGATTCTCTCCACTGAAAGTCCTTAAGCAGGCAAATCCAGAGTCAGGAGGTAAATCTGTGGTTGTCTAGCTTGGGTTGGAAGAGCCATGGGCCATGAATGGGCACAGGGATCTTTGGGTGTAAAGAAAATGCTCTGACCAAGGGGCCTGATGAGGATTATACAACTCTGTAAATTACTAGAGATACTTACTGAGGGATATATTTATCCATGGTGCCCTAATAAACTATTTGGGAGGAACAGTCTGGCAACAAGTAGTTGCCCAGCTATTTATCCAATCTGTTTGATAAGGTCTGTGAAAAGGAAGTCCATGATTCTGAGAACACGTAAGACAGGCTATCATACCCTGTATGCTGGTAAGAAAGTATTCAAGGTGTGATCAGACATTACAGTAAATGTTAAATTAAAAGCATACTCATGGCAAAGTCATGGGTGAATAAGGCAGATGAGGACATGCCCTAATGTGTTTTCAAGGCTATTTTTCATCTGACGGCACTTGGCAGCAGTATTCCCTTGTAAAGACACTCATGAAAGAACACTTCCAGAACTGCTGCAGAAAGTGGTAAGAATGACAGGGCAAGTGAAGAGAGGGAGGGTATTTTGAAGGAAATTAATGTCCAGCTGTCTTTTAATAGTTTTTTTTTTTTTAATTTAGTCACACAGTGTGTTCAATCACACCACCTGTCTCTGAGAAAATACTGCTTGGAATGAGTCCCTCAGGCAAGCTATCACCAAGGTTGGAAGCTGCAGAGTGAAGGCCAGGATGAGAAGGAATAAGTTTGTAGCCTGCAGTGGACAGAGAGAGGACAGGATGTTCATGCTTATGTCACTCACCCGGGTGGTACCAAGGGGGCCCAGGAAGGCACAGGCTGACAGCCCCAGCTCTTTTTGATCCCTGAAGCTTCTGAGGATACCAGCAATGGCTTCCACTTAGTGACCAGGGCTGGAGTCATAGCTGGATAGAATGGTAAGGCTACTAACAGGGGAGCAGCCCTTGAAGCCGACATTTAGAGTTCTTTTTCCTCTTCTTCCTGGCTTAGCCAAAATGATGGATTATTGCAGTGCATCTCAACTGAGATGCTGCTTGATTGATATGGGGTACATCACTCATTCAAACCACATTAAGAAGAAATCTGAAAAGTGCTCTACTATACAAATTTTGTTCATGTAATGATTAAACCCAGGTGAACTGGATTGGAGAATCCTTGGCTTCATCCCCTAATTGAAAAATTTCAAAGAAAGGCCCAGAGAATTTTGCCTATATTAAGAAAAGATTTTCAGATGAGTCCAGTATCCCAAAATCTTACAGTCCACTCTTAATAGATGGCCCAATGAGACACTGATAATAATTGAACATCTATGTCTGCAGCCAAACAGAATTTTGGGCCAAATTTTGCTAAAGTCCTTGATTTGCACAAAACAGGCTCCATAGACACTTAAAATAATCAGTTTAGTTGTAGAGATCTGAAAATCTATTTTAAACTTACATTTTAAAAATTTGTCCATGGGTACACAAAGGTACACACGCACATACACACACACACACACACACACACACACACACACACACTGCTTTCTCATTAAGAACTGCCTCCTTCATTCTCCTGCATTTTTCTTAAATACACACAGCCTGTCATTAATGCCACACTGGTCTCATTTGAGATACTTTACATTTGTGGAGAAATAAACATTCCGTATACTAATGAACACCAGCTTTTTCGTGTATTTTATGGGGCAATGCAATTGTCAAAGGTGTCTTTCAAGTCATTTTCTTTGTTAGTGTTTCACGTGCCTTCGCCAGCCTATCCCCACCGTCTCAGACGCCTCCCCTTCTGCCCATCACATAGGAAAGAGGTACACGTCACAAAAGCATCACCAGGAAACTCGTGGGATGTGTCAGAGCCCCCAAAGCCTTCTGAGTTTCCATCTCCTCTCTCACCGTGCATTTCCCAGTTTCACAGGAGTAAGTGAATGGAAGAACAGGAGCCTGCGTTTCGCAAAACATTAGACATATTTTTAAACTATTTTCGGATTGCGTGGATGGCACATACACAACCTTGTGTATATACAGGCCTCTGTATGTTTGCAAATGTACACATACATATAGCTTTACTCACATGTGTGTACCTTGTTCTTCTTCTTAAAACTTCAGAAAATGAATGAGCTCTTAAAAATAGCCAAGTCTGGTGATGCACACTTATAACCCCAGCACGCGGGAGGTAGGAGGATTGCTGCAAGTTCAAGACAGCCTGGGGTACAAAGTGAATTGAAGGCCAACCTGAACTGCATAATGAAGTCTGGTCTCCGAAAGATATAACTAATTAATTAATTAAAATGTCAAAGTCAGATTAAGTAATGTTTTTAATCAAAATACCCTAGACACTACAATTTTGTCAAGATAAAACAGAAAAGCTTGGGCTGGAAAGATAGCTCAGAGATGGTCTTTGTGCCTGCCTGGAAAGCACAAGAACCCGGGTTCGATTTCTGGTGTCACCTGTCGTGCCGGGCATGCCGTGATGGCCACCAAAGCTAGGCGTGGTGGCGCACGTCTATAATCCCAGCACTGGAGAGACTGAGACAGGAGGCTCACTACCAGTCTGAGCTGTGTAACAAGACCCTATACCAAATAAATAACAAATATTTAAAATAAACAAAAACCAGAAAAGCCTTACCAACATCTGCAAAGCCCCTGTATAGCATTTAGGAGCCCTGCTCTGACAATACCAGCCTCCTTCTCTGCCAGCTTCTCAGTGGGCCTGTCATTACTCCTTGCTGTTCCTGAGGCATGTTATTCCCAAGCGTGCCTTCGGGCCCTCGCACTCACTGCCCCCCCCCCAGCTTAGATTGCTGCTCCGCCCCCCACCTTTCCCGTTCACACCCCATTGTCAGCCAGCTGGGCTGCCACGCAGATTTTTCTGACCTGAGATGTTCTTTTGTGCAGAAAAGGAAGAGGATGGAGGGTTTTTCACAGTGGAGGGTCCTGCAGGTTTGCAGTCAGCTAATGTCCAGCGTCTCCTGCATGTTAAATACAAAAGGAGGGAGAGGAAGATGAGGAGGGCAGGGAGAGGGTGAGAAACAGACAGACAGACAGACAGACAGACAGACAGACAGACAGACAGACTTGAAGGTCACTATGCAAACAGTGGGAAAGGGCAGTAAATGTCCAAGAAAATGGAAACTGAAGTTTCTTCCCATTACAGGAAAAGCAGCAAATTCTGAAAGCATAAATGTAAGAAATTAGACATTTCAAAGAAGACAAAAAGAACAAAGTGTGCAGCGCCAGAGCAGAGGGGAGGACAGGAGCTCGAATCTGAGCGGCACCCATGGCTGGGACCCCAAAGGTCACCTGTGCTCCACGGCTGGGACCCCAAAGGCCACCTGTGCTCCATGGCTGGGACCCCAAAGCTCCCCTATCTCCTGGTGTGTAGACTCCTGCCGAGCGCTCTGCAAGGCTGGCCATAGGCCCAGCACCTCCCCGTGGAGGCCCTGCACCCACTGACTCCATCACCTGGTGTCTCCCAGGGCGGCCTCAGGATTCTTCAGGGGTGGCCAGAGAAACCCTGACTGCTGACCCAGATGCCTCAGCTTGCCATAGTGGGCCTTTCCTGCAGCCCTGCTGCCCTCCCCACCATTCAGGTTCCCATCCCACCTCCTACTGTGTGTCCAGAGCAAAGGTAACATTGAGAAGCAAGATGTCAGCACCCACAAGAACGGTCCCACTACTCTTCAAGAAAAGCTGAGAATAGATCACTGTTCTCTCCACTGTGAAAAACCCTCCAGCCTCTTCCTGAGTTTTGCTCGTATTTGAGAATCACTTTTGTACACATGTCTCTACTAAAGGTGGGGAACTTTTAATAGCCCAAGTAGTGCATAGATTCAGAATTGGACTTCCCAACTCTCCTGCCAGAAGGGGCCGGACCAGCCCCTGTGCAGACTGGAGGAAAATTGTTTTAAAAGCTTTAAAAGGAATCAAGGAACCGGTGACAGTCCCTGGCCTTGAGGGCTGACGCCATCTTCCTAAGAAAGGGTCTGGATTCCACGCTGTCCTTCTGGAGTCCGGGGAGCTGCACAGGGCCCCGAACATGAAGCCACAAAACTAAACGTGCATGCTCAACCCTGCCTCTGAGCTGCCTCCTCCTGACTCCCTCCCAGATCCCTCCTGCGCGCTGGTGCTGCCCCCTGGGGACTGTCCTCCTGTGAAGCCGGAGGCCACCAGCTCCTGGACGGGTGCTCCCCGGCTGAGCGTCTCCTGAGGCACAGCCTGAGAAAAACCTTCCTTTAAAAAATGGTGCCCTGTTCTATTTGTTATACGTAGGTCTCCGGCAGCAGATCCGTCTGAATCCCTCCCTCTCCAGCAGCTGGAAAGAAAGGTAGAAGACCGGCTGCCCCCACCGCCTGGTGCCGAGTCTCTGATCGCTTACGCACACATGCTTCCGTTCTGGCTTTCTTTTTTTTTCTGTTTACACGTCTGCTTCTAGAGAAAATGCCTAGAATAATACAGATGTTCCCTGTGTATACAGTTTGCATAGCGATTGCAGCAGAAATAAATATTATGGGCTTAGCGCGGCAGAAACTGTAGAATGTATCGTAAGATCAATTTTTAAAAGGAAAAGTGTGTAAGCCTTATTTTAACTTTATTAGCTATAAACCCAGGCTTAGGCAGGGATCACAGAACTCAGCCAACTTCCTTAAAACAAAGTTGCCCGATCTTTGGGACCGCTTCTCTTTTTCTTTCCAAATGAGAACATCGCCACCTGGTGGGAAAGTCTTGGCTGCAATTTCTGAACAGATTGAGAGAAAGAACTTAAATCCAACCCTGACCCCAGAGGTTGGCTGTGGGCAGAGAGACTGAACCGTACATAATAGAAGGAGCGCCGATTTCAAATTACTTCCTGACCTCTTAGAGGCTCTCATATATGGCACTTTCGCAGGGGACCAAATCTCCTGCAAGCCCTTTGTTCCTCTGCAATTCTTTCCTGTGATCCCTGGATTTGGTCTTTTAAGAACACCTGTCTCCTTGCTGCTCCTTACTTGGATTTGCCCAATTCTGCAGGCCTACTGCACTTCCTACCTCCTCAAAAAGTCACTGAGACCCCCACCCACCCCCTTGATTCGCCTCTCATCAGCCTCCAAATGTGCTGCCCCGAGTGGATTACTTCATAAAATGATCACTCCTGGGCCGGTGAGATAGTTCAGCGGAATAAGCACCTGCTTTAGCAAGTGCAGGGAACAGAGTTCGATCCCAGGTCCTGCACGCTGCGCCGAGCCTGCAAAGGAATCCGGGTGCAGTGGTGCACCCCTGTAATACCAGCACTGGGAAGGCTGAAAACAGGAGGATCACTGAGTCTGAGCTGCATAGTGAGACCCTGTACCCAATAAATAAATGGGGGGAAAAAGGATCGCTCCAGCTGCTGGAACTGTCTCCTTGCTGAGTACCGGGTTCCTGGCATTCTCAAGCCAGTGTGAGACCTGGAGCCTTTGGGCACAGCCTCTTTGAACCCGGAGA
This sequence comes from Octodon degus, assembly GCF_000260255.1. Classification (NCBI taxonomy): domain Eukaryota; kingdom Metazoa; phylum Chordata; class Mammalia; order Rodentia; family Octodontidae; genus Octodon; species Octodon degus. Next base: position 3,436,121 of record NW_004524653.1, read on the forward strand.
TAAGTGTGGCTGGGACTCAGATTTGTATGAACAAAGCAATTGTTTCAAGACTGGGGGTTTTCACGTAAAACTCTGGATTGCTGCAACGTCTAAGACTTCTTAAACAGGCATTTATCATTATGTAGCTCTGAGTTTTGCTTGTATTTGAGAGTCACTCTTGTACACATGCCTCTACTAAAGGTGGGGAGCTGTCAATAGCCCGAGTAGTGCATAGATTCAAACAACAAAGGACAGACAGCATAGTCCCTGGCGATCCGGCCCCTCTTACATGCATGCACACACTCCACTTTACTCCTCTCTGCTGCCTGCTGGGAGTCCCCCAGGCACTTCCCAATCCTGCTTTGCTCTAAGAAGTTCCACAAAGTCTACAGGCACTTACCCCATTCAGAATGCTGTCCTCTAACAGGCCTGCCCCATTCTCATTTTGCCTATTCATAGGAAATCCCCCCACCCCCAGTGCTGGGGATTACATTCCCCTTCTTCTTTCTTTATTTTTATTAAATATTTTTGAAACAGGCTCTCACCATTTGCTGGGTTTCTCCGGCTAGGTTGGAACCTGTGGGTCTCTTGTCTCCACTTTCCAGAATACTGGGATTGCAGGAACACACCACCACACCTGGCTTGGGAAATCTTTCATTAAAGATCCACAAATGAAATGATTCCAGCCTTGAAGACCCCACGTGCCCTCAAAACTACCCTACCCTGCTGCTGTAGCAAAAAACACAGAGTTAGAAGGCAGAGGGTGTGGCTTGTGCAATTTCATTCGCATGCAGATGCCTTTGGAGCACCCACCCATCGTGGGATCCTCCTCTGACCTCACTTCCTCCAGCCTCCATAAGACCCTACCTGTCCTATGCACCCACTTCACCCACATTTCTCCTTTACTGGATCTAACCCATAGTACACTCTCAACTCCAACTCTTTCTTTCCACCAGCATGGAAGCCTTAGACCCCAAAGGCAGGACTCCTCCACCCAGTGTCCCAGAGCACATGTTGGTGGCAATAAAGGAATGACTTAGATGGGTGACGGGTGAGTGTGGTGACCAGCTCCACAAGAGCTCCAGCCACAAAGAAAGTGAAATCTGCTGCTGCTCCCTGACAGATCTGAGCAGGAGATTCTCCCGGATGGGGACCTCCACCTCCCCAGCTTCTGCATGACTGCATCCTTGTCAACCACCATCTTGGCCCAAGAGACATTAAATTCTAAAGTTTCTCAAAGCAAGTTTGAGTTTCTCAAAGTATGCGTAAATGTCAGTAGAAGCATCTGGAAGAAACTACTGCCTCCATTTTTGTCTCATTTACTCATGGGTTTGTTAAATCCTCCATAAAATGTGGTTATTCTTCAAATTTCAAGATTCTACTACTGCCTGATTTTGTGTTGTTTCGGCCCGGAAACTTCACAGTAGCCTTTGCATCCCAGGACCTTTGCTTTTCCTTTTGTACTTGAAAAACCTGTCCCCTGAGAAGTCCTCTGAAGCCCTCCTTCCCTTCAATCAGAACTCAGGAGTATCTTTTTGTCATCTATTTTTGCAAGTCTTTACTCCTACCTTTTCCAGACCCTGCCTTACTTTCCTTCCTCTGCAGAAGTAATCACATCTGGCATGTTTATTTTTTTAATTTTTATTTATTCATTTAGTACAGGGTATCTCCATGCAGCTCAGATTTGTAGTGATCCTCCTGTCTCAGCCAGTGCGAGGATTACGAGCACATGCCACCACACCTGGTTTCTGGCTGCCATAACACACACCTGATGTGCTGGGGCTGGCATGGCAGGTGGTATGGGGATCGACTCGGGACTTTGTGCTTGGCAGGCAGAGGCTTAGGCCACCGAGCTATCTCCCCAGCCAAACCTGGCATTGTGTTAAATGCATGTTTGTTTAAATACCATCAGCTTTATCCCTGTCTTGGTTACTTTCCTCTCATTGCTGGGACAGAATACCCGATATCCAAAATTAAGGAAGGAAAGGTCTATTTAGCTCACAGTTTGTGGAGGTTTCAGTCCATACTCAGCTGGCTCCATGGCAAAGTGGCACTAACAGAGGGCGGCAGTTCATAGTGGTGGAAAAACAGCAAAGAGCAAAGGGAGGAGATGCAGCTACCGTAGCTAACAAGCCTCGCTCGCTTCTTAATATTGCATTCAGGCTATCCATCTCAGAGCAGGTGTAGGCTCACACCCATGATCCCAGCATTGGGTTATGAATTAACCATAAACTCTAAAAGCTGCCCCAGTGACTTCATGAGGCTTTGGGGGGACAGCTAGACACAAACTGTAGCAATGCTCTTGAATATATTTCTTAAAATACCAGAGGTTCACTTTTTTTTACACCATTATTTCTCTCAAAAAGAGCTTGGCATAGAAAAGGCTTCCAATAAAATCCAGCCAGCCAGCCAGCCCTATCCATCCATCCATCCATCCATCCATCCATCCATCCATTCCTCTTCCAGAGCTCTTAAGTTTCTTCAACTTAAATATTCAAGGAATCAGGGACTCACCATCAGCAGAGATGCCCACATGCTGTTGTCCACATCTCCTTAGGCAAGGTTTTATAGTGGAGGCTAAGGTATTTGCTACATTAAATGACTGAGAAGCTGTTTTTGCACACCAAGACCCACAGCCAACTGCACAATTAACCTCAGGGTGTCAGTGATGTGGGTGCTAACTCTAAGTTTATGGTGTATGGCTGAATTCTTTCCAAAGAGAGAATTTACAAACTATTTGCTTGCAATTCCTCAGATATTGTAAAAAGTGCAGAGGATTCAGGTATGATCTATGCAGTCGCCGTCCCTACCCTTAGGAAGGTTCAAGTCTAAGAGAAACATAAATAATGAGGCAAAGGGAGGCTGAGGGTCGCTAACGAGGAGCACAGAGGGGCCACGGCCAGGGTCCAGTGAGAGTCTTTACACTTAAGGAAATAACTTCCAAGTGAAAGCAGTATGATTTGCACTTGGTCAGGTGAGGTCCAGAAGCAAAGATTCCAGCGGCCTGGATGATTCCTTCAAGGATAGCAGAAGCATAGGGAAAGCAGGAAACATGCTCCGAAAAGCCCAGCTTGGCAACCAATCCCAAACTCTTAAGAGCAAACTCCCTGCTCCGGGAGACGGAAACCATCATGATCCATAAGCCAAAGCTTAACAGCCGTCCAGACACCACACGGGGCTCCGAGCGCAGTGCCCTCGGAAACACGTCGCTAGCGCCCCACGCTACTGATCAATCTGCCCCCGTGCAAGCTAATGAGGACATGAAGATCTCACAGGCAGACCCAAGCTCGGAGTGCCTGAAGCAGTCGCATTACTATGCGTTGTTCACACCCACCAAGAAGCAAATCTGAGGCCATTCTTTGCCTTTCCAAGCAAGTACGAGGTTTTTTATTTGTATAACGTCTCCAGAGCCCCAGGCATGGAGCGCTGACTGTTTGCGTAGCGTTCCCTCCAGCACACACAAAGGCTTTGCACTGGCAGACCCCGCCCCACAGAGTCCAAGTGGATCAGACCCCATGCAGACCTGCAGAACCCGGGGCACTTGCAATCTATGTCCAAACTCAGTGGAGGACCATCATAGGTGATGCTGACATTCCCTCAGAGACTTTAAATAAACTGGCACTCAGGTTTCATCAGCAAAGTGTATGAGAGTGTGCATCTTCCCACTGACCTGGTTTATGTGTCTTTGCGATCTATGACTGATTCTTTCTCTTCTAACTCCTCCTCTCCTTTTCCCTCTCCCTTCTTCTCTTCCCTTCCTTCTGAATAAACTTCTAAGGCACTGTTCATCTGGACTGTCTAAAAATATGTGTAACATATTAGGCACATTTCAGACTGAAATTAAATCTAGCTCCATGACTAGTGGTGTCTGGTATAAATGCAAAAATAGGAAGCCACTGGCTCAAAGCTTAAGAAATTTGGGTTGTTGTTATGGTTTGTGTTGGGACACCCCCCCCCCAACCTCTTGTGGTCGTGTGGAGCAGGCTTCACCATGGTGGCTGAATCTAGGGTTTGTAATTGATTCATGATCCAATGCTTGGATTAAAGATGTGCTACACCTGTCCTGGGCAGGTAGCCTGTGTATACTATAAGGGGCCCACAGAGGCTTGCTCCACCCTCTTCCTGTCTCTCGTTGCTTTTGTGGACTTCCTCCACCATGAACTGCTGCTCTCTGCCACGTGCTGCCCTGTCCTAGAGCCAGCTGATTATGGACTGAAACCTCCTCAAGCTGTGAATTCAATGAACTTTTCCTCTTTTAACTTTGGGTGCCAGGCATTTTGCCTCAGCCATGAGAGAAAAGTCACTAAGACACAGGTCACCAAAGCATCCAGCCAAGCCTAGAGCCCTTGCAAAGGCACAGTCTGAGGGACCTCACAGCTCTTCCTGGAGCAGCAGGTTCATCTTCTTAATGGTATGTGCATAAGGTAACCACAGCTCTTATCACCGCTGCTCACTGGGGCCAAGACTCTGCTTTTGAGTTCATCTTCTCCTTCTACCCTTATCAAACCTAGGGGCTGTGCATGCTTCCCCCCTCCCCCTCACACATAAGAAAACTGGGCTTCAGGGTGCTGAGCTCAGTGGAGTTCAAAGCAACTCAGGCTTGGGTTCCAAGTTTTGGCGATGGCTGTAAGACTGCATACATCATGAGCCCCTTGCTTTCTTTAGATTGAACTCAATATTGAGAATAGAAGACTTGGCTCACACTTGTTCCCCAGGGGGAAATACAGCAAGCCAGGGTAGCCGCAGACAGAGCTTCTCTCCAGTAAGGGTAGAGTTCCACGGGAGGAAGATGTCAAGTGACAACAGTTACATACAGGCAGGCCCAAAGTCATGGCTTCCCACCTATGGATCCTCCCGAGCATGTGCAGGCCTTGACCCAGCCTGATGTTGGTGCCCCACCTCTATCAGACATCCAGGGCAGGGGAGCTAGAAAGTCAAACTCAAGTATGTTCTTTCAGTGAAGGAAAGGAAGCTCGGTGTAGTGGCCCAGGTCTACATCCTGGACTCCAGAAGGCTGAGTGAGGCAGAATGGAAAGCTCCAGCCCAGCCTGGAGAGTTCAGGGAAGAGCACAATGTCAAGGCAGGAGGACAAAATAACCCAGGGGAAAGCAGGAGTGAGGAAGTAAAGAAGAGATCAGGGCCAAGGATGTGGAAGCAGCAGATGCTTCGGGACTCAGTGAAGGCCACTGTGAGATGTCACCCATCTGCTGAGATTGCCAGAAGGAAGGTTGTGGTGGATGTGTGGTAGCTGCTATAGACACGGGGAGGACTCGGCTTTGGAGTGCTGGAGGTCACCAGACGTGGAGGAAGCATCTGCAGTGGACCATCAGGCTTGGCAGCCGACTGAATCACGCAGAGGGAAGCGTGGCAGACAAGGAGTGCGGGGCGGCACAAGCTTCTTCTGTTCAGCTCTGTGCTGCACGCAGTGGGGATTCACTGCGTCTGACTGCAAATTCAACCATGACTGCAAAAGATAGATTTGCTATTTCCACTTCGGGATGAAAAGCAAACATGGCACATGCACATGCGCGCACGCGCGCACACACACACACACACACACACGAGCAGTACGCATGTGCATGGATGCAGCATGAAGGTAAGAGGCTTCCTCTGCATGAAGGCGTCCTCCTAGCGTGCACAGATCCTGCGGCCCTTAGGTGCTGACTGTCAACCTCGACCACCCCCAGACCTCCACCACTGCCACCTGCTCTGACAAGCTAGACATCCTCTTCTCTGCCTGCCCTAAGTCATCCGCTCAGCCACTCCCAGGCCTGGAGGTCCACTGTGCCTGGAGCTCATCCCTGTCCACTCCTCGTAGCAAAGCCACTCCTCCCATTTGTGCTTATCCACGGCTTATTTATTTATTTATTTATTGTATTTTAGGGAAGGGGCTACAGGGTATTCAGGCTCTCACTACTAAATCAGACTCATAGTGATCCACCTGTTTACAGCCTCCCAAGAGCTGGGATTATAGGCGCGCACCACCACACCATCTCAATTGCTGTCCTAGCGCACCCCGGGGGGGCAGGACTAGCACGGCATGCCCGGGGATCGAACCTCTGGCCCCTGTGCCTGCTTGCAGGTGCTTTAATGTACTGAGTTATTTGGTTGGCCCAATCCACAGCTTTTGATCTCTTCCACTTTCTGAAATCTGTTTTCATCCCAATGTCCCCAGACCCAAACTGCCCTGGGTAAACCACCTAAGTCCATCAAGCTTGAAAACCTTTGCTCAGTGTCCCCTCATCACTGAGACTTTCCTGGACTGTCCCTCTTCAAGCCACAGTGTTGCAGCCTGTCCCTTCTTGATCCTTTCTACAGACATCGCAGAAGCTGGCATCACACAGACAGGATCATTCTTCACTTACCCCCCAACCCCTAGATGTTAGCACTCTGACAGCAGGAAATTGTGCCTGTCTTACCCCCTGCTGTACTTCTGGCCATTTGAGAACGCACTAGATGCTCAGTGATTATTTAGCAAGAGAAGGCAAGGGTGAAGGGATTGCTCAAGGTTCCAGGAGCAAAGAGCCATGCCCCGTGCAGCTTTGGCTCTTCTGTGCCATGGCCATCCCCACCGACCAGCAGGGAGGCAGGGAGACTTGTCACATGGCTCCCTACAATGAAGTCAGGGGCTTCTGTGGAGAAGGAAAGGTGGGCCGACTTCTGACTCACCCCTGCAAACAGTGGCACTTGCGGATCAGACACCAGCATCTCTGGCATCTCAGATAAGCCCACCATGAGTAAGCCAGCCACACCTACCACACTGCCTGATTGCCTCTTGCTCAGCCGTCACATTCCCAACAGCATCCTTCTCCATGGCCGTGTCCTCCTCCAAGACTCCAAAATACTCTGTGGCTCCCCCGGCCCCTTCTCCCTCTTCTAAACCTGCTGACACAGTGAAGAACGGGACAACACCATCCTCTTCATCTCTCTTAGGCCGCGTCATTTCCTCCAGGAAGCCCTCCTTCAGAATCCCAGCTAGGCTCGACGCTGCACCAGCACCCACGTTCTTCCAGGCTCCACAAGGTGTTAAGCTGCCTGAGAAGTAGAAACAATTCAGCGAGTACTTTTCCCTATTCCCTGGAGCTATCAACATAGAGCTCCCAATCACAGGTCAAACAAGGATGGTCTTGGGTCAGATCCTTGAGGATTTATCCCTGCACACCTAACAGGGGAGATGAAGGGACTTGATAAGTATAGAGTTAATCTCCTGCGAGGCAGAGAGGCAGCGTCAATAAAACGATTCCTCCAGGAGTGGAAAGCAGGGCACGTGCTTCTCTCCAGCATGCCTTCTGGAAATACTGCATGGGCAGGAGGCAAGCAGGTTGGAGATGGGCACATTTGCCAGCAGAAGGAGAGAAACCCTCAGGCTCTGTCTCCTGCAGCAAAGAAAAACTGGCATTTCATATATAGAATCTGAATAATTTGATACAGGGGAAGTGTCTTCTTCCCAACTGGAAACTTTGCATGGAGATGTTTTCTTATCACAGTGGGAGCCATCATTGTGTTTGTCTCAGACTCACTCGGTGTGCCTTTGTGCACGCAACAGAAAAAAATAATAATCCTTTGTGTAGGATATTTACATACAAATTATACTTGGCACTTTAATAACATACTACAAGATCTTCAGTACACTCTGATGTGGCGTGGTATAATATAATAATGGAGAAATAACAGATTTTTCTAATAACCAATTGCTTTTTTTCATAGATCTGTAAGGGGGTTGTGATAAGGCAGGAAAAAAATCCCCTGCAACACAATAATAAACCAAGTCTGAAATTCTGATAGCATCCTTCAGTGAAAGCTAGTTAAATGGGTTCTTGAATTAACCCAAACTCTGGGGCTATCTGCTTGTTGTACTTGGAGAATGTGTTTTATAGACAGTTGTACAGAACGAGACCATTACAAATGGGAGGCAGCAATATCATGGCCATGACTGTGGGACGGAGCACCGGGTCTTAAATTCTAGTGAAAAGGATTGGTCTACTGGGAAGGACGGCAGTGGGTTCCATTCCACTAGGGAGCTGTTTGCCTTATCTCCGTATTCTGCACACAGAGGGAGAAGAGAGCCATGCACTGTGGGGTGGGCTTGGCCTTCGCAGGCAAATTGGAGGTGATTAGAAGCATCCTCTGAGTGCCAGTCACATGCCAGGCATGGGGCTTTGCACCTGTGGATTCCTGCAATCCTCACAGGAGCTCCGTCCCTCTGCAGACTGCACCCCCACACTGTGGACCTTCAGATCCTACTTCAGCCAATGCATCGATCCCTGCACTGACTGCATGAAGTTGATAAGAAACTAAGAAGCTCACTGCAGTCACATGAGGGCTCCAGACAGACGTGTTAGGCACTGAATAAAGCCTTTCCATCTGCTCCCCGCACCCTGTTAAATGTAGCTGTACATTCTTTTATGAATGCAGAAAGTTATAGAATGTCACATGAGCAAAAATCCTGAGACTAACTCCTTTTTGGGAGGAGGAGGTAACCAGAGCTGCAAAATGACTTTCATGGATCATAATTTGCTTTTTTGCTTCATCGGCCCCTCCCTCCGTGAAAAGATATTGAAATTGAATTATGCGAATAAGGTAGAAAAATGCTATCCAATTTGGGCTTTTTCCCCTGATTTTCAAGGAGAGAAAAATGTTCCCAAGAAACCACGGAAGTCTTGTGGGTCCCAGGCACCCTGCCTGGTGTGTCTTATGGAGAACTGGGCCTTAGGAGCTTCTGTGGACACACCTCCTGCTAGGAATACCACACACCAAGCAACTGTCAGAATAATTCCAAGAAACTACAAAGTCTTGCTGGACACAGCATCAGCCAAACAACACTAAGATTAAAACCTCCAACCTCAATCATGCTTGGTTGTGTATGTAAGAAAAAAATTTATTGTCATGGTTTGGATTTTTTTTTCAAGGAAAACAACATAATACATGAAATATTTTATAGTGAATCATCCAATGAGTTATATACAACAAGTGCATGAAACCTATCCACACACTAAACACACTAAAGAATTCGACTGAGGGCCTAGAGCTCATAACAGTGTCTGCAACAAGTCCAATTGGAGGCCTAGAGCCCACGACAAAGTCTCATACAGGTCTGCTTCATGGATCTGTGCTGGAAAGGTCTAAAAGTAAGTGGTGGAAGCTGGGAAGTCTATGCCAGTGGGATGAAGGATCTGTGCTAGCAGGCTGAAGGATCTGAACTGGAGCTAGGAAGCAACCCTTAAAGTTAGCACCAGAGCTCCCCTAAAAATACTACAACTGTCCACGCAACAGTGAGGCCCCGAGCTCCTCCAGTGATGAAGAAACCTGAGTTCCCATCAGGAAAGCCAATGCAACAAGCTTCTCCATGAGGTTGAGCAGTGCACCATCTTCCCCTCCGGAGCCAATAAGTGATGCTCAAGATGAGGACCAGAGCTTCTCCAAAATTCACCGGGAAAGCCAGCATAACAATGTCCTCCAGCAGAACAGCCCAAGAGAGCTAACAGCTTCCAACAGCTCCAATAGCTTATAATACTAATGTAAATCTAAATAGAGCAAGACATGTTATTTTCACAAGCCTGCTGCTGAAGACTGGTTTAAGAAATGTGTGTGCTTATCAAGTTGACGAGGGGTGGATTTTAGTGGGTTTCTAACTGAAGGTTAACTTATTACACTCAGCTGAATTAAACTAATGTGGTCCTGGGTGGGAGAGGCTGACCTGAGGACTGTTGCCAGCAGCATAAAGGCCCAACAGGAGAAGCTACCGGGATGCTGTTAGGGATGCTGTTTGCAGAAGCTGTTGGAGCTGCTGGAAGCTGCTAGTTCTCTTGGGCTGTTCTGATGGAGGACCTTGTCATGTTGGCGATCCTTCATCCCACTACCATACACTTTCCGATCTTTGGGCCTTTCCAACACAGATCGGTGAAGCAGCTGCTGCATGAGACTTTGATGTGGGCTGTAGCCCTCCAGTTAGACTTATGGGAGACATTGTTATGAGCTCTAGGTTTTCATCTGGACTCATGCAGGATATCAGGAGCTAGGCCCTCAGCCTGGATTCCTTATTTAGTGTGTGGCTATATTTCCTGTACTTGTTGTATATGATTCTTCTGTGATTCTTTATAAACTAATATTATAAAGTATGTCCTCTACTATATTGTTCACATTGCAAAAACCCCAAACCATGACATTTATAGTGGCCCAAATGCAGAGGAGTTTTTTATATGAAAGAAATCCAGACATGGCCCTCCATGGCTGGTGCTGCTGGTCATGCAGAGTCAGAAATGACCCGTCCTCCTTCTACCTGTCCAGCCTCCTAACCAAGTGTCTTGTCCTCCAGGAGGTGAAGTGGTTTCTCCACCTTCCCACATCCTTTTTATTTCTCCGGTAAGAGGAGCAGAAAGTTGTCATGGAGGAGAGATGCAAATGTTCACCTCTAACAGCTTTATTTTATCAGGAACACTTTGGAAGAGGACTCTAGCCTATACTTCATCAGCAGTGGTGATGTCTCGCGAAACCCCAGAGAATCTGGAAAAGTATTTTTACGTGGAACTGTTGCTTCCCCCAACAAAATCGAAGTTGCTACTGAAGCGAAAATGGAGATCGCATCGGCAACCCACTGTGCCTGCTGAAACAACCATAATTTCTACAAAACAAAATCACGCTAAGTCCCAAAGTATAATCAAATCTTTGAAAATACTACTCAGCTCAAGAGAGCTTCAGCCTGGCAGAAAACTGGGAGAGGCTCCGGTCTGAGTTCATGAGATAATTCAGGCCACACTGCCTTCCTTTAGGGATTGGGCAAGCTGAGACGCCGAGGCAGTCGTGTTCTCTGATACGTAAGCCAAGTGTGCTGCGCCCACTTCCTCAGACTGCACGTATGCTTAGAGAGCACTCCTTTCCCCACAGGAAATACTGTGCTCCAGGTCAATAATAGCAGGTGTGTTATTCACAGCTGTTGGTTCTCCAAAGCCCGGGAAATCCAAAACTCTGCTCCTTCCTGCCCCTCCTGCTGGTGAGGAGTGTCATGGCGCCCTTGCTACTGAGCACAATTCTCTGTAGTAAAAGTGCATAATCAGAAAATGGATTTGACTGTAAGAATATCACTGTCCTCCTGGGGTGTGATCAGACTGCCCAAATGTCCCCGCTGATATTCTCCAGATAAGGTATTTTCCAACCCCAAATAATCCTGAGCCTACCAGCATGAGTTGGTGACAATGGACACATTGTGTTAGAGCCTGTTTAAAATAAAAACATTGTTATTAATAAAAATTACCACTTTGTCAAGTGATGGCTCTGTAGCGGGTATTATCATAAGCGCTTCAAGGCCGCAGAAAGACAAGGATGATGGCTGTTTTCATTTTCCAAATTAAAACAAAGAGGTGCAAACCACATGTCTTACCCAAGAACGCACCCTGAAAGGATGCCCAGTGCA
>NW_004524653.1:3448144-3448677 GCF_000260255.1 Octodon degus
CATTTTAAATAAATCTTTTATTTTGACACAGGATCTCAATAAGCCTTTAAGTGACGCAGGGTGATGTAGCCCTGCGATATGCTCAGGGTCAAACTCCTGACTCAGCCTCCACAAGTCCTGAGATTACAGGTGCGAACCACCATGTTCAAACACCCTGAGCCCTCAAAATACTCTGTGCAATAGGAATCTGGGTCACCATTTTACAGAGTAGAAACAGGAACCCCAGAAAATCGGAAATTCCATTTCAGGGCCAAGGATCTGAAAGTGGCAGAGCAAGGACTATAACCTGAGTCTGACAGACACTAAGGGCCACACTCAGCCCCCACTGCACCCAAATTTTGGGTATTTTCACCTCCTGTCTGTGAGCAAAAAACACCCCTTTCTACTGCTCTGGTTCATGTCTCCTACACAGGCACTGCCAAATAATTAATATTTGATATGTGTGTGTTAGCAATCTGAAATCTAGCACAGTAAGAAGTGGGATTTGTTAAGTGCTTGCTATTTTCTTTCCCCTACTCTGGTGTCACCAGGTA
>NW_004524653.1:3449002-3452214 GCF_000260255.1 Octodon degus
AAAATATCACTTACATTGTGATCCAAGCCATACACATATAGATATGCACAAACACCTAAAATAAATGTACAATACATACCACTTAGTAAGCATGATTCACTGATACTTTCTGTCTTATTTTATTTCACAAAAAAAGATTATAACACATTAAAAGTATCTCACCCAAAGTTTAAAATCACTTTGTATCTTACAATGCCAAGGTATGAAATCCTAGAAAATACAAACTACAAGACAAGGTTGGGTGCAAGTGGTTGCTCATGCCAAAAGGTGGGGAGAGTTGATTACAAAGAGTCCGGAGAGAACTTTTTGAGAAAACAAAAGGGTGAAAATTTTAAAATCCGCTTTGTCGTGGGAGCAGTGATGTAGGATTCATGAAACTGCATTTTAAAAAGGGGACAGACGCTGCAGTCCTGGAGGTCTGTGAGGCCGTTGTTGGAAAGAAGGGTATGATGGTGATTAATAACTGCCAGTGTTTCCTTCTACTTGGTTAGGAATTCTCTGCCACTCGTACTGTTTATTAAGAGTGTGCTGATGAACTGTCTAAGAGGCTTCTCCATCTGCCAGCCTTCAAGACAGATCACTGATAGGGCCCAGGGCACAAGACTGTGAAGTTAATAGAGCCCCAGCAGGGTCTGCCTCTCCCAAAGTTGTAAAGTCGTCTTGTCTTCCGTACTGTCTCCTTGAACACCCAGCCCTGTCTGACTGCCTATAATATTTCTATCTAACTCAGCTGCCTGCAACAATATCAGAGGTGAGAACTGGAGGCCTAAAAATTTAAAACTAAAATTAAGAAGCCATTCTGATCGAAGAACCTGAATTTTTGTCTCCTGGTCTATAATAGACTACTAAAGCATTAAATATATTTTAGTCCTATTATTATTTTTTTCTGCATTTTAGGGAAAGGTCTACAGGGTGTTCAGGGACTCACTACTAGATCGGCCTTGTAATGATTCTCCTGTTTACAGCCTCTCTAGCGCTGGGATTACAGGCCCGCCACCACATCCAATCTCAATTGCTGTCTCAGTGCACCCCAGATGTGAGGCCAGCACAGCAGGCCCAAGGATTGAATCCCTGGCCCCTATACCTACTTGCAGGTGCCTTAATCCACTGAGCTTTTGGCTGGCCCTTAGTCCTATAATTATAATTGCATCTATCTTCTTAATACTTGGCATTTGAGAAGCAGAAAAAGTAAGACCCTTGTCTTCTTCCTTTTGTCCTTTCCCAGAGTAGTCTGCAAAACTTAGAAAGATCACTGTGTGACCTTCCCCTTTCTATCCCTCCCTGTGGGACACCATATCCAAATGCCATCCAGGGACCCTAAATTTGGCTTCACTAAATTCCCTCCCATTTACCTGCAGTAGGATCTGAGCTTTTGTCCTCCAAGTATTCTTCTGCATGACCAAACACAAACGTACTCAGGTTTCCCCACTTCCTTGGGCGTCTTCATTACTGATTGTTCTCTTGCTAATCTGTCTGTTGTTATAGGACCTCAGCAATGAACCTCAGGATGGACAAGGAAAAGATACTTTTGCTTCTCTCTTACATATTGTTTCAAAATGAAGAATAATTCCTGATATTAATATGGGTGTACGATATACCACCTCCAAATATGCCGTGTAATATAAGGGAAATGTTATAATTCCCAACCTGGTAGATATCCCAAGCACTGCAGTTGTGTTCTGTAAGATTAGGAATGACAGAGATTAAGCATAAGAAGAATTTACTGAGAGAAAGAAAGCTTCCACCTAAGAAGCACAGAAAGGGTCCCAGAAAATGGTTTGTCCACCAGCACCACTTCTCATGAGTGTTTTATTGAAAAAAACAACAAGAGAAAGCTGGTTCCAGGTGGGGTGAAATGTAGCAACTAATAAGATCACAAGGATAGTGGGTTAGGTAATATTGATCCAGTGGAAAAATCACAGGATGGGTGGAAGGTAAGACAAAACTATGGTGAACCAATAAGATTATATCTATAGTTTCTCAGGTAATACTGATTAAATTGGGATCAAATTGGGAAGCAAGTCATGTAGCAAGCACACCTAGGATGGACATGCACTTTACTGGAAGGGGTGTGTTAAGGAGGTTTGGATTCTGCACCCCAAGGTGACTGAAGCCTATTTAGAGTATCGATCACTGCTGCAGATGCCAAGAGGAAGTATAAGGGTGGAGTCCTTCTTCTTTTCTTGAAGTTTGGCCTTTAGTGAATGCAGCTTTAGCACTGTTGTCTTCTGCCCTGACCTTGTGAGGACCCGTCATCCCTGTCTGACTGTCTAGGATATTTCTAAAAAACTTACCTGTCTACAACAGTACCTATAATAGGAGACACTGGGGGAGAGACTTGTTGTGTCTCCCAGCGATCACAGCCACTCTCTGAGTTAGGAATTATTTCCTTGACTTCAGAGATGAACAACCGGAGCTATTAACAAGTTTACATGTTCTAGTTTATGTAGCTAACCAATGGCAGAAGGCAGGCGAAAACCTAGGCCTGTAGGGTTCCAGCACATTCTCCTGCCTGTCTGGTCGTCACTTCCCATGCCAGGAAAATTGTCTCTTCTTGTTGCCCGTTAAGGCTCTTCTCAGAGTCATTTAACTTCAGCAGCTCTTTGCCATTACTTACTCTTGGTTGCAACCAGCTTTCCGACCAGAATGTGTCATATGTGTTTTGCCAGGTGCAATTAGATGTTGACCATCCCGTAATATCACAGCACAAAAGTGATACAATATCAGTGTTGCTTTCTATGCCGAGGCTGATGAATAGCAAAGCAGCAAAAACTGATATAATTGACCTTCATGCAAAGCCCAAGGTCATGGGTTTTCCAGCCTTTTCAGACAGTGCATCTGTCAGTTTATTAATAATATCTGGGCATTAGTACTTATGGACAGCTGTGCTCACCCTGTCAGCTAAAGAGGGCAAAGTAAGGGTCAGAGTTCAAAATCTTAGAGGGAAAAGGAAGCTTAATTAATTAATTAATTAATTAATATTGAGCAAACTCAGAAGAAACAATCCCCTCGCCCAGTCCAGGGAGTCACACTGAAGCCATAGGGGAAGAGGTAGGGCCCAGTCCTACACTGTTACACTAAAAGTTAAGCATAGAAAAGGGACTAACAACATGTAACTCGGTCGTGTCCCAAATTTTCTGATCAAGGAGATTATGGGGCCAAAGAGGAAAGTGATTGATGATGTAGAGTGTGCCTAAGGAGAGTCACATGGA
>NW_004524653.1:3452898-3464009 GCF_000260255.1 Octodon degus
AAAAAATTGGAAAAATACATTATTATGGCATCATATGTACTCAGTAAAAGTGGTGTAATAAAAACACTTTATTGGCCCAGAGATATTAAAATGAAGTCTTAAATGACAATAAAAATTATAACCTAAAAAAAAAGAAAAGGGACTATCAGAGCCTCAAGAAATACAAGAGAAAAAGAACAGGTCCTCAACTGACAGAGAGAGACCTTGGAGAAAGTGAATGCAAATGAAGCAACTTGAGTCCCAGCTTTCTGTCAATTACAAGGTGTCAAAAGCCACATAAAAAGCCAAAGGACTTCAGCATAATACAGTGCCTGCTGCATGGACCACCCCTCTCCAGTGATGGGATAGTTTTTCTTTCATTCTTTCTAATAAACTCAGATGTGGTCATTCCCCCATCGCTATGCCCTACCCCCGCAGCCCTCCACGCCTGTTTGCCATTTGCCATTTCATTTGTTTCTAGCTTCCTCACCCCAAAACAGAGACCTGAGAGCTGGATGATCAGTTACAACACAACAGTGGACACTACCATCACACATTCCCCACAAATGCCTTTCTTGGGTTGTATGATGACAATATTTCTAGAAGCTAATATGTAATTAATAATTTCCATGACAAGTTGATTAATCTGGGGATTTCAGTGCGAGCCCTTTGCTGGTTTTAGCCCACAGTCATTTCGTAGCCTTTGCCCTACAAGGCATTAACCAGCACAAGGTTCTTTTTAAATTTGTGTCCAGTTCTTAAAACCTGGGAAATTAACCCAGAACAGAAAAACAAAAATCCTGAAGCTTTAGCAACTCTGGGGACCACTCTTCTGAGTATCAACAACAGGATGAACTTGAGCAAATCTGGCCCCTGCACCAAGGCCCCATTATCCAGTCTCAGTGCACCCCACTCCTCCCCCAGGGGATACAGATGAATGAAACTCCCAGCCTTAAATGTACTTGGGCCAAGTTCCTGTTCTCTAAAACTAAAGAATGAATTAAGAACAATGGAGGTTAAGGGCAGAATACACTGGAAGAAAGAAAGCTTCTATCCCAGAGAAGGATAGAAGGGGTCCCAGGTGGGTTGCGCCAGGGAAATCTGTCCTTTCCAGGGACTTTTCTAGAGCAAAACCATGAGGTGAGTCAGGTCTAAGGTGGAAAACATGTGAACTCACACATGAGGTGGGACAAAACTATAGCCAACCAATAAGGTTACAAGCAAAATTGCTCATGTAAAATTAATTAAATCCAAGACCAAATGGGAAAGGGATTCACATAGCAAGTAGGCATGAATGTAGAGCAGGGTCTGTCCTGTAGGGGGTGGATTAGTGACTCCTCCTGGCTTCCTCAGGTGATGATCATTCCGGGATGCTTATCTTGAGGAAGGTACACATTTGTTTGATCTTTAGCCTTTCGGTCTGGGCTATAGCCCAGTGTCTGTCTCTTCCAAAGTTGTAGGGTATCTTGTCTTCCATGCTATCTCCTTGAGGGCCTAGTCTTGTCTGACTGCCTATTATATTTCTATCTAATTCAGCTGCCTAAAGACACCTCCTTGCCCAGCTGAAGGCTCTCACCCCACAAGACCCTTAGCTGAATCCTGCTCCTAGAAAACCTAGTCTCTGACTCAAAGAAATCTTCTCCTTGGCCTAAACCATTTGCCCTACGCTTTGAAAGTCCGGAGAGCTCCCTGCTGTCTGAGAACTATCTGCTAGCATCAGGGAAAGGAGGCAGTGCTGCTCATAGGAACCATTTTCAGACAGCTGTGTTGGAGGGAAAAGACAGCACCCTCGCTGGTCCTGAGGTCCTGGACGCCTCTGGTGACACGACAACAACGAGCAGATAAACTGGCTTAGGTCAGGGTAAATAAGAACTCTGCATCCGCTGTATGCATCCTACAGTGTTGACTACATGCGAAGTACTAACAAGTCCACAAAGTAAGGAAGTTGGTTTAACTTCACTTTTACCAAATCTTCCTTGCTCCTCCCTGTGGAAATCTCAGCCTGCATTTCAGGGAAGGGATGGGAGGAAATCCTGGACAAACCCTGTCTGACCTGCCAGCCCTTCCTCCTGACATTTCCTCCAGGCAAGAGAAGACCAGAATTAGACACCGACTTTCAAGCCTTCAGAGCTTCGTTCTTGCTATTGTTCTGTGCTCCTTTCTTCCTCCACCACGTAAATCACAGGATCATCAGAAGCCCTATTGAAGCCTCCTTCGGAGGGTTCTGTGATTCTTATCTTCAAAGCCATCCTGCCAGGCCTCCGGCTGGAAATTTGCATGACAGCTAAAGGAAAGTAAATTTAGGGGCTGGCTCTCTTTGATAACCAAATGCTCCTCTTTCTGTCTTTATTCTGAAGGTGCAGCTCTAAAAGGAATTCAGTGATGAGGAAAATAGAAGGTACAGGGCTCTGTGCAGCCACTGTGACAGGCCTGGGACACTTGTGTGAAATAGGTACTTTGGGGCCTCTGTCCTCAGCCGAGATCAGCTATTATAGGACCAGACTGAAAGTCTTCTTCGAAGGGAAGCATGAGAAAGGGAAGCTGTCCTCTGTCTCAGCAGCTCGCTGGCTTCTTAGCAGGAGTGGGCAGACCCCTATGCATGAGGACAGGAGAACATGGAGGTCCTTGCTTCAAAAGCAGGAAAAGAGTGCACAGAGGGAATGAAAATACTGCCTTGCTCTTGTCATTGTTTTTTATTTGTTATTTAAGGCCACTGACACTAAAGGACGTATAAAATTAGGCAATGAATTTTAATCAGTTTCTTTGTATTGTACATTGTCCATTTTAAGGCTTAATGGAAGGACATTCAATTCATGCAGTGAATCAGAAAAACTATACTATAATTGGAAAGCCATGCAGTTAATGCACACGCTCAATCTCAGTGCTTCCCCTCACAGCCCCTACCTATACGTGTGCTTCACGCAAGCACTGTGATCCTCTCTTTCTTCAGCCAGAGATGAGGTCAGATTGGGAGCAAGAGGACTCCAGTTGCTGTCTTTGCATCTCCTCCTGCTCTGAATGTAGGAAAGGTAAGATCCCATGTGTGTTGGGTTTCTTTGAGACCCACTGCCATTCTTCTGCACTGCAAGACAAGTTCTGGTCCAAAGGATAGCCTCTCTGGGCCGGCCGAGCTCCTCCTCACCAGGACAGACTCCACAGTCTTACTCCCTCGTACCTGCGCTGCTCCTCTCTGAAGCCACATGCTCAGGTCGCTGGGAGGCTGTGCTCATGAGGCAGCATGAGTGATACACACAGATGAGACTGCAGGCAGTTGTGATCAGACAGAGGAGTCATACTGCAGGGATCTCTTCAGCTCACAAACACGTTTCCTTATCATATCAGACTTTACTTGCAAAACACAAGTTCAAAGGTGAAGCACTAGCTCAGGGTAAGAGCATAGCAGTAAGCCAAGTATAGGGCCTTTCTGAACATGGACCCTGTGTGGCCGTCAGCACACAGAGATCACAGGGGTTTCTTTCAGGTCCTTGGTGAGCAGGACAATAAGGTGTGGCTAAGACTGGTTGGGGAAGCAGATGAGATCTACCAGCCACAATATCCCAGCACACATGTGCAGCACTCCCTACTCCTGATATGTGCAAGCCCTGCATGTGGACTTCTGCCAAGAACTGGAGCAGGATTTTTATAGGATGCCCTAGGCCAGACATCAAGTTCAGGAGTGGGAGGCATTAAGAAAGTACAAATCTCAATTCTTCATTGGAATCTGGTGCTGTTGGCAGGTCCAATCAGAAGACCCTGTTCGCAGTTCCTCATTTACACCGTGTCCCTTCCTGGAAGACCTCCTGTGGCTGCTACTTGTACTTTTTTCTCCTACTTTTACTTGACCCATTCTCACTCACCAGAGCCTGTTTGTTTTCTCTCTCTCTTTCATAAATGTAAAACTTTATCACCATTTGTGCTTGTCTTGACCAAATCTTTGTTCAAAACAAGAAGAACCCAGAAAATGCCTCAAAATCTGACAACATTGGTTTCTAGAACAAAAAAACTAGACAAGATACACAGAAAATGCAGAATGAATGCAGGTATCATGAGGATGGAAAACAGAATATATTCTACAGGGCAGATCAGGCTGATAAAGAGGGTGAAAAATAAAGAATCGTTAGTATATGAAATACCTAGATTGGCTTCTACTTCATGTATACATGACATTGCAACAATTGTCCAATTAGAAACTCACTTGGCCTCAAAAAGATGCAAATAAAAGATCAGAAGCAGTGTCTTGTGATTGGCTGTGCCCACATGTAAATGAGGAACTGAGAACAGTGTCTTCTGATTGGACCTGCCAACAGCACCAGATTCCAATGAAGAATTGAGATTTGTACTTTCTGATTGGAGCCTAAGCCTATAGTCATTCCGGGTCTGAGGCACATGTCATCTTTTTAGGAAACACCTTGTTCACCTGGTGAGTTGTGGGGTTTCCTGACCTTTGACACATCCCACCCTGCTGGTCGTCCAGTTTGCCCTAATCTTCTAGCTCCCGGTTGCCTAGGTTGCACCCACCTGAGCCAGTCGCACCTGCATGCTCCAGTGTGATTCAGAATTGAAGCCGTGCAGCCTACATCTGAGAGGCAGAATGGTACGGGACACTTGGGAACCAGGATGCTCCCATTTTCCTGCTCAGAGCACTCCTACAGTCCCAGAAATGTTTCTCAGTGCGGCCTTCCACAAAAAGAAACACCCAGCAGTTGCATTTCTTAAGTAGTTATGTCCAAATAACTTAGCAACTGTTGGTGTCCTAGCAAACAACTAGGCATTTTAAAAGCATCTAAATCAAAAGAAAATGTAACTGTATTTGATTCTGAAGACATCACCATCGTTTGCTCATCGGATATGTGTGGCTGTTCGGCACCTACCCCCCTCACATACAGGAATCAGATCAGAGGCCACCACTCTGCCTTCCTGTCCCAAACTGATTTTTACCTAGTATTCAGTTTACCAAAGCAACTGCCAAAAACTCAGGTTCTTAAAAAACCAACTGACGTTATCAGGATGAATTCTGCGGGCTCTCATGTTGAAGCTTCCTGAGGGAGCCAGCAGCTCCACAGAGGCCAGCATCATGGAGTCCTGCACAAAGCTTCCGTACCGCCTGACACCTGTGTGAGCGCACAGGGACACCCGGCACACACTTGGGGAACCAGCAGCGTAGCGCTGTGGCGGTGGTGAGCCTGTGGCAAGCGTGCAGCAGTGGGCTGTGTGTGCCACCAAAACCGCTAACAGGTTCACCACTGCTGCTGTAGAACGCGGGTTCTAGAGCCACACGGTCCTGGACCTTCATCCTGGTGCCTAACTGGCGCAGCCAAGCTGTCCCATGCCCCAGAGCTTCAGATTCTATGGTAACATGCGGGCGGGTACGACCTGGGAAACACGATGGTCATATTATGAGGCACACCGGGCAGAAGTTCTGGAGACCGGGGGAGCGTTAATGCTCCTCTCTGCGGCACTCATGTGGAGTGAAATCCTCATCGCCTTACATGGGGCAATTTAATAATGCGCTCTTTGCAGTGTCGCTTATTCATGGACTGGATGTCATCCGATGAGGTAGCCAAGCATTCCGTTTAATACTAAGGGTGCAAAGCTGAACCAAACAGACACAGTATGTGCCCGCGAAGAGCTTGTGGGGTTGGGGGGATGGAGAGACAGACCCAGCATCGTGGTGACATGAAGCTGTCAGTGCTTTTCCTGTGGTGTTTGCAGCACCTGAAAGCTCACAGCTGCCACCTTCACCAGGCCTGGAGGTCTCAGCCAGGCCCTTCCCGGTACACTGTGTGCAGGTCTGAGCAAAGAGAATATTTGAAAGAGTAGAGAAAGGTAAGAATTTTCGAGGCAAATGCAACAGCAGAAACCAGGACACCTGCCTCGGTGTGTATGGGGAAGGGGAGCTCCAGGGGAACAGCTCAGGGCACCATCCAGGGCCACCTTGCTCCTCAGGGAATACGGTCAGCAGAACAGGTCCAAAGAAAAGACAGGGACCTCCGCTCCCTCCTCCTGCGAGGTAGGGTGAAGGCCGCTGATATCCAGCATGGGATGAGAGGCATAAGGTTCATTAGGCAAGAAGTAAACACTCAGAGGGGCGTGCAGGCCCTTGAGAGAGAGGCGCATGGCGGGCAGGTCTGGGAACTTCTCTGAGGTCTCAGGGTGTCCTCACCAGGGGCGACCTGGGATCTGCTGGGCCGGAGTGAGAATCACCGCGCCTGTTTCAGGCTGGGATCTGCTGCCCTCTCCACAGGGCTGCTTCTGGGGCCAGCGCTCTGCGCAGGAACAGCCCTGCGGAGGTGAAAAGCAGGCGCCCGCGGACCACTCAGAGACTCACAGCATCTTTAAGACACTTGATAGTTTGGAGTTTTTTTGTTTCTGGGGTTTTCTTGGGGTTTTTTTTGTGTGTATGTTTTTAGTTTCCAGGAAGGGAAAAGGGCCCTGGGTAAATTTTGTATCCAGAGCTGCAGGTTTTTTCTTTTTTACCCTTTCCTTCCTTCCTTCCTTTCTTTCTTTCTTCCTTCCTTTCTTTCTTTCTTTCTTTGAGGATAAGAGCAAAATATATTTATTGGGGAAAAGAAATCTTCTGTCCAAGAGAGGGACATTAGGGGCTCCGGAGCAGGTTGTCCCCAACAGTTTTTCTTAAAAGTACAATTTAAAAATTATGATTTACCTTCTCTCCTTCCTTCTGTCTTTATCTCTTCTATCCTGCTAAGGCTGATGGCAGGTCTTGTGAGCAATACAGGCTGCAACCCTCAGGACCAGTGGGTCCTTGGAAGAAGATAATGGAAACCAGAACTGGAGAAAAAACGGTCCTGTGGGACCACTCACCTCTGCTGCTAGGGCTGCTGCTGTCATAAGTGAAGCATAAAAGCATGGTGGGGGGTGTACCAATAAAACTTTATTTATTAAAGCAGGGAGCAAGTCCCCTTTAGCTCCCAGGCTAGTTTGCAGACTACTGCTACAGAGGAATCCCCAAGGTTCCCTGTCTGTCTTGCTGTAGAGGTAGGCCTACAGAGAGTGACACTCTGCTAACACAAATAATCGAGCCTGGTCCTTGGCCTTTCAGAGTTTCCAGTGTAAACAAGAAAAGGAAACAAACCATAGAAATACAAGGAACAGTGAAGGTCAAGCTCAGAGCAAAAAATATTCACCTCCTACATCTATAAATCCACCTAAGCATCCTCTGCTTGGTGGTAGAGACTGGCACCGGTGAGAAAGCTATCCCACTAAAAGCTAAAGGTACCCAAATTGCTGCTACAATAAGGATGGAGACCTTGGGAAGGAGCCGGGCAGGGGCTCATGCACACTGGGACTGTCCTTTCTTCCTCTCCTGCAGTATTCTGCAGTGTGTGTTTTCTTTGCACAAGGGAGCTGTAGATGGACTTTCCTATTTAAAAAGAGCAGTAAAGGCAGCCTTGAACTTCAGGCATCTCAGAGAAAGAAAGAAAGTCAAACTGAGTTTCCTTATCAGTTGTTATAGCAACACAGAAACTACTGCAGAGCCACCGAAAATGCCATGCAGGCCCCACTGCCCAAGCTGTGCACACAACACATCCTCCTGTCCTGCGTGTGACTTGCGTCCAGCCATCTCGGTCCCTGTGTGCGGAGTCCCGGTTGCCCCTAGTGAGGGAAGAAAGCCAGGAACACCCATTGAATGCTCAATCCCAGGCAATCCACTTGGCTCACCCTGCTGATTTCCCGCAGCTGTCTAGAGTGCCAACACCTTGCTGGTTCCTGCTGGTCCCAGATGTAACCTGCCAGGCGCTCACCGCTTCTGTTGCTCCACGCTCTCTTACAATGGAATTGCATAGTATTTACTGCCCAGGTCCGAATTACCTGGAGGAGCTGCCTCATCATACAGATTAACAAGCTCCACTTCAGACCTCCTGAACATCTGAGGAGGACTAACATGGGTCGCAGGCTGTGATGCTTCCTTCTTCGGTACCATCCAGGCAAGAGACCCTCAGCTATATCTTGTGGCTACCTGGATTGTAGTAGATGGGTCCAAGGAGTTCCCAGGGAAATCCGCCCATGACTAACTTCGTGTCTCCATCCTATACCCAACCTACAGAATATAAAACTGCACTGTGAAAGGAATAATCAAGTTGCTATCTGCAGGGCAGTCAGAATGTTCTGGGGCTAAAGGAAAGAGTTATCTTCTTCATAAAGTGCGAGGAGGAGGGGTGGGGAAATGGTTGAAAAATAAGAGAACTGAAGGCTTGGAGAGATAGCTCCGTGATCTAAGCACCTGCCTGGAAAGCACAAGGACCTGGGTTCCATCCCTGGTACCGCATGCTGTGCCAACCACAGAAACCAGGACATGGTGGCACCTGCCTGTAATCCCAGCACTGGGGAGGCTGAGACAGGAGGATCACTGTGAGTCCAAGCCACATAGCAAGACACTGAGCCAAATAAATAAATATATAATTTTTTGTAAATAAGAGAATTGAAGAAAACAGATGTAGATTGAGCTCTTGCACATGGAAAGGGGTCCATGCTGGGCAGGAGCAGGAAAGGGAGGTGTGTGGAATGAAATAAGAATGAAGCTGTATTCTGTGCGTGCAGCCGCACTCCACTGCAAATGCCATCAGTGCATACTGTAAATTTGGACTAATAAAAATAAATAAAAGCAAACACAGTTGGTGTGGTACACCTTGCAAAATGAAGAGCTTCTCAAAAAGAAGTAGCAGAGGACCTGGGAGATAGCTCAGTGGAATAATTTCTTCCCTGGCAAGCACAAAGGCCTGAGTTCAATCCCTGGTTCCATCAAAACTAAAAGAAAAAAAAAAGAAGTATCAGAATGCATTTTCATATTTCTGTGTGTTCTCCTTAGTTTTTATTTTGGAAACAATTGGCTTCAACACTTTGACCCGTACAACAGGCACCTTGAATTCAGACTCCCCTCATGAGCCGCACTGCCTGGCAAACCCTTAAAGGGTCCTGAGGGCCTGGTGGGTGGATGGAAGAGGCTCAGAAGCCCGAGCAATTGTACTCCAGAGAGCATGCCAGTAGCTACGCACGCTTCTCCTTTGGCCAGCGCACAGAGCTTTCTAACAGTGGCCTGTGCATGCAGGAAAGGCAATGTGGGATGTGCTCTCCTGTCTCTCATCTTCCAAAAGGGCCCCTCCAAGCTGCTTTACCTGACAGATAATAAAGGCACTGAGTACATCCAAGGGATCCATTGTTTAGCCCATAAAGCCCAGGTTGTTGACAGGGCTGACACGAGTGCCTTAGAATTTAGTTCAAATTGTGTACAAACCCAATGCAGCTTTGAAAAGCATTGAATCTCCCTCTAACCTCCACGTAGGTTAGAGATTTTGAAGAACCAACAACCAACATGATATCAAATCACCACTCTCTATGTAAGCATAAAGAGTTTAATTTCTCATGGACTCAACTGGAAAACCTGAAACTGATAGAAGATAGTATTGGAGGTGCTAGACTGATTATCGATCAGGATCAGAGCGGCAAGTGTTGGGTGGGGCCAGGCTGCTGCTCCTATTTCTGAATTAAACTTTATCAGAACAGGGATGCCTATCTACATTGTCCATGGCTGCCTCCTCGCTGGAGGACAGCACAGCCCAGGTGATGCACAAAGCGTACAATATTTAACTCCGACCCTTTATTGAAAACTTTCCCTGGCCCCGCCCCCGAGGTGAGCTGAGACTGCGGATGAGACTGGGTGTGGTGGTGCACGTCTGTAATCTCAGCTCTTGGGAGGCTGAGCAAACAGGAAGAATCAGTACAAGTCCGATCTGTATAGTGAGACCCTGTAGACCCTGCACTAAACACATTAAAAAGAAAGAAGAAGACAGAAAAAAGAACCCAAAAGCTTTCCATTTTCCTAGGGCAGTAAGTCCTAGAAGTTCACGGGGAAGTCTCAGGAATCTCATTGCCTAAATTGACTCTGCATCTATCACTTCATAGATAAGAGATCTCGGGCACAGTAATTATATTATTTAGGCACCTAAGGTTCAGTTTGCCCATCTGTAAATGATAATTATACTACCTTTATAGAACTACTATGTGGATTAAATAAGAAAATACTACTAGAACACTTAGAATTGTGCTTGGCAATCAATAAAAACTGTTGGATCACCTTCAGAGAACTCTTTTCTGTCTGCGTGTTTTCTTCCTAAATATGCTAGAACAATTCCTCACTTGTAGTTCACTACACACAACATTTCTTTGCCCACTCATTAACCTGAGATTTGCTTCAGCAATTTTGACTCCATTAAAATTATAATGATTTCTTTAATTCCATTTTCTTTATGTGCTTCAACTTAATCCCCCTGTTGTCTTCCATGGCCCTGGGAATCAGGGAGAATCTCTCAGGAGACTGTCTTAGAAGAAGCAGAAGAAAAGAAGAGCTAGATACAGTGAGAGGAAAAAGTAGCGAGGGAATCATGAAATGGACACGGCAAACCAAATGTTTAAGAGATGAAACACAAACACACCTGGGAGGCAGAGCCCATGGACAGTGATGTGGAAAAAGGCTACGGGAACCCGCAGGGAACCCACATGCATTCCTGTGCAGCCATCAGCGCTAAACCATTCAGAGAGCCCTAATCCATCAATTAATTGACAGCCAAATTCAATCCTCCTTGCCCCAGCATTTCTCAGTTCTGGAGAAAAATATCCTGACCAGCTGTGTCCTTGAGATCCCAGCTAATTCTCATCCAAGGAGCTAGGTAGAGCACACATAGGCATGAGCAGAGCCTGATATACTGGGACAGCACTGGTGTCCAGGGCCAGATGGGAGAACCAGGCACCATCTGAAAGAAGCACAAATGACACAGATCCTTTTCTGGCTCTTTTTCAGGTATTAGCAACATTTTTTTCTGGAAATCATAAGAACTTATTTTATGGTGAAAATAATGCTTATGCAAGGCCCTAATCCAGTGCCCTGGCAAGAAAAATGTACACAGCCAATGTGTATTTACCACCCTGTGAAGAAATAATTCCATCTGCAGAACAGGAGTGATTTTTCTACCCATTAAATAAATAAATATTTATCAAGAAAAAAAAAAAAAGATAGACCAATCAGGTAAATTTGATCTTTTTTTTTCTTTTTTCTTTTTTCTTTTTTATTTGAGAGAGAGAGAGAGAGAGAGAGAGAGAGAGAGAGAGAGAGAGAG
>NW_004524653.1:3464109-3493702 GCF_000260255.1 Octodon degus
AACCGCGGTCCCTGATGCTTTGCCAAGCTTGTTCCAAATAGGTGCTTTAGACCACTGAGCCATCTCTCCAGCCCCAAATTTGATCTTAAAATATACAACAAACATGTAAAAAAATACAATGCTGTCCCAAGCAGCATTTGGGAAACATGATGAGACATAGTATAAAACCACATGAAGTGTTTACATGAAATTCATCTTTAACTGGGTACTATGTATCCTAGCGGCTAAGCCACTAGAACATGCCGCATCCCTTGTTACGGCTTGTGTCTAGGTGTGCCCTCAAAGCCTCATGCAGTCACTGGGGCAGCTTCTGGAGTCTGTGATTAACTCATGATCCAATGATGCGATTGTAGTTGAGTGCCACACCCACCCTGGGGTGCATAATCTGCATACAATAGAAGGAAGGGAGAGGGCTTGCTTGCTGCTGCAGCACCTGCTCCTCCCTTTGCTCTTTGCTACTTTTCCACCACCACGATTGGCTGCCTTCTGCGATGTGCTGCTCTGCCTTGGAGTCAGATGAGTACGGACTGAAACTTCCACTAACTGCCAGCTAAATAAACCCTTCTTTCCTTAATTTGGGGTAATGGGTATTTTGTCCCAGCAACAAGATAAGAGTAACTGACACATTCCTATTCCCTCATGCAGCTTTGTAGAGACCCTACCATCAAATGCTCACAACAGCCATTTCCCATCTGGCACTTCCCCACGGAGAAAGCTCAGGAAACCACAACCTTCTTTTCAGAAGTCTGTTGCCATCCAGCGCCCATTTAGCATGCACCAGTGTGTACTACAGTGACAACTTTATTTCCTTGTCCTGCTCCTCTGGAGGTTAGGTCCCTGGCAACGGAGCTTGAGCCTTTGTATTTCCACACCCCTGGGGTCCAAGAAAGGACTGGGAACTCCCACGAGCTCAGAACAGACTGGCTTAATGAAGAACTGAGCTCATAGCTCGTAGGGACATTTTTCTTCATACATGCTTCAGAGAGAAGACTGGCCTGCCAGAATCCAAAGATGACATGGGTGAGGAATGCTCTTTCATTTTAAAAGGTTTCATGAAGATAATCTAATCAAAATTAAGACTTCAAAAGGGGGAAGAAAGGGAGCAAAGGGAGTATAAAACTGAGCCCTTGTAAATAGTCCTGGAGGGTCCCTTGAACGAACAGATATGTAAAAGAAAATAAAAATATACCCAGTGGAATCTCAGCCATGGGGAAGGGCAAACTTGGGTTATTCATAAGAAAGTGGATATGTCTTGAGATATAAGTGAAATAAATAAGATACCACAGGATAAATATTTCATGGCTTCTGTTATATGAAAAAAAACAATATAAATAAATTAAAGGGCAAAGTAACATGTGATAGGAAATAGGGAGGCAGGCTTTATGAAGAGAGAGGGCATCTTGGAAGGGGGGAGATGGAAGGAAGGAAGGAAGGAAGGAAGGAAGGAAGGAAGGAAGGAAGGAAGGATGGAAGGATGAAAGGAAGGAAAGAAGGGTTCCGTTGCAGTATGTACGTGTATGATCTACGTGCACTAAGCCCCCAAGACGAGTGCAATGATTCTACGTTGCAAACATGTGCTAATAAAAAAATAAAAAAGAAACATTCTGAACATAACAGGTAAGAGTGAGTCCAAGTACTGATTTGGCTAATTGGTAATCTAATTAAATATGATTCCCAATAGCTAACCAGAGCCACAAAACTAATAACTCAGGAACAGCATATAAATCAATAACAAATAATGAAGAGTCATTTTATTGTCACTACTGACTGTCATACAATTGAAACACTCGGAAAGAAAAATCACACAAACCCACGAAAGGACAGATTCAGAGAAGCGCAAGAGACATAGTATCTACAATAGAAAATCATTTTGTGGTACTGACTCCTTTCTGTCCAGCTGTTGAGGGGAAAAAAAGAACGTTGGTATCTATAGAGTATGCCTCAATTAAGCTAAGACTTTCATTTAAAAAAAAAAAAGGAAAAGGAAAAATGTATATCATATTGCAGTTTCCCAACAACCACACAATGAGCCAGGATTTTATGAGCTTCTTCTCTTCATTGTGGCTTTTCCTGCTGCCATTCTGTGGCTTCCCACGTGGATCTGTGGCTGACACATCACAAGAGCACTAAGAATCCTTGGCAGGTACCATCAGTACTCAGACCGGTAGGCAGGAAAAGTCTCTGTTCGATGAAGCTTCAGCGGGCTGGTGACATCTTTTCCATAAAGAACATAAAAGCAAGTTAGGTTTCATCAAAGCTTGCAATCAAGTTAGTAACAAGTACTTACCTAACAGAAATGAACAGCATCCTGTAAATAGCATGTTGTGCTGGGACATTTTTCCTAACACCACTCATGGGGATATGCAAATATGAGTCCTAAGAGATTCCACAATTAACATACTATTTGCCTAGGGCCTTTGTACTGTGAACTCTGTGTACATCTTGAAGTCAACAATTGTTGTTTTAAAATAATTTCGGGTTTGGGATTCAAAGCAAAGACAAAAAAATCAAGAACTATTAACCCTCCTTTGTGAAGTGACATGGGTTAGAATATTTTCTAAAGGGCCACATACTAGTTAGACACTTGCAGCACAAAATTAGCCATTGTTTCTACATAATGAAGGACCATGAAGTTCCAATAAAACTTTATTAAGGAAACCAGACCTCAGCCTGGACTCCTGCCACCCCCAGGCCTCAGTTGGCACATCTTTGTAGGCTCAGCTCTCTGGTTTTACAAAACCAAGATGTCTTACTGCCACCTGCTGCCTAAGGGTTGACACATCCAGAGAAATTCACACTTGCAGTGCCAGAAATTCACACTCATCAGCTCTGAGACTGAACAGAACAGAACAGGCAGGTGAACCTCAGTGCCCAGTGTGAGCATCGAGGGTGCACAGGACAAGGCAGGACAGTGCTGTGGCCAGAGCCACTCACACGGCCCTCCTGCACTCAAAGCAGTGTTATTTTCAATCACCAAACAAGCAAAACAGTGAATGGCTGCTCATGGCTCTAAAAACAATGGATGGTGGCTCGTGGCTCTCAAGCCTAATTTCTGTTTTCACAATCAGCCCTGACTGATATCAGTCCTCAGTCCCAAAGCTCCTCCAATCTTCATGCCAGAAGCATGGATGTAAACAAAGAAGATTCATTTCTGGTCAATGGAAGGAAGAAAAGCATCTACATGCATATGCATATTACTGAATATTAAAAAATCTGCATATTACAGAACATTAAAAAATCTGCAGTGTGCTTTATGAGATCTAAAGCCTTATCTACGATACTCTAATCCCGATACCAAACAATCACAGGCATGATTTTCAGGTTCTTGCAAGTCTTGTCCCAGGACCAAAAGCCACTGACACAACCAATGACACACCACACAACAGTGGGTACTACTGAAGTGTCCCAGAGGATGAGGGCTCGCCTCTGAGCTCCAGTGAGTTTGCATAGCTCCGCTCCTCTCTCTTCAACACACAGACCCTGTCCCAATGGGTGGAAGTCCTAGAAGGGAGCGTCCATACCGCCTTCATTACAGATTGATAATGGTCCTGAATCTAGCAGGGAGGCTAAGTGAAGCTCAGGAGCTGGGTTTGAAAGTGGAGTTCAGCTTAAGCATAGGAAATGGATGAAAGGGTTTTCCATGCAGGTACAGACTCGCTGGCCTGCACAGGCCCAGGCTCCTAGATGGGGTGATACCGTCTGTCAATATTCAAGAGACTGAAGGTTTCACGCAAAGGTGCCAGTTTCTCTGCTGTCTTGGAAAATCAGAAGAAAGCAGGCCCTTTCAACTGCCACATGCAGCACGCGGAAAGCACGTGAGTGTTCTCTCAGATGAGGTCTGCGCTCCCCTTGAGCTTCCCTGGGACCTGCCACCCCCACACCATCCTATCTCACTCACTTCCTGTCCTGGCCTGCTAATCCCCATTGGATTAGCCACCCAGGGTCATCTGTCCTGTCTTTACATTTATCAGCTCCTCCTCAGCGGCTTCTCCTTAGCTGCTATCCTTACAGTGTATGTGAGAGTGGTAGACTCATACTCATGAACAATGTGAACTTCTCTCAAGAAACTACTTCTCCAACAATCTATCCTTGAAATAAATATGCAAACAGCATGGACTGGAACAAACCAATCCTTGAGTGACATTGTGGCTTCAGGGTGCATTTACTTGGAATCACCCACAGGGCAGATTTTCTCTTGCAGGTAAGACTATTTGTTGACAAAAGCAGCAATAGGCTCAGAGCACCAGCGACTGAAGCCATCTCCTCCACCCACCCCCTGCATGGACCTAGGCCTGTGCCTGGGGTCTCTGTCTCTTCGCTCATAGACAGGGAGAGGGTAGGCTTGCTCTTGCAATCCCAGCAGTTGCCAAGTGAGCCCAAAAAGCTCTCTTGGAAGATGCTAGCAAAGAGACACATATTTGGGACCATTCTTTCATCTTCTACCTGATACTGACAGAGGTGGCTATTTTTCATTGGATTTCTTTTAGAATAAGTAGTGCTAGCTTCACAGTTACTCTGGTAGAAGGGCTCTGGGAATACCAGAGCCAGGAGCATCTCGGGCATGAGGGTAGAGGTTCCCATGGCGATGAATGAGAAGGAGGTGAGGGCAGGGGGGAGGAGCACTGTGCTGAGGTCAGACTCCCGCAGCTCGTCACATGCCCGCTGCCTTTCTTGTGCCTTTGCAACTCAGTATTCAAATATGAACCAAATCAAACACTCCTGTGCTCAGTACTCTAGGGGATGCCCAAACACTCAGAAATAAAACATCTTTGTTGAAAGAAGTAGAAGTGGAGGGTGAGACAAACTCTTGTTATGTAACCCAGCCTGGCCTTGGACTTGCTACATAACCCAGGCTAACTTCAAATTCATGCTCCTCCTTGTCTTGACCCACCAAGTGCTGTAATTACAAGCATGTACCACCACGCTGAGCTTAGGAAGAGCAACCTTCGCCTGCTTGCAATGGTACCCAGCTGTCCCTTTGTGCCCTGCAGGTCCTGGTCACCCAGCACCTCCTGCTGTCTCAGTCTCAGCTCATCTCTTCCCTGGAGGCCTCGAGCTGACTCATTTCTCTATGGAGGATGCTTCTTCCCAACTCCCAGCATGGCTGCCTCATCCAGATTGACAAAAGGGCAAAAGTTGAGGCTTCCAAAGGCCACTCCATCCCAAAACGTCCCCTTGTCAGTCTCCGCCAAACCAATGACTTTGTTTTACTTTCTACAAATACTTTAAATCTTTACATTTTAAATTAAATGTTGGCATAATTATTGCCTGTGACTCTCCATCGATAAACTCTAGGAGAAAAGAAGTGTGCCTGGCTAGTGGCCGTGTCTGTCTGCCACCCCCGGCAGTGCATGGCACAAAACAGGTGTCTGATATCCTTTGACTGGGTAATGTGTGAGGAAGTGGATCAATGGACAGAGATGAAAACTTTGAACCTTAGCTACTTAGTACACAAGTAGCGAGAGGAAATAAAATGTCCCAGGGAATTGCTTTGAGTTGTAGAAGGCTCATGTATGTCGGGCGCATATGCAAAGCCTTGCACAGAGCAGGTTCCCGAAGGAGCAGCTTTTGGAAAGCTACTCACCAAATACAGCTTGTCCCCATCCAAGGAACCGACAGGGGATTGCAGCTCTTCACAGGCAGTATGTTTGTGTTTGCTTATTTTAAAAAGGAGAACAGAGGAGTACTGTTCAATTCGATGTACAGAATTTTAGTGGAACTAAAAAAATTACTTGCTGTGTGATATATCAGAGCCCTGAAAATAATGCTTTGTATCCAGAACCTCCAAAAGAAGAATTTAGAATGCAGGATTTCCCCCAAATGTGCTTGACCACAGGACCTTCTGTGGGGGGAAAGGGGGTGCTAAATGCCCATGTCAGCACTCCATGAAGCACCTGTGGAAACCCTGCCCTTACACTTTTATCTAAGGCGTTTCGAAAACGAATCCTGTGGATTTAATGTTAATGAAAATTTGCTGAATGCTTCTCTTTCATAAATGTCTTCCGATTTTCATCCTAAAACCACTTCCCTTGAGGGTTGGGGAGATGGCTCAGTAGAATAAACACTTCCCTGGCAAGCACAAGGGCCTGAGTTCAATCCCTGCTTCTGAAAAAAAAAAAAAAAAAAACACTTCTCATATTGATTTTATACATGGCTGAACACAAAGAGGATTTCCATGTGAAAATCAGAAAATGAAGTGGAACGAGCACAGAATGTAAACTAAATACTGGGTGTCTTTGTGTTCGCCTCGAGAGTCAAAACCAGCGTCTCTACCCACAAGTCAGTAAGAAAATAATTCCAAACTCTGCAAGTAGGTGGCGCGCTAGGACTAAATGTGGGAGGAAAGAAAAATTTTTCTCAAATGAGTTTGATAAATTCTCTCAGAAGGGTTTCTATGAGGCCTACGATTGAGCTCCCAGATCTGCCAGGAAACATCAGCTTTTGCTCTATCAAAACAGGTGACTTTATCCGAAGAATTAGAGCCATAAACCTCAGCAAAACACATAAATTATATTTCACTAACACAGGACTACTTTCTCAATTTCTTTTATTTTTTTAGGGGGTTCCAGGTGGACAAAAAGAGAAGAGGTGGTAACGACTGACAACTACATAAGCTTTTCTCATTATTTATATCAATAACCCAGTCTGGTAAGATAATTTTAGATGGACTGTGTGCATATCTAAAATTCGAATAATTAGAATTTATCTTACTTTCTACTCGCAAAATAAAACCAATGGCCACAGCAGCATCCAAGTAGTAAGATGGATTTTTAAAATATGCAAATGTATTTAAACAGAAGAGAATAAAAAGGCTAATCTTCCTAGTAGCAGGTATATGGCAAAAATTGGTGTACTAGAACTCAAACACCACTCAGAGTGCCGAAGCCACACTGGTAATGAATGACACCTGCGACAGCCTGATCCAACCCTGCTCTGCAGGTGCATCTTGGAAAGGGCGCCTTCTCCTTGGTCCCCACTCAGCCGATCTCTCAGCTCCTCACCAAGCGCTCAGGGGCGGCCACGCCTGCGAGGCGCCAGGCCAGGAAGATGCAGATGAAACACCCACCCCCCCACCCCGGCACCCTCTCCCGCCCACCCTGACTTCACCGCACGCTGGAGCAGCTAGCCACGGCCCCCGTGGCCTCGCCCCGGCCGTGAAATACAGCCCCTCCTAAGGGCACCGAGGAGCCGCGTTTCCTGCACATAATCGGAGATTGCAGTGTAGTTACAGTTCCTAAGCGGGAGGGTGCCTCGCAGTCTGTGGGGTCTGCAGGGATGACCCGATAGGAGCAGGAGGGAACTAGGGCAGCAGGAGGGCGTGGGTGGGGGCAGGGGAGGGGTGCGGCACCCATGGGGAGAGGTGACCATGGGGAGAAGATGAACGGACGCTAGGTGACACAAGCAGACCTGAACCACCAATACCCTTGTGCTTTGCGCTCTGTCATTCCCGCCTGCGCGGGCCGATTAGCGCAGCTTTGCAAGTGCCCTGGGTACCCTTATAGCTCAGGGGTGTAAAGTGCCCACGCAGGTTCTCCTGCCTGGGGTTATTTGTTGATCTGCTTCTAGATTTCGCAGCCATAAGCTCATCCTGTGTGGTGTTAAGTGACCTACGTTGTGCTATAAGAAAGGGCTTGTGCCAAGTGTTCAATCAGACTTGTTATTTTCCCAGTGAGCCAGTCTGTACCCCACCTCAGAACCCCTTTATGGAGGCGAACTCTGAAATTTACTTAAGTCATCAGGGGAACCAGAAGCTGGGATTCCCCATGTTCCCCCAGGGACCTGTCCCCCTGAACAGTGGTTTCTGAGGGGATCAAACAGAACCCCTGAGAGGGCTCCTTCTAGCAGCTGGCCGGCCCCACCCGAGCTCCCTTCTCCAGGGCGAGGGCCCTGGCAAGGTGCATGTCTAGCAAGCCTTCTAGAGACGCTGAGGGTGTCTACCCCAGCACACAGTTTCTCCAAGCCCGGGCCCAGGTCACCCACCCAGACTCTGGGCTCAGCCACACCGTCCATCCTCAAACTCTCTGAGGCTAAAGACTCAAAGATCCGCATTTTAAAGTTTCTCTAGCACTTGGTGATAGACTACTTGAGGACCAGGGCTTTTGGAAGAGGAAGTGCCCTGTGTCCTGAGGCCTAGTGGTGACCTCCGCTGGGGAGGAAGGGGAGTCCCGCACCAGAATGGTCCAGACGGCCCACAGCCCAGCTCACCTTGCAGACGGTAGAGCTGCCCCGTGCTGTGCTGCCGAGTGATGTGCTGCCAGTAGGCGCTGCGGGGCAGGGGCACCATGGTGCTCAGCGAGGCCGCCCGCTCGCTCATCTTCATCTGGAGCTGCAGTCAAAGGAGAGAAAGCAGTTGGTCAGCAATACAGGGGCTGTGAGTCTCTGCCTGAGCAGGGAAGCAGGACCCCAGGGGGTCCTGGGGCTGTGGAGCTAGCTCCTCCTCACACCCACAAGTGGCACCACGGGCAGCGCACAGTGAGCCTTCACCCTGCTGGCTGCGGTGCACTGGGGAGACTCCCTGGAACTCAGCCCAGTCCCAGCAGCCCCGTGGGGCAGAGCTCCATGGCATGCCGCAACCCCGGAGCAGTAGGGCACAGTCCCGTGAGGTGTCTGTCAGAAACCTGATGGAGAATCCATAGAGTATGCTGAGGCGTGCAGCATTATTCCTTGCTCCATTCCAGGGTCTACACTACTTGTTACACATAGTAGGTGTGCACTCAATACTTGCTGAACAGATGGACGATTCCTGAGGGGATACTGAGAAGTAGGAGGCAGGACGACAAAGGACCATGTGACAATGAGGTGGAGCCCCATGAACGAAGCGAGTGGAGAAGTCCCTCCTGTGCTGGGAAGCTGGTGAGCTATCCCTGCTCCTCTGTAAGCTGCTGGAGTTGGGTGTTCTGTCCCTGTCATCAGACATAAACCTTGTCTGCTAGACCAACTGCCTTCCTTTCTCTGCTGGTCACTGTACCAGGTACTGAGGGAGGCAAGGGGGCTCACAGCGCAAGCTCCCCAGCTGGACCAGGAGCAGCCAGCAGCCTGCCCTGGCACCACAAAGGCAGGGGCAGCTCCAGAGAGAGGATGGCCTGGCAGGACAGGCATCAGAACAGTGAAGGGAAAGTGGGGACATGCATACAAGAGGAAGGGGTGCAGCGGAAAGCAGGTCCCAGCCACGTTCTTGCCTGAGCCCTGGTTGTAGACACACTCATGTTGTGGTCTTACTGCACCACTGCACAATGGCTTGTGAAGTCCAAGGCATCCATCTCAGTCTTTTTAAAACATGCATTTATGAATAGGTGGACTTGTCCGGGTTGTTCACTGGGGTACAGCTTTCAATCCACAAAAGCCAGAGGTAACTTAAATATCCTTCACTCTAGGCCTGGCTGACTACGCATACAGAGACAAGGCCATTAGCTGGCCATTGTTTTACCCAAAGACTTAGATCAACTAAATGGGAAACATGCGGACATCATCCAAGAAGGAAACACAGCGAGTCACAGACCACTGTACCCAGGGCAATGCCTCTCCCATGCTCAGATGAGAAATACAGCACTGAACCCTGTGCCAACTAGGTGGTATGAGAGGTGGGAAGAAGGCACCTGCTCAGCCCTGCTTAGCCCACCATGGTCCAGGATAAAGATGCCCTGCTTAGCACATCATGGTCCAGGATAAAGACGGAGATCAGAGCGGCAATGATGGCAGTCGTGAGCCCGGTGAAAATAACCTTCAAAGAAAAGGAAGTCCTGAGGGGATCTGACTGACCTTGGTAGACACAAAAGTAACATTTCTTGTTTTATAGGTCTTACTTGATCTTGGTCTTAGCCATCCAGCAGAAAAGTATAAAAATAAGGTATAAAAAGTAAAGCCATATTAATACACTGAGCTGTTAAAGGCTCAAGTCAACAACTTCTGACATTGCCAGTCCTGCAGATAACCCACTACTATTATGGACTACTGGACTATATTGAATTATTTTGCTGAATTCACACACCTACAATATTTAAATGGCAATGGAATACCCATCTCTGACCAAACTAAACTAAAAAGGGGATATAAATGAAGGACCATTTTGTACCTATATATACAAAATAATTAGGATAGCTACACAGCTACTTTCTCTTAATTCAATAAGAAAGATTTGTACTAATAGTGTTTGTGGACAAGATATCAAGTCTGCATCTTGTACTATGAATAACTACTATGAAGATAACAATACGCAATGTATTAATTATTGCAACTGTCCTACTAACCTGTTTTGAAACTATCTCATTGCTATTTGTTTCTCAATAAAATTAATAAGAAAAAGTAATAATAAAACACTTTCAATAAGGAAAAAAAAAAAGTGTCTTCCTCTACATGGGACTTTGACACTGTAGTTTCAGATACAGTATCTGTACATTTACTTGATAAAGACAAAATTATATGGGACTTCAGGCCTCAGGAGACCAAAACTCACTGTAGTTGATAAGACTCAACATGAGAAAATAGATAATAACCATTCACGCCAAAGATAATTCAATTTACCTATGTTGTATGTACACTTACTGCATTGAATTCCTGGTTCTTACCACAGCAGCACAATTACGCAAATGCATTCCCAAGAGGAATAATAAGGCATTTGTTTCTTAGGCATAGTTTTTCCTAAAAATGCACATTTCAATCAAAAGGTCAGAAAGCTGAGTGTTACAGCAATGGAAGAGCTCAGTGGCCTTTCTGTATATTTGAAAAGTCTCAAAAAAAATTCTTACTAGTGATGTGATGACATTCAGCCTAATTTATACACATGAAGGAAATGAAGGAGGAAAAACCGAATTTAGAAGTACCAATTATTTGATTTTCTTAATATTAATGTAAAAAGATTCTGTTTAATGTAATAAGAATTTTAATGTACAGGGGACACTGGAGGAATAGCCGTCACTTCAAATTATTCACTTCTTTCTTGTAAGTATGTCTGAGCAGCCCAGCTTGGTTTTGGGGGTTTTCAGGGGGGGAAGTGGTTTTTTGTTGTTGTTGTTTTGCTTTGTTTTGTTTTTATTTTAGGGAAGGATCTACAGGGTGTTCAGGGTCTCACTGCATAGATCTGACTAGTAGTGATCCTCCTGCTTACAGCCTCCCAAGTGCTGGGATTACAGGTGTGTGCCACCACGCATACTCTCAATCACCACCTCAGCATGCCCCAGGGGAGGTGCCACCATGGCAGGCCGGGGGATCAAACCGCTGGCCCCTGTATCTGCTTAAGCAGGCACTTTAGTCCACTGAGCTATTTGGACAGCCCTTGACTATATTTTTAGAAAGCTTATTTAGGAGCCAAAAGGAAACGATACTAATGCCGTGTTTTACAGAAGACGGTCCCAAGCCTCACTCTGTACTTACTCCTCTTCAGCCTTTTAATAGAATATCTAACTTGATGAAAAGAACATTTTAATTGTACTTGGAGAAAAATGATGAGAAAGGCCTTCTCGTTACCAATGGAAAATGTCAGAATAATTCCACCAGGGTGAGGACTCAGAAAGCCCTCTGCGACAACATAGCTGGGAAGTCGCCCTCGCTTATTCCCGTGTTCCTGCAAGTCACTAAAGTGAGTGAGCGTCAGGTGAATGGGCCACATGCATCCCTCAGAAAGTACAAACTAGCACCCATCCATGGAGGACGTGAACCTGGGTGACCCAGACTCTCAAGAGAAAGCATGTAGTCTTTCCCTTTGGTAAAAATACTCCGTACACTTCTTCTGGCTTGACTAACATTTTTTTCAGTAAACGTAATACATTCACATTGAAAAAAAAAAATTACCCCCAAATAACAAAATTAGAATATATAGGGATTCATGCCCCAGAGGGATTCTTCAAAACTCTCCTGGCCACCATATTGTGGGGGAGGTCAGCTTGGGTGACCATGCAAACAGTAAACACAGGCCTACATGCCACCAGGAATAATGTCACCTTCGAGGAACACTTGGCCAGGTAAGGGAGGATGGAGACTGTGGGGGTGCAAAAGCCTCATGGGTGGGGAAGTGACTGGGTCAGGTCGTTGGGGGCAGGGCTAGTGGAAGAGGGGGATCACTGCGGACCTAGCGTGGGCAGGGACACCAGTTCCCCAGCCCTGCCTTCTCCCTGCTTCCTGGTTCCCATGAAATGAGCAGCTGTACCCCACCCAGGCCCTTCCACTGTGCCTGCGCTGTCTCCGAGCCCATCAGGTGTAGCATGAATCCTCTAAAAATCATGGGCTAAGACACGAGGAGTTCTCAGCTCCTGTAAGTTTTACTCCTGGGATTTGTCCTTTCAGAATTGAGTACAGCTCAGACAGCTGGACTGAGGAAGTCCGGGTGACAGAGGCACAGGAAGGGCTCCTTTATAGAAGCTGGGCACTACAGGACAAGCTGCCTGTTGAATGAGACTGAACAAGACAGGACACCTTCCTTTGCAGAGAAAGCGCTGGAGTCTGCTCGCCTCTGATCAGCTCACAGTGGAGTGGGGAGAGCCCACTGTACAGTCGTTTATTTAAGGTGCCTTTCTTTCCAGCCTGAAATTGCAGTTCTGCTCCCATATATCCGGGTTTCCGTCACCCAGGAAAAGTCTGGTGCACTCCAACACAACCTGACACACCATCTGGCCAATATTATTATCTTTATTTACTCTATGGTTGCGCTGGAAGTAGTAGATTGAAATGAACTCACTAGAATTCCAATAACTAAAAGTTGTTTGTGGGGAATCGAGGCTGTCCTGAGTCCAGCCATGCAGATGGCTATCCAGAACAAAGGTCTTATCGCTTCTCGGCCTTTTGGCTAAGATCAAGTGCAGAACAAAGGTCTTGACCCAGGACCCAACCCTAGTTTTATTCATTTGCGAAGAAGGGAGTGGCTGGAGGACGAGTGACCCTAAGAGTGGCAGGAAGTGGGTAAGTGCTGTGATCTGGGCTGGGTGGGAGGCCTGAAAGCACCTCTGCAACATGCAGAAGGAGGGACCTGTGTGACACAAGTGATACAGTAGCTAATGTGGTGGGGTTGGTGCTTCAGCTCTGATGCGTAAGCCTCCAAAGCCCCAGGAAGTAACAGCCTCTATTGTGAGGCTCCATCCCAGCTGACAGAGTGGACCCTTGGCTCTTCTTGGCTCACACAAGGGAACAACAGGATGGGGACACTGCCTGCCATCTTCAAAGACCACACATCAGCACCTCTGCTGGACCAATATGCATTACTTAAAGCTAATCAAAGAGATAAGGAAAAGTCCCAGCCAGCTCTGCACACAGCAGTGCATGGAAACAGGGTCAGGTTCAGCCCAAATGGAGACAACTGCTCCTCATTCAAGGAGAACCACCCAGGTGGTCCTCCACACCTACCAGGTATCTCCTACCTCTGTACTTATTCTGATCCTTTCATCATTTTTGCAACAGCTGCTAAAAGAGTGTGCCTCCAACTGCAGACCAGCATCTCCCATAAAGAAGGAATCAAAGTGTTCATTTTTGAGTCCATGACATCTAACTTGGATCCCAGAGGCTAATAAATGTGTGAGGAGTAATTTGAATGAATCCACGCTTTGTCCAACTGAAGGGCAAGAGACAGTTTTCAGAAATAAATTCCTTGGAATGCAGCCAATGAGAAGCACTCTTAACCCACCACTGAATTCACCCTGAGACTTGAGGTCCAAGCCAAATGGATCTGTTGGAGTGGCTTTGGAGGAACAGGACGACAAGACCGTGCTCTGCTGGGCAAGTGGTGAACTGAAGCACAGTGAGCAGGACCTGTTCCTGGGCCCACGTGCAGTTGTTTGGGACAGTCCAATCATGGGGGTCTTTAGCTCTGCACGGGACCCTGCACTGGCAATGGCAGCTCGAGATCCCATCAGGGA
Source organism: Octodon degus (assembly GCF_000260255.1). Lineage (NCBI taxonomy): Eukaryota > Metazoa > Chordata > Mammalia > Rodentia > Octodontidae > Octodon > Octodon degus. The sequence continues at coordinate 3,477,951 of NW_004524653.1, forward strand.
AGGAAGGGTAAGTCTTCATGAAATTCAAACAAGTGCCTCAAGCTCTTCAGCACTTGATCTTTCCCTATACAGCAGCCTCCATGCAGAATTCTTCCTAACCCCATCTGAGTGAGTCCTGGGGCTGCCAAGCAGTCAGCTCCTGTAATCAACCAGGGGAGAAAAAAGCGTCATGTTGCTGGGACAGAGAAGTTGGCCATGGATTAGGAGGTCCCAGGTCACTTTATTTATCTCACAGTCTGAAGAGGTTTCAATCCATAATCTGCTGGCTCCAAGGCAGAAGGACATCTGTTCATGGCAGTGGAAAACAGCAAAAGCAACAAGGGGGCTTGACAGGGTCTTTATGCCCCTTGTATCTTCCAGGCTGCTGGGATTAGGGCAGTGCCAAACCCATCAGTGCATGGATTAGTAACCACACACCCTTAATCCTGCACCACACACTCTAGATTCTTCCACCTCTGAAAAAGCCCTACGACCACATGAGTTTTGGGGGAACATCCAGTCACACACCATAACAACAGGCTTAAAAGTCTCTTTTCTTTTGGAGCTCAGAGGCAGATAGTAAATCTGTAAGCAAATAAAATCAGATTTTCATTTCAAAAAGGAACGATGCTCTCATACATGCTGCAACCCATACGAACCTAAAGTAATTGCACTGGGTGACAGACACCAGTCACACAGGACCTCAGATTTTATCATTCTGTTTATATGAAAGGTCAAGAATAGGCAAATCCCTAGAGAGAGAAAGTAGATTAGCAGTTGCCTCAGCCTAAAGGATTGTGGCTAAAGATGACTGAGTTTCTTTTTGGGATTATAAAAACATTCTATAATTGGGTTTGGTAATAGTATCACTCCTGTAAATACATTAAAACAATTAAATTTACAGAATAAAAGTGGGTGTGCATACATATGGTAAGTCATGTATGGTATGTTTATACCTCTGCAAAGCTGTCGCCAAAAAAATATAAAACCAGACAGTAGTACGTGTCATGCAGATTATTTAAAAAGCATGGTGTGGTGAGTCGAGTGGTCTCAGATGGAGCAACCTTTAATCCAAGATCCGAGTGACAATGACTGAAGCACATTATCAATCATTGTCAATAGCACAGTCAGCTGTGTTGGATTGTTTTGCTGAATTCATGCACCTACAATATTCAGATGCCAATGGAATACCCATCTCTGACAGGACTAAACAAAAAAAGGGGGGGGGATACAAAGGAAGGATCATTTTGTATTTCTACATACAGAATATTTAGGATAGACATACAGCTACTTTTGCTAATTCAATGAGAAGAAAGATTTGTACTAATAGTGTTTGGACAGGATATCCTGTCTGCTTCTTGTACTATTGATAACCACTAAGAAGATAACAACATACAATGTTGTTAATTACTGAAACTGTCCTATTAATCAGCTTTGAAACTGTCTCATTGATATTTGTTTTTCAATAAAATAAGATAAAATAAAATAATAAAAAAAGTAGCACAGTCAGGTCCTTTCAAAAACTCACAGCGATGGGGGAAATGCCTGCCAAGATTCTTCCCTCGTGATGAGGAGGACAGCAAGACAAACAACCCTCTTGAGAAAGGCAAGCTCTCACGACCAGCCTCTCCTGCACAGCTTGTTGTTGGGAGAAGAAAAGCAACTGCCCCCCTCACAAACCGCCCTTGTCTCTAGGTTCTGAGTTCTTTGCCCAGTTGAGCTGACACTAATCTGTTACTGTTGAGCCTCTTTGGTGAGCCTGAGACGGGGCAGGAGCCAGAGCAGCAGCCAGCGGCAGCCACAGCACTGCCCCATATTGTCCTCTGGGACCCAACTGTTTTTACAGCAGAGCATTGTGTTTGCAGAAGTGGAGCAGCACAATCGGATGCCACTGGGTACTGCTACCGAAGACCTTGGGCACCATATGTCCCGCATGTGACACTGCTCCAGACCCATTCAGAAATAAGCAGAGATCATTGCAGTGGCGAACAGATCAAGACTTCAACATCTACTTCCTTTCTCTTCTCCTGAATGGAACTCCAGAGAGGTCTTGACAATGACAAGGATGCACGTACAAGCCATGGTAGATTTTTCCACTCCGCCAACCTCAAGGGACTGCACAGGGACATGGTTTTGACAGTAACTGTTATAGCTTGAGTCTAGGTGTCTGCCCAAAGCCTCATGAAGCCACAGAGGGCCTCTTCAGAGGAGGCTGGATCTAGAGTAACGGTGCTGGTGATTATTAAATGAGCCCATGGAATGGTGAGGCACAGCCTGGCTGGGATCAAGGGTCCGAGTGCTGCACCTGCCCTAGGGTGCGTGTCCCACGTAAAATATGAGACACAAAGAGGCCCAGTGTGCTGTCACCTGCCTGCCTGCTGTGCACTGCTTCTCCTCACTGATGTTCTTCTGCTGAACCACCCAGCCTTGGAGTCAGCCGACTATGGACTGAAACCTCAGCAAACTGTGAGCCAAATAAACTGGCTCTCCTTTAATTTGGGTATTGGATATTTCGTCTCAGCAATCTTGAAAGTAGCCAAGACAAAATAATGCAGCTGTGAGCTGACTGGTCATATCCACATGAGATATCTTCTCAACCTGAGAAACTTTCCCTTCTCATGTAATTCTAATAATATCCTTAATTTCCGAATATGAATAAAACCAACACATTTCTATGGATATTTTTAAACACAATCTATGGGTCAAAGTCTGGGTCAAAAGGGTCATCTTAGTCCAAAAGAGAGTGAGTTTCCACGAGACTGAGGTATCAGTATCTCTTGCTACTCAAACATCCATCATTTTTAGTAAAAATAAAGGGAGGGAGAGAAATCTTTCCCACTTTGTTGCTAATTCCTAGACCATGTATCCTTCTACCCCCAAGTTCACAGGTGATCTCCAGCTAGCATTCTGAGCAAAGATGTGCATTCTAACTACTTAGTCTCCATTAAAAACAGAATCGACCTGTATGTCCTGGACCCTGGGTCAGCTGTTCTTCACAGTTAGCAAGCAGAAGCATCCTCTGGAGAGACAGTTACAAATGTAGATTCCTGGCTCTACTCCCAGGGTTTCTGCAGTGGTATCCAGGAATTTGGAATTCTAACAAATCTCCAGATGGCTCAGATCTTAATTATCCAGGGATTCACTCCGAGAACCACTGTCCCGTGTTATCAGCTTTAGACCAATTATTTTGCAAAATTCTCACTGTGGTGAAAACCCAGCCTTAGAGTCTGTGTTAACATTTAGAATCTGCCACTGCTAATTGCATGACCCTAGGCTAGCTACTTAACATTCTTCTTTCCTTAGTATCTTGTAAGTAAAAAAGAGAGAGAGAAACCCTTCCCCATTTGTAGCTAATTCCTAGACCATGCATCATTCACTTTGGGATTCTAGAAATGTGAGTGATATTGACATTTAGCTCTATATCATGATATTCTTTAGTAAGAGCCTCTCAGCAGGTTCACAGTGGAAACATGCATATTTATTTTTAAACCTAAATAGTTCACATTGAACTATACTTCTGGCTTGAAGTCAGAAGCTTTAAAAAGCTTTCAGGCAACAACAATAAAAGAGCTACATATAAAATCAAATAATCAGACAGTTTATTTTAATCATCCAGTTCCAGTTGGTATATACTCATCTCAATGGACAAGTATGAGTTAGCATCTAACTATAGGCAAGAAACAATTGTAGGAATGGAGAAAAACCAAAGGGGCTCTGAGGCCCACCCACAAATCCCCATGCAAGGAATTCAAATATGCCCAGACACTTCGGTATTCCCACTGGAATCCTTTGCCTGCCACCAGAAACAGGGAGAGAGGTCTACATTTTTGTGCTATTTATTACCCAGTTTTAAAATCTATAATAACTTCTGTTCTTTCTTCCTATTCATACACTTTTATTATGGTCAGGAAATACAATAAAGTATCTAGAGTACATTTTAAATCAGCCCTATACCCATTATGCCCCACCCCAAAAAAAGCCAACCCCTCAAAAGGCATTTTTAGAATGTGACATTAGTTTATTTTCTTCCAGTTTTTTAAAAATGTATAGACATCACATATGTGTAGTATAGACTAGCCGATAATGTAGTTATTCCAACCTCTTTTTCATTTCACATATTAGAAATATTTCCCACCATTCCTAAATAATGCCGTCTTCCATAACTTAACACTGGAATTCTGTTCTGTTTCTTTCCCTTTTTTTTTAAACTTTTATTTTTGTTTATTTATCTATTTTTATTTTTTATTTTATTTCATTTTATTTTAGAGACAGGGTCTCACTACACAGTTTGGGCTGGTCTTGTGCTCACCTTTGTAGCTCCCAAGCTGGTCTTGAACTCACAGAGATCCTCCTGGCTCAGCCTCCTGAGTACAAGGGTCACAGGCATGAGTCACCATGCCCGGTTCCAGAGCAGGATAGCACACCCAGGGATCTGGGGCTGAGATCACAGGATATGTGGGACCGGGAATTGAACTCTAGTCCTTGTGTTTGCCAGGTAGATGTTTATGCCTCTGAGCCATCTCTCCAGCCCCCGTTCTGTTTCTTCATGGGCAGAGAGTAAGCAGATGAAGCACAGTCCCCTGCATGTGCTGGGCAAGCACTCTACCACCTTCCACACAGACACACTGACATCCTTACACATATATGGCTTGTTATGGTTTGCATCCAGTCCCTCAAAAACCTCATGCAGTCACAGGGCAGACGTCTAGACTCTGTGATTAATTCATGATCCAGTGCTGGGATTATGGATGTGAATGCTGCTGGGGTGATGGGTGTGATTGGTGTACCTGGCCTGGGGCAGATAGCCTGAATACACCAGAAGGAAGGCAGATTGCCCTCTGTAGCCATTGCTGCTGCTGCTGCTGCTCCTCCCTTTGCTCTTGCTCTTGGCCGCCGCCATGAACAGCTGCCCTCTGCCATGTGCCAGTCTGCCTTGGAGCCAGCTGAGCATGGACTGAAACCTCCACTGACTGTGAGCTAAATAAACCCTTCCTTCCTTCATTTTGGGTGTCGGGTATTTGTCCCAGCAACGAGAGAAGAGTAACTGAGACATGTCTGTTCATCTTTGGCTGCAATGCACTGTATTTGCTCATTTTTTTTTTAAAACCATTTTTTAAAATTTTCCAGACAAGGCAGTGGATTTAAACTGTGATCCAATCTGCACACCACTTTTTCTTTTTTTTTTTTTTTTCTGCAGAGCACACTTCTTATTCTGGGACCTGCTATACTGACAACTATTCCAATGGTCAGTTTTTAAATGAATTTTAAATTTTAATTTTAATTTGCATATCAAAATGGGTTTTGAATGGGCTCAAAAAAATCACTCTTCCGTGTTGCTGCTCTGTCAGAAACGTCAGTGAGTTGGTAATTCCATTTTTAGTCTTAAACAAAGAAGTCTTAGCTTCACATTATTGTGCAATGAACTAGTCTGTAGGCATTAAAAAGATACAAGCAAGTCTTTGGAAAGGGATATGAAATGATTTTAGAAGCAAGACACAGTCATTAGTTCCTGAGGCATCCAGGGAAAGCTTGTCACTGGGGTAGGTTTAGAATCGAGGCACAAGGGATGGTCCCCAAGTGTGTATTTCTAACCACAGCCCTCCCCTCAACCGTGGTTGTGTCCACTTAACAGCCCCCTTCTCTCTCCGCCCAGCTGTCTGATACACAGCTCCCAAGGAACACGCCTAAATCTGTGGGTCTCTCACCTTCCACTCGCCAGCCAACCCCATGTATGGCACATACTTCTTCTGTCCTACCTATTGCTCTTGTTAAGAAAAAAAAAAGGAAACAAAGCACACAAGAGTGCCTGGAGACTCCTGTATCTCCTCTCTTTCTGTTCTCCAAGGCCACTCATCCTTTACAACAAATGCCATTGGTTCAATCACCAAAACAGACAGAATCCGTGGCGTCTCCTCCCCTCCACCGTGCCATCCTGGCCCACCTCACAGCGGCACTCCCTGGTGCCCAGGCCATGGAAGAGCCCCTTCCCTCCCCTTCTCACTGGCGCCCTTACCTCCTGCACCCCTCAGCTTCCCCAACAGCTTCGGAGTGGTCGCTTCAAGGGCAAACTCAGCACCATCTCACTCTTGCTCTTTCCCCTTTCACCTTCACAAACCCCTGCAGTGATGTCCCAGCTCACTGAGAGGAAAACACGAAAACCTTACCAAGCTTTCACAGTCAGACAGGACCTGGATCCCAGGTACCTCCTGTACCCTTCTCATTTTATCTGCTCTAAAATCAGCTTCTTTGTACATGAGCACGTGAGGGTAGAACTGCCTCAAGGTCTCTGCATTCAGGTAACATCATGCCTAGTACAACTGGCCCGGCGATCTCTCTGCCTCTGTCTCTGTCTTCTCTCTCTCTGTCTCTGTCTCTCTATCTCTCTCCGTCTCTCTCTCTCCCTGCCCCACCTCCTCAGAAAATTTCAAACTGATCTACATCCTCAGTCTTTTTTTTCTCTCTCTCCTTTTTAATTTGGCCCATGCTGGGCTTGAACTTGAGATCCTCTTGCCTCAGCCTCTTATGGTGCTAGGATTACACGCAAAAATTTTTGAAGCTCCCTCTTTGCTTTCCTCATCTCTCTACCTATTATTTTATCGGAGTGACAAGTCCTGGTTATTTTGCTCCTGCTACACACTGCCATCTCCTCCATAACATTCGCCAAATTTTGATACATATTTATGTGTTGATTACTGATTGTTGACTGCCTTTCTCTCCCCAAAACCATGTAGTAAACTCCTTGGGGACAAGGACTGTCTCCTTTTCTTGCTTCCTAAAGCAGAACCGAACTCAAAACAGGTACAGTGATCCCCACTCATCCACAGTTTCACTTTGTGCAGTTTTAGTTGTTCAGTTAACTGTAGCCCCAAAATAGTACATGGAAAATTCCAGAAATAAACGATGCATATGCTTTAAATAACTTTTATAGTGACATATTGTTATAACTGTACTACTTTCTTGTTACCTATATATCTCTTTCTGTGCCTAATTCATGAATTACATTTTATGACAAATATGTATAAGAAAAAAGTGTAGTTAGTATATGTGGGGCTAGGTACCCCCAGTTTGAGGAAGTCTCCTGGGGTCTTGGAACATAAGCCTCATAAATAAGGAGAGGCTGCTATGCTCCTACTTCAAGGAGGAATCAATTTATTAATAATTAGTGTGCTTTATACCTACCATGCTATCTATATTTTTGCAAGGAAACAGAAGAGTCTAGTAAAATATTTGTTCATGAACATGAAATCAGGTGTCTGCACTGAGTAAGCCCTGGAGAATTATTTGGCAATGTGCAATCTTTAGTGTTATCTGCAACATACACAGTGTGCAAATTAAAATTAATGATTTTCAAAATAACTCTCACACTTCTTGCTTGCCTGCCCACCAGTCCTCTCACTAACTTGCAGAACTGATTAAGGCAAAGAAGGAGCCGTGTTTACCACCTCCAGGAGCACGCTTGGAGCAGGGAAGTCTCCTACCCAATATACTGTGGGCTGACAAGACTACCTCTGTCTCCATCCCTGACCTTTTTTTTAACCTATATTTAGGACAGGGTCTACAGGTTCTCACTACATAGATTGGACTCATGATTCTCCAGTTTTCAGCCTCCTAAGTGCGGGGATTACAAGTGCACCACCCTGCCCAGTCTTATCCTTGACCTTCTAGTCTTTTTCAAATGACACTAAAAAATAAAAGCCAGGTCAATGATGGTGGTGCATGCCTGTAATCCCAGCACTCTAGAAGGTGAAGGCAGGGGGACTGTAAGTAGTAATTTAGCAAAACCTTATCTCTAAATACTCTTTTAAAAAAAGCATTAAGGATGTAACTCAGGGTAAAGATGCAAAAGTGGCCTGGTGCAAAGGTCTTGAGTTCAATTCTCAGCACAAGAAAGAAGGCAGGAGACCAAAAGGAAACTAGAGGAGAGTATTGAAGAGATCAAATACAATTTCAAGTTTCTGATTTGAAGTATCCCAAAAAGTTCACAAATAGTAGGTATGTCTTGAAATACACTTTCAAAAGGTTCCTTACTTCTGTAAAACCTGGGCCAAAAAGTTTGTCACTTCGATGAGAACAATAATCACACACAACACTTTATTGAAAAAGGGGACAAATCAAGCATGATTTCATACAACATGAAATCTGCTCCTCATGTCTGACAGATCTGTGTATCTATAGAGTTCTGAGACTCTCACTAATGGATTTTGGATAGTTCAGTGCTGGGCATCATCAAGATAAATATGTTTGCTGTGTTCTTTGGAGCTCTTCCTGTTTGATGAAGCAGATTCATTGAATCAATACAAACTGCTTAAAATGCTAATTGCCACACTAAGTGGCAGTAACCAATTCCCCTGGGATGAGAGAGGCAGGTGATGGGGAACATGTTTTGAGACACTGTGGAGGAGCCATGTCGTGGGTGGGAAGAGCTGAGTCATCCCTAGGCCTGGCTGAGTCATCCTTTCTTCTACCTGCTGTGAGCTGCATTCCCTTCTGCAGAGGAGACATCATTTCATAAAAGGACCTCTGCAGCTTTCTTCAATGAGATAGTCTAGCAATTTACAACTTGTTCTTGCTTCCTAGACACACAAAACCCTGTGAGCACACACTGCTGATGCACCTGTTAAGACGTGTCAGTGCCTACTTGATTAGAAAACCAGGGCATCCTGCCTGAGTCTCCACGCTGCGCTCAGCCTGGGGGTGTACATGGATAAGTGGTGGGTCTTAGCATCAAGCTCTGCCCCCCGAAAGGGCATTGAAGCCCTGACCAGCTCCCATCCTGCTCCTTGTCTATTGTGGAGCTGGTGTCGTCTCTTCCTGAGAGCACGTGTCCCCCCGCCACTGCCACCCCAGCACCAAGGAACAAATTCTCCAGACTCACTTGAGGGCACAGACCTCAAAATGTGTCCCTGAGACCAAGGCTCAGCACCACCTGGGCCCTTCCTAGAAACAAAAATTTCAATGCTGCTACCCGGGCCTGCTCAACTATTGGAGGTTTAGTCCAGCAATCTGTAGCTGAATGAATGCTCCTTGCGGGTGACTCTGGCCCCCAGCACACTGGAGACCACCACCCCTTCTCCTGTTCCTCACCCAGCACCTTCCCCAACACCACAGCCACACTGACAGTCAGGCTCTCTCAAATGTCTTCAGATCTGTTCCTTTCTTCCTTCCAGGGATGCCTGAATACATGTCCAGGGCCCTGTATTTCCTGTTCAGGACTCTTTATTTCCTGTCCTTAGCCCTATATTTTTGTCATGACCCTCCACTCAGCATCTATGCACCACTAAGCCTCTGACACCAGCTCCACGCAATGGACCTACTGATACCACTAACCAAATGCAAAGTATTGGGGCCGGGGAGATGGCTCAGTGGAATAAGCACTTCCCTGGCAAGCGCAAGGGCCTGAGTTCAATCCCCAGTTCCAAAAAAAAAGTGAAGTATCTCCAGGATTTTTGAAGGCAATGCATTAATATTTGTTTCAATTTTTAAAAACATACTGGTGGGGCTATAGATACAGCTCAGCAGCAAAAGCACCTGCCTGGCAAGCACAAGGTCCTGAGTTCAATGCAGTATGGCTATAAATAAAGAAAGAAATAAAAACAGAATTTTATCTTTTAATTGATCAACCTACACCTGCATTTAGAAAATTCAACTCAAGTTCAGATTATGAATTTAGTATGGTATTATTGGTTAAGTAAGCATGCAAAGATATTTATTGTAATATTATTAATGGCTCTATCTTTCTGATAGTCCTAGAGATAGGTTTAAATCTCTTACAAGAAAACTGGGAATATGATATCATCAAAAAAGATGAACATACTGGGCGTGGTGGCAAGCCCCTGTAATCTTGGGAGGCTGAAAACAGGAGGATCACTAGGAGTCCAATCTGTGTAGTGAGACCCTGTAAGCCCTGTACTAAATACATAAAAAGGATGACTATGACAAAGGTTGGCAAGATTTTCTGTGATGGTCTCATAGCAAATGGCTTTGCAGCGTCGAATTACCAACAACTCAGGCTTTGTTATTTTGGAGGGGAAAAAAAAAAAAAAAACAGCCAAAAAATTAGTAAATGAGGTAAAAGCTTATCTGAGTTCCAAGAAAACTTTACTTATAGAACAAACAAACAAACAAAAAAACAAGCACAGGCAAAATTTGCGGTTGGGCCTCTGTCATGCCTCAGTGTGAGCTGTACCACATTCATAATTTGCAACTACTGCCTGGCAAATGAAGAAATTGGAAGGTAAGATTGAAATGGATGGCACAATCAAAAGTACACAGAGTGCTCCGCGGCCCCCAAATGCCCGTTCCCTCTATGTACCCTTGTATTGGGGTCTGCGTCGGTACGTAGGTATAGACACGCGTGCAGTGCAGGATTGCATGGGTACTCTGAAACCTCAAAGGATGCAAGTGAATTTAGCAAGACGTAGGAGTTGCTAAGAGAGCAGAGGAGGACAAGATACAGTCACCCACCTTATAATAAAAAAAGAAGACAATCTAGCACTAATCACCATCTATGTGACCATCATTTTGTAGTTTGTTCAATCTTGCATGCATGAGTTCGTGTAAAAAATAAACAGGATTTGAAAACCAGCCCCTATTTCCAAGGATGACAGTGAACATGGAATGAAAGAATGCAGATCCCAAGCAGAGTGCCAGGTGGCTCCACCTCTAAGGAGCCCTCCATTAGACTAACGTCTCCTACGTTGGTATTCTGCTTGAGCTTCCCTGCCTACCACCGCTTCCTGGCTATCCATCCCCGTTGTCTCACTCCCTCAGATAAGTTCCATACCTAGTGCTGACTGGTCGCTTTATTCATTCATTCCATCCATGTATAAACTGTGCCTCTGCCCTGGAGAAGCACAGGGGCTCAGGTCCTCGGCCCCCACTGCATTGCCAGAGGCAGCTGGCAGCTCACCTCTGCCTGCCTCTGCCGTGGTGGTGCTTTCTCTGAGAAGACAGAGGCCCTCTCTGGAGAGAATCTGATTCTCTGGAGGCAGAAAATATTTCCCTTATAGGCTTCTATACCAAGTACCTTCCACAATCCCGGACGCACAATGTACACTTATGACTAAATGATTGATTAATGCATTGACCAAATAAATAAACGATTAATATGGGCAAAATCCTCTCTAATCTGTCTTCCCCTCACTGTTTTAACCTCTTACTGCAAATCAATTAGAACAGTTCACTGCATCTGCAGTTAGTAGGTGCTGTGTGCTATGCCAAGGAATTATCTTACCTGGCAAGGTACATATTATAATCCCCAGTGTGCAGAGGTGGAAATAGAGAGAAAGTTTGGTACAATAACTTGTGCAAGCTGAAGAGATGGGCATCCATGACTTTACCTGGCCTGTGACCCAGAGCTACAGTTCATAATATTATTGTATATGTTTCCCACAGGAAGTACTGAGGATGTTATTGAGGTTGGACAGAAGAAAATAGCGAGAAAGGACACAATAAAAATCATAATTTTAAAATTGTACCTCCAAGAAAGAGGGCAGCTTTAGGATATGAAGTTATCCAAGATTATAAAGCCTTTCCTTCTCTGGGAAACATCCCCCCCCCCCATCTTTTTAAGGATGCTAAAAATCAAATAAGCCTATACATTGGGCCTGGATTTTCCTCCCACAGTATCTCTAGTTTCAAACACATGTAAGTGGTTTGGATTCAACGTCGTATTGTCTCCCAAGTGTAAGAACCTGAAAGAGTAAACAAAATCTGAAAAGCACAACAGATACAATGAGAAGGAAAAAAAACTGCTCAAAGGGAAGGAACAATTTGGATGAGAGAAAAGCAAAAATAAAAGAGAGAAGAAAGGAGGGAATGGAAAATATGTGTATATACACAGGATAGCTTGGGTAATTTTACTGGTGATTTCTACTGGCCTATTGAAAGAAACAGTAAATGCTGAATTTTTTTTTCTCTTTATTTTTTGACCAATTTTGCCTGCTCATATCTACTAATTTGAAAAACTAATCTGAAGGCAACAATAAGCAATAACATCCACTGATGAATTCCTATCATTTTGCTCAGGGAAATTCTATATTGTTTCTATTTTTTTATTCTCTTATAAAACAAAACCAAACATAGCCCTTCAAGCAGATGACCTGGTAGACAGTAGGAGTACACATCCTAGGCCACCATTTTGATCTATACCCCAAGAACACAGAAAATCTCCCATCCCCAGACCATAAAGTACCCATCTCTTCAGTCCTATATACCACTCTGAGGGTGTATCTTTTAAATTTTCCCTCATAAAGCTTTTCATTGCCTCTTGCTAATACGTCCTCCAATTTTTTAAGGTGACCCACACCAACAAACCTACATTCTATTGCACTGGTGAGATGAGCTGAGTTCTCATGTCCTTTTTGAGGGACCTCCTCAGACTCTGTTTGGCAACATTAGAAGAACTCTAAAGCATGGGTTTATGCCCATTCTTTTAGTAATAACAGGCATAGATATTTCATTTCAAAACTTAAAAAAGTCGCTACTGGCCAAACGTCAGGCCTACAAGGAGATGGGAATAACCTTTCTGTGTAAGCAACAGGCTATCAGAATTTCAACTAGGACCTTGAAACTGCCCCCTCCCAGGTCCTACTTTCAAGTGGAAATTAGTACTCCATCAAGTGCAAGGTCTTCTCCTGCTTTGTAATGAAACCCATCCTCACTTTACAGGCTGCTGCTTCCCAATTCAGGCTCTGACAGGTGTCTGGCAGCAAACACCTAAAGAGCTGTCTTTACTTTGCACAATTCCTCTCCCTTCTTCTGACATTTGGAGGAAAAATGATAGGTATTCCTATCATGAAAACATTACGAAGCTATCACAGGACGTTACTGAACTGTCAAAGAAATAAAGCAAGCACAGGCTTACCACTTTAATGTTCAAAAGGAAAGAAAAGAGACGGAAAACAGAAAGGAAGTGGGTAAGAGAAAAGATTGCTTTCCTGTAAAGGAACAAAAAAAAAAAAAAAATGCAAAGGAGACACAAGTTGGTGAGCCAGACTTTGGCTGAAATAATGCTTTCACTGTGGCTTACAGCTTTGACAAGCAGACTGTTCATGAAATCAACCATTTGGGGGCCAAATTTCTAAGTGCAGCATTTTGCTGAGAGCCAGATGCACTCCAATGGTTAGTTTCATGGGGAACGAAAGTGATTTGCATCAATTTATTCAGAGGCATCTGAATACTCAAATACAAGCATAAAACAAAATCATTGCTCCCTTTGCTTCTGGTAACTGTCTATACCTCCTTACTAAGGGATTCCTCTCCCGCCTGTCCATCCCAAGAGCTCTCCTCAGGGACTGAGTTCTCCAGGGTCTCTTAGGGCTCACTGGCTTCGAACCTGAGCCTCCCTCCAGCGTTGGGAGCAGCTGGATTTGATATTCTGTCTTTTCGTGCCTTTTCTCCATGCTCAATACAATCCACTTGAAATTCATTTTGCTCATTGGACAAGCCGCTGAGGCCTGGGATGTACCTGGAACTGGCTGACACTCTACCTTCCACAGGCTTCCATCCTAAAGGAGCAGCGACTTTCTTAGGAGACCAATTTTTAAAGGGAGAAAAGTGAAGGAGGAGCAGGAGGCAGGGAGGCAGCGACAGACTTCATGTGGCCGGCAAAGCCTGAAATATTTATCGCCTGGCTCTTTATAGAGTGGCTTCCAATAAATCAGTTATTTCCTGACTTCCCAAAACAGATTTGAAATGGAAATGAGCCGATGCTGCCCATCGTAACATCTCCATTGTCATTTCTAGCTCTACCTTCTCGGCCCGGATTGACCTTAGGAAGAGCACACGACTTACCACTGTCTCTGGGCCTCCTGAAACTCTGCTCCCAAGCAAGTGTCTATTTACAGAATCACTATCTAAAGCACAACCTCAGCTTTAGAGTTGATAACACAAAGCAACAGTCTTTTGGTGCCGTTCAATTTTCTCCTTTGCTAGAGAGGCACAGCCAAGAGCTAAAGAAGCACATCAAGGCGAGGGGAGCCCACAGCTCTGGGGAGGGACTGCTTCAGGTCGTGCAGTGAGCACTGACTAAAATGCACCGCTGCGCCTGGCAAGCTGTTGCACCTCTCCAAGAGACTGAAGATGGGGGGCTTAAGATATGAGGTTCTTTTTTCCTTTTCTAATATAAAAGACAGTCTAGGGGTTGGTGAGATGGCTCAGTGGTCTAAAGCATCTACTTAGAACAAGCTTAGCAAAGCACAGGGACTGCGGTTCAATCCCCCAGCACCACATGCCAGCCAGCCCACTCCCTGGTCGGCTGAGCTGGCCACACACACACACACACACACACACACAAAATAAATAAATAAAAATTAAAAAAAAATAAAAATAAAAAATAAAGGACAGTCTAGTTGGCTTATGAACAGGCAGCAAGCTAGTGAAGGGCCTAAGACAGTGGGCCAGGACTTTGCACCAGGAGTGGACTTCCGCAGGCAAACAAAGAAGTTACAACTCTTCCCCACTAAGTTCCTGAGATTTGAAGACCCTAAGATGCATAATCACCCATCTCCCTTTAAAATCCCAGTTTCCTTATATTCTCAACTTGCTGAGTAACTGGCTCAGAGAGGCTGAGTTCCAGGGCGCTACTTGAAACCCACAGGGCCACCTGTGGTAGACAGCCACCGAATCGCTGAGCAGTGCCCTTGCCACACTTTTACAGAGTTCTGAGGGGACATGTGGAATAGTGGGACCTCTCACAACTGGGAGCGACTTCTCTTCTTATATTTCTGATAAGCATTCTCTTAAGTACCTCTTGTTTTGTCCATGACTGATTGATTGATTGATCTGTTTATCTATTTATTTATTTCTACTTTCTTTTTAAAAAATTTGTTTGGTGTGAGGTCTCACTACGCAGCCTGGACTCATAGTGATCCTCCTGTCTCAGCCTCCCCAGCACTGGGATTTCAGGCATGTGTCACCACACCCTGGGTGCCAGGGCTGGCACAGCATGTGTCACTGGAGATCGAACCTGGGTCCTTGTGCTTTCCAGGCAGGCCTTCAGCCCTCTGAGCCATCTCCCCAGCCCTCTCCACGATATCTTCATGATAGCTACTTCAGAGTTGGAGGTTCCACTGCGATCGGTAAGAAGCAACGCAGTTCATTTTAGTGTCTCTCTAGTGTAAGAAATTGGAAGAGTAAAATCTACAGTAGATATTGTGAGAGAGAAAAAAATGTCCAAAAGAAAAGAACACCTGGACTTGGGGAAAGGAGAAAACAAGGGCAAAGAAACACACACACACACACACACACACACACACACACACCCAAAAAAGTTAGATAGTTACATTACTAATTTCTTTTTAATTATTGAAGGGAAAAGTTAGTGCTTCTATTAGCAGTCTTCCATGCCTATATCCTGTAATCCAAGCAACTACGTTGAAGATAACAGTATGCAACATATTAACCATTGCTAATTTCCTATTATCATGTTCTGAAATGTTGTATCATCACTCATGTTGCTTTTTTCTCTTGAAAATAAAAATAAATAAATAAATAAATAAATAAATACTGTGGAGGGTTCGCCTTTTTCCTTTTCTTATTTTTATTTATTTATTTTTATTTTTTTTCAAAATTTTATTGATAAACAGATAGCAATGAGACAGTTTCAAATCAAATCGGAAGTACAGATTCAACAAATAATACACTGCATATATTCTTCTTAGTGGTTAATTGCTGTACAAGATGCAGACTTGAGATCCTATTTACAAACACTATTAGAACAAATCATTCTATTCACTAAGAGAATGCAACTATATATCTATCCTAACCGCTTT
>NW_004524653.1:3493802-3494962 GCF_000260255.1 Octodon degus
ATTCCAAAAGGGTCCAGCAGACCATAATAGCATTGGGTCCTCTGTTTAAAAAGAAATGACAGAAAGTATTGACCCGAGTCCCCCACAGCTCAACATAACAGCATGGCTTTACTTCCTATATTTCGTCTTCATACTCGCCTTTTTCCTTTTCTTCTCCATTTATAACATGTTTTTGTTAACTGTGACTCCATTTAATGAGGACAAATCTCTCTGAGGTTGTCACGGCCTGTCAACTCTGACACTGTCCTTCCTGCGGCTCCTTCATTTCTCATTGTTTTCTTGTTTGGAGACTTATTTTACTAAAGAGTAGAGACCATCCCTTTAGTCCTGTTTTTCTGTCCTTGCTGCAGCAAGGTGTGAGGAGATACAAACATCCCCCCAGCTGAAGCACCCATGCCCAGAGAGTTCTTGGTGAAACACGCTCTGCATGCCAAAGGAAGTGGCTTGGTCCTCTCTCCCCACTGAGAAACAAGGCTTAGAGAGGTAGCTACCAAGTACCTGCTGTTCTTCATGAAAACAGAGAGGAATACCAGTCTTTAGAGATGGACTCAATACAGAACAAATGATTTCACTGAACAAAAAGCAGTTCAATCCTGTATCTCAGTGGTGTCCCAAATTTTCTGACCAAGGAGATTATGGGGCCACAGAGAGAAGTGATTCAAAATGTAGAGTGTGCCTAAGAAGAGTCACATTGAGAGAAAACATTTTCTCAGGCTTTCACAGAGAGCAAATTGGTCGAGCAATGGCCATGACTCATCCATATGGCTGACACTGATGAAGGATCTACAAAGTGCGGTATAGGGTTTCAGGGTAAATCTTGAGGGGATTTGACTGACCTTGTCAGATACAATAGTTACATTTCTTGTTATATAGGTCTTGCTTTATCTTGGTCTTAACCATCCAGCAGCATAGTATACAAAATGAGGTATAAAAAGTAAAGCCATATTAATATGCTGAGCTGTAAAAGGCTCAAGTCAATAACTTCTGACATTACCAGGCCTGCAGATAACCCACTACTATTATGGACTACTGGAGTATATTGGATTACTTTGCTGAATTCACATACCTATAATATTTAAATGGCAATGGAATACCCATCTCTAACAAAAGTAAAAAAAAAAGGGGGGGGTTATAGATGAAGGACCATTTTGTAGTGAAAA
>NW_004524653.1:3495117-3507383 GCF_000260255.1 Octodon degus
TAGATATAGATATACAGCTACTTTCTCTTAGTTCAATGAGAGGAAAGATTTGTACTAATAGTGTTTAGATATCATGTCTGTATCTTGTACTATGAATAACTATTATGAAGACAATATGCAATGTATTAATTATTGCAACTCTCCTACTAACCTGATTTGAAACTGTCTCATTGCTATTTCTTTCTCAATAAAATTAATTTTTAAAAAAAGCAGTGTAGAGACTCAAAAGGCCCTAGAACGGAACTCCAACCACGGTGGCCTGTCAGGGACCAGCTGAATTCTTTTCAGTTCCTCATGGAAAGCCTGACTTCCTGTTTGCAATGGCTGGATGCTGGCCAGAATTATTCTCACAAGGGACCTAAACAACATAGGAGGAGAATGGTCCAACATAGTCTGGTGAAGGGGCCCTTTTTCCTTTTTCTGGGTCACCCCTCACTCTCTACACACAATGCAGTTGGTAGGGGCCGCTCTGCCACAGTGAATCTGCACACACAGAGACGCTTGTCCCCCTCACTGTTTCACAGCCTCCCTCCGTCGATTCTTTCCCTATAAAAAGCAGCTTCCAGTCTCTCTCTCTCTCTCTCTCTCTCTCTCTCTCTCTCTCTCTTTCCCCTTCTCCCCTTCTCCCCTAAATTTCCTGACCCAGAAGGCTCTTGAGCAACCACATTTCCCATCTCTCTAGGACAGTGACACCCCCCCATTCCTGCAGCCATTCAGTGACTGGCTCACAACTGTCTCTCACTAATTTCCTGGCTCACTCATCTGGTCTGACCTGATCAACTGCACAGTGGCCCCAGTGCCATGGATGGATCCAGAGTAAAGCTGGTCTGCAATTTTGTGGGTCAGAGATCCTCCAGGTTAGAGGCATGCCACCAAAGGCCTTCATCTTTTGTGTCACTCTCAGAATGGAGTTCTGCCATCCTAAGAGTTGCCTGTGGGCAGATGTAACATCTCCATAGGGCCCACACAGGGTCTCATGTTTCCTAGTCCCTCTGACTCAACCCAGGCTATATTCTTATGAACTGGTCCAGACATGGTCCTGAGACTCTAAGAAGGAATGTCTCACTTCTCTGTCCACTACTGCCTGGCTTCAATGTGTGCTGAAAGATCAGGAATGTTGGTCCCTTACCAGAGTGCTGCAGCATTTGTCTCTCTAAATCTTTTCACAGTCATCTCTTCTTAACTCCCAGTTTTAACACAGATGCCTTTTCTTCCTTCTGACTTTTATTGGTGTAACATATTACAAGAGATCTCTGCTGTGATTCACTTAAAAAGTTCTATGGTATGTCCTATCAAAAATTCTGAGTGTACTTATAAGCTTAAAACTACAAGAATTGTTATAATTCAGCATGGCACACATGTTTAACAGTGCACTCTGATTAAATGTAATTGCTTCCTGTGTGTTAGACATTTTCTTGTCTGTTCACCTGTCAATCTGTTTTAATAACTGGTGAAAGTATCTACAGCTGCTTCATTTTTTTTGCTTATATCAATTTAGTTTTTCCTTTCATTTTTTTAATCCCTGGAAACTTCTAGCTCTATTGGGACTTACCATGAAGAAGGAAAGGTTTCTCTAAAGCAGACAAGCTCACCTAAAACATTGCAGGATAGAGGCTGGTGGGCCCCAGCCTCACATGGAACTTGCAGGTAAAAATCTTAAGCAGTAACCTAAAGACCGTGTATGATGAGGTTAATGTGCATATTTCTGTGTGCTTTCAGGAATATGCTCAATTTAAGTTGGCTTACAGATAAATAAACAGTGATGAGATTATTCCAAATGCCTTTGTTCAGCTGGCTTACCACTGGACTACTTTAAATTGGCCTGATAAGATAATGACAGTGAAGATGGCCTTATAGTTGATGGCACGCTTTCGTCTAGACTGTTAGGCATGATAATATTTATCTAAAAATAATTGATTTTTACACAACAATTGTTTTCTATGTACAATAATTTAAAACTTTTCCTTGGTTACATTAAACATAATGTGTATTATATATTAGTACATATTACATAACAGATAATATATTATATATTTATATGTTCTAGATTATAGATAATATATATTTACTAGAGACATATTTTAAAATGTTAACTATGTATTATAAATGTATTCATTTATAGCTATCTATCTATCTATATGAATATATGTGGCTCTTAAAAGTGTTAAACCCTATCCTAGGCCTTGGTTTGCACGAGTCATCTACAGAAACTGTTAAGATAAATAAAGAAGTTGCAGCCGGTAGGCCTAGGACACTGCTGGACAAAACGTTTTTGGCTTGAAAAGCAGCTGCCTGAGCCAAGGGCTTCAGCCTTCCTGCTGTCGGGTGACTCCTCCAGTGTCCCACAGTCCTGTTTTGTCCCACCCCAACAAACAGTATTAAAAGATTATCATACTACACAATTACGTTGGCTATTATTAAAAAGTTAAAAGTTTTCCAACACAGAAAGTTCTTCTTAAGAGAGTAAAATGCTCTTGATTAAACAGACAAAACTAGATTAAAAAATAATTTCACTAAGATAATTTCCTGTATTTTCCATCACTACCCTTTTAGTTTATAAAACACCAGTTTTAAGACTCAGATATTATTTAAATATGGCTTATAAATCATTTCAATAATAAGTTTATGATTTTTTAAATGAACAACTATTATCTTACTTTCTACTACTCCCTGTATATGTGGGACTAGAGACGTCTGTACATATAAAACAAGATATGCTAAGAATCTAAGCTTTAAAGTTAAATTAACAGAATTAAGGCTACAAAAGTTTAATACATACAAATAGCAAGTGCTCTCTTTTATACACTATATATTACATCTAGACATCAGACATATAAAATGATCAAAATTTTTGAAGATTGATCACAAAAGAGGGAACTATCTCCCAAGCACCCAACGGAAGCCAGACGCTCAAGTGAGATTATGACTCATCTTGAGAGATGACACTGGAGGAGCAGAATGCTATGTAGGAGCTGAGGGTCTCTGCACACAGCCACTCAAGTAATCCTTGAGGAGCCTTAATGGATTTTGACATATATCAATACACTAATTTTTATAACACAGGTCCACTTCCACTAGGTCCTAAACACCCAGCGGAAAGGTATAGCCAGAAAGATACATTGGAAGAGTAAGAGGAATATGAAACAAAAGCTAGCTAGATATAAAAAAGGGGCTCCAAAACTACAGTAGACCCTCCTGCAGTCTCCAGCTTCACCTGTAGCTTATCACTATTAAAAGCCAATAAGGCAGGAAGCCAGGGTAGCGGCCATAGGGCTGCAGCCTATGTCTTTAAATGCCTCGTAGGAAATTATCCATCAAGAGCTGTCCATCTCCTCAGGGCTGAAACTGGAGGAAACTGCACACTCATAAACAAACTCACTATCTTTGGATAAATAATTCACAACAGGTGGAGGAAGACCTTAAAACAACACAAAGAAACATGAGACTCATAGGTAACCTCCTGGAGAAAGCAGGTCTAGGACCCAGCTGGTTAAATGTCTACTCCAATTGCTTTAAAATACCATGTAGACTTAGTTCCTTCCCTTGATCAGCTCAATCTGCCTTTTCATTCTGGTTCTTGTGTTTAGGCCACACATCCTTCATAGCTTGATAAAATCTGTTTCTTCTCTCCTAGAGGCTGTTAAACTCCAAATGGTCGACCAGCTGGAGCCAATGATGAATGTGTCAGGCACTTTTTACTGGTGCCCACTACAATGACCCTTTGAGGAGCCCATAACTGCTGAAACTCAACAAAAGTTCTATTGAGGGCCCCTTATGTTAGGTCTCCAGGAAAAGTTCCTGACTGAAAGACCCTCCAGGGACCCACTCCAGCAGGAAGAAGCTAGATAGAGATCCTTGCTCATCTTCCTTAATGGCAGTTAGGGACACTTCTTCAAAGGGTAGGGGATGTGAAAGGCAATTTAGTTAGTTCATCTATAAGAAGGTGGTCAATAAGGGATAGGCCTAGGACAGAGTCAGCTGTATACTAAGAAACTGCACAGAGTTAAAACCTAAGTCAAGCTACCCAACTTGTTAAGCTTTACACTATAAAGGCAAGCATAAGAAAAAATATAAAAAGTTAGGAGGATTGGCAAATGAGATGCCTTTCTCCCAGGAGGGAAATTTCTCAGATGGAGTATATTAAATTAGTGAAACAACTCCTCTACACCTCTGGGTTGGGACATGAGATAGTAAAGCTCTAAAACAACTGGTTTCCTTTGAACTCAGCCAGTCAAGGAGATGAGTATTTAAAATTGCATTACAAAGCCTCTCATGCTGTGCCTAGCCATACAAAACCAAGACAAACAAAATGCTGCAGGGCCAGGGAGATGGCTCAGCAGTTTAAGCACCTGACTGGCAAGCACAAGGAACCAGGTTTGATCCTCAGTACTGCAGGCCATGCCAGCCACCAAAACCGAGCGTGGTGGTACATGCCCCTAATCCCAGCACTGAGGAAGCTGAAATAGGAGGATCACTACAAAGCTAAGATGTGTAGCGAGACCTTGTACCAAACAAACCAAAAAACAAACAAACAAATAAATAGAAGAAAATGGTCCAACAAATCAATTGAGTCTCCTTCTGTGTACCTAGTAGAGGACCATAACAATAACTCAGTATGACTTCATTTTGGCTAAACAAGGCCGTGGCTCTGTGTGTTGCTATACCCAGAGCTGGCTAGGATGTCTCTTTATCCCCTCCATTGACTTTAAGCAGTGCGAATGGGTGTAGCAGAGGTGCTGAGGTACAGTCTTTAAAGCAAAGTGGCAGGTCAGGGAAGCCACGCCCACAGCTTCCAACTCACATGCCTGAGCTAGGGACTGAGTGTGGGCTGGGACTGCACCTGGAGGAAGAGGCCATGATGTCTCCGGGCACGAGGACTACGCATCAAACCTGAAGCACTGACCTCAGAATACAACATACTTCCCCGGGGCGTGTGATGCAGAGTACTCTTTCTGCAGGCTTCTCTGCAGCTCTCTGTACATTGCAGTGGTGATTTCCGGCCTCTTACCCTGCCCAGCTCACGGTACTCATGTACCTCCCATCATTCTCACAGTCACTCATCCCTGAGCCCCTCCCCGCTGTCACGAGTTAATGAAATCAGGTTGGGCCCTGGATCAAGGCCTCTGTTCTGGTTAGCTATTGTTCTAACTGGACTTGGGACCCCTTGGCTCCCCACATGTACAAATATGTGTATCTCTCCTTATTCTGGGTTGCACTGCAAGTGGCTGATTACATTTACTTCTTGGAATTCCAAAGACTTTCCCCTGGGATGACAAAGGTAGTCTCTTCTGGACTGCAACAAGGACCAGGAGGCTTTCTAGAAAGTCCCACCAGGAGCTACTGTTCTTGTATTTGCAACCAACCCTTCTCCTTCACCTTCCTTTCTGTCTGCACTTTCATTTCTCAACTTCATGAGACAATGGGCTAAGTTTGTACGAGCACAGCTATTTTACCAAATCTCAGAACAAAATCAGGGGAAATTTAAAGAGCCTATATCTCATCTGTATCTATCCTGTCTCAATGAGCAGTTTAGTCTGTCTTGCATGCCTATTACTAAATGCAGAATAGCTCCATTAACTTATTCTAGTTTCTAAGGAATTCATGCTGAATATTTTGTGATTTACTTGAGTTAATTTAACTTTAGCTGAGTAAAACCATCACAGTGCCTCACGTGTAGGCTCTGGAGCCTGTTGTTACGTGGTTTAAATCTTAGCTGCATCAGTTCTTAGCTTGGCATCCAGACTTCAAGGTCTATACGTAAGGGATGACACTGCCCCTATCAGCAGGGACATATGGAGTATTTAATGCAACTGCACGTGTAGTCCCTAAAATATTGCTTCACATACATGGTAGATGTCTCAGTGAATGTCAGATATCTTAGCCGCAGCAGGCAGCTAACTCTCGTTCATAGGAAAACTCTGGCCAGTAAAAACTTTCTCCAAGATGCTCTCAGCTCTTGTCAGCACATTTGTGCAGCCCTAAAAATTTACCTGTTGAGTTTTTACACTTCCCCATAAATTTTTTAAAAAACATCACCTCATGAAGCATTTCTCCATTTATAGTGATCCCCATCAGTTCCATAAGACTCCTGCCACAAATTCAACTTGTGTTTTCATTTCTTTAAGCATAATTCTGTAGCCATTATTTTTTAAAAATCAGATGAAAGAGACAGGCCTTAAGTGATGCACAAAGATCCTTTTCGAGACTCTCCCACCAGGCGTGTTCTCCCAAAGTGGCCACCATTACTATGTACATTTGTATCTTGCCAGAAGTTAACTTTCTCTACTTATAAAATATACATGAATGAGTCAGGATCAGGCTGTTGTTCAGCTTCTTCACTCACTTCATTCATCTTCGATTTTGCTACACACAGACTTCTTTTTCACAAGTCATTGCTATGAACAAGTTTCTTCTATTTCTCTTTAAGCATGTCATAGGACTCCTGTCGTGTCATACACTGCCATGAGTTCCCTTTTGGAGAACAACTGAAACTCTTTGTAGTTATTTCTGCTATTACCCACCAATATGTTCCCTGACAATAGGAACTTTACTTTCTTTAGTCATTTCTTTAGCATCGTCTGTAAAGAAAAGTGGAACATCTTTTCCTGTGTTGCAGCCCTTTACCCACATTCTCCTGTACCCTGTAATTAGGAACCCACTAAGTCTGTTAACTGTACAGAACATCCCAGACCAAGGGCCTGCAGCCTCTTGAACTAGAAGCCTTATATGCACAGGAGATGAATCAGGGCAACAGATTCAAAGACCAGCTTTGGAGACTACCAGGCCCTTAACTTTCTGATTCCCTTTAACATTTTAGAAACTCTTCCTCTGTCAGACAGATTGACCTACAGCACCTCAGGACCAAGCCCCTCTCAGGTCATGGTCTTCAATAAAGCCTGTCCTTGCGGCAAGATTTTCTGTCTTCCTTTATTTTTTACAACTTTTATACTGTCTACTGAACGAAATGAGATCAGCAAAGATGGGTTAAAAAGAAAAATACGAGAATAAAGAAATGACTCCTATCAGCATAGTACACATAACATCTTCGTGTCTGCTGGCATTTTTAGAGCAAATTCTGAGAAATACAACTGTTGGGCAAAAGGACACAGAAATTTAATTTTGGAAAATAAGAACAAACTATATTCCAAAGAGACTGCAGCAAACTGAATGCATACAGCTATATTTTTCTCTGTCCTGAGAATTATCATTTTGAGCACTTTTCTTTCTTTCTTTTCATGGTGTCAGGGATTAAACGCAGGACCTTGCACCTGCAAGGCAGGCACTTAAGCCACTGAGCTATCTGCCTGGCCCTGAACTTCTTATCTACACTTTAAACTTTCAAGAAGCCAAAAATTCTGCTTGCCTTACTATACGTTCTCTGTAAGACCTACAACACTGCTTTGTAACTATTAAAAAAAAAATACTCCATAGAAGATTTTTAATTGGTTTTTTATTGATTTGGTACAGGATCCCTCACAGCAGCTCAGACTTGTAGTGATCCACCTGTCTCAGCCTCCCCAGCACTGGGATTATGGGCATGCACTACCACCCCCAGTTTCTGTAGCCGGCACAACATGTGGTACAGGGAATCGAACTCTTGTCCTTGCACTTGCCTGTCAAGTCCTTAGACAGCCAAGCTATCTGCCCAGCCCTCCAAAGAAGTTTCTGGATAATTAATATGATGGGATATAAGGGTTTAATTCAGGAGGTGGTTTTTTAAAACATAATCATTTCCTTAGGCTGTAAAATTAATCCAATAAACCTGAGTTCATAAATAGAAGTGAAAACTGAGTTTTTGTAGAGGGGAGGCCCATGAAGCATGTGGAACTTTAAGAAAAATGCTTCTGAACACCTCTCCAGTCAAGGATCTGGTTCAGAGCTTCAATAGCAATGAAATTGATTCTACGTTTTCTTCGATGCCCTATTTGTTTTAAAAAGCATATCACATTGATTTTAAAATTAGGTTAACAATAATTTATTTGGTTGTAAGAATTGTGCAAGAATATCATTGGCATGCTAGCATGTCCTAAGCAGATCACACTTGGGAAATCCAGCTTGGAGGACAATCCATCCATGAAAAGGTGAAAAGAGGTATGAAAGACCAGCTCAGATGAGCTCTCAAATCAGTGTGATTGGGAGAAGAATTCGCCCTGGGCCTCTCGCCCCCAGTGAAGCCCACCTTACAACCTCCCAAAAGGGTCTGCTAAATTGCAAGCATTCTCCACCCAGAGGCTCCTGCCTTGATGGAAAGTCTAAAAATGACAGGCCGAGTGCTGGAATGAAGGACAGCCCACACAGTGCCGCTCCTTCTTCCATAATTAGACTCTGTTATAGACACTGATCTCAGAGGTGGCAAAAATAGCTGGCAGCCCAGGGGAGGACCCAAGCTGTCTGCGGGCTCTGCTGCTTTGCCATCAGGGCAGCTGGCAGCTAAAGTCCTTCCCCGATACTCCAGGGCCATCCGCCCCTTCCTTCACACTCCCCTCCCAGAGAATAATAAAAACTGCACTGACTCTGAAGCGGGAAAGTTAGGGAGGAATTATTAGATACAGGATCACATTCTGGTGCCAAAGCTACTAAAAAATGAGATTGCACTTAACAGTTTAATATATATAACAGATATATATCCCCAAAGCCCCATGCAGGCATGGGAGGGGCTTTTACAGAAGTGGCTGGATCTAGGGTATATGACACTGGGATTGGTTCATGGTGCCAAGGAAGGATCAAGGGCACGAGGCTTACCAGTGTGAGTGCTGCCCACCCCAAGGAGAGCCTGACAAATATAAGAGACAGAGAGCTTTGCCTTCTGCCATGTGCCACCCTGCCTTGGAGCCAGCCAATTATGGACTGAAACCCCTATACACTGTGAAGCAAAGAAACCTTCCCCCCTTTAACTCTGGGCATCAGGTAGTTTTTTAATTCATTTTAATGAGAAAAAAAAAAGATAAAGTAGAAATGAAACAGTTTCAAACAGGTTAGTAAGTATGAAAAGGTCCTTTAAAGTCTTCTCCAAAGACAGCTTCTCTAACAGCAATGGAACACCCATCTCTGACAAAACAAAACAAAAAAGGGGGATATAAAGAAAGGACCATTTTGTAATGAAAAAAATATATATATGTATATACAAGATAGTTAGGATAGATATACAGCAACTACCTCTTAGTTCAATGAGGAGGAAGGTTTGTATTAATATTGTATAGACAAGATATCATGTCTACATCTTGCCCTCTTAATAACTGGGTGTCAGGTATTTTGACTCAGCAATAAGAAAAGGAACTAAGATGCAGGTGTGCTTCTAAAATGTGCTCTGATATCTGAGGTAATTAGAAAATTCTAAGAAACCCAGTTTCCTTGACAGGAAAGGTTAAAAACCCTGTCAAGAGGTAGTGAGGCGTGGTGACCGCAGTCCAGTGTTCAGGGGCCAGACGAAGCCCTCTTGCATTTCAAATGTGATCTATAGCTGCCCGTGACCTCCATACTCTGGGGGTCCCTTTTCTCTTCTTTGTAACAGGGGTCAGTGACTCCTGTCAGGTCAAGGATCTTGAGAAGAGTAGCCTCTCCCACTGTAGCCTGCCCAGGAGCCAGTCTTTCACACTGTTTTGTAGCACACAACTGAACGTCCTGGGCCCTCAGTCATCATCGTGGATGAATAAATGATTGAGGATCAGTAGCTTACTATGGTGATGAGTGAAGACAGGCAACGTATTTGGTAGACTATAAGAAGCTGAATAAATTACAATGACTGCCATTCCAGGAGCCAGGCACAGACAATGCCTTCTAAATAAATGGTGTGAGGGATTGGGACTATAGCTCAGTGGCATAAGCACCTGCCTGGCAAACACAAGGTCCTGAGTTCAATCCCCAGTACCAATAAATAAATACATAAATAAATAGTGTTATTAGCAAACATCATAAAGTGAAACTATATATTTCATTTTATTATTGCTAATGTTAATGTTATGTTATTTTCCCATGGCTATTACAACAAATTGCCACAAACTGGTGGCATGAAACAAAACCAATATGTTATCCTTCAGGTCCAGAGGCTGTAGTTCTCCAATCAAAGTTCCCAAGTCAAAGTCAAGCCAGCACTGGCTGGTGGCTTTTGGAGATCCTGAAGGAGAATCACTTTCCTACCATGGACACCCTCTGGCTCAGGGCCCATCTTCCACACCAAAAGCAGCAGTGTGGTCTCTAAGTCCTTCTACCCCTTTGCTTCCACCACCCCCTCACCCTCCGTCTGACCTTTACATTCTCTCTTACAAGGGTGCTGGTACTAACACCAGACCCACCCAGATAACCCAGGATACTCTTCTGGTCTCAGGATCAGATCTCTACCGTGACTCCACTTGCAAAGTCCCTTTCCCCACAAAGCTACTACTCACTGCTTCAAGGATTAAGACACAAGCATGTCGGGAAAGCCCCTCTTCAGCCTACCTTACCTGCTGTGACCATTCCCTAGACCTCAAACGCTGTGGGGCCCCAGGATGGCATTCTGTCTACAGGTGTTGTCTTGGCGTTTTATGACCCTGGCAGTGAGCAGCAAGTTAGAGGGTTTTCATGATGAGGTCAAGGCAAAGGGGCGCTTCCCCAACCTCCTTCCATTACAACCTTGATTGCGTCAAAGAAGAGAGCCAGTAGGGTGTCTGATGAATCCAAGAAGAGAACACAGCTAGGTCTACATGCCCCCAACAGGTGCCAGAGCATGGGGAAACAGTGTTGCTGTCATGTGCTCCTTTTATCTTGGTGTCTCCTCTCCTAAGCAGGCACTGATGAAGGGACATTGATGTTAACCTTTGCACAACCCGCGGTGTGAGGTCCTTGAGATGAACGTTCCATTTTTGAAGCTCACCCATTTGATTTTAAGCTGAATGCTGTTGCTTTCAAATCACATTCACTTTACAGAACTCATGAAGTGTACAGCAAATTAAGAGCAAATGACGTTATTTTCCAGTTAAATTTGCAAAGGAGTGATCTGAATGAATTACTCATATTCCTGATTAATTTTAGTGGAAATAATGAGGAGGTTGTAAAGGAAAAACATGTGCTTACAGAACCTGCCTTTCAAGCACAATCTATGGTAATTATGGCTTCACAAATAGGGTAATCTTAGAAAAACTTCTTTAGGAGCTAAAACACGTCTAATGGTATAGCTACACAATCCTCATTTAATGACATGTGAGTTTTAATTGACTTGAATTCTGCTTTACAGCTTTCAGTCTCTCTCCGCCTGTCTCTGCCTGTCTCTCTCTCCACCTCTATCTCTTTGTTTATTCTCTCTCCATCCATCATTAACTGACTTGTTTGCTTTCTCCAGAACTAATAAATAGATGAGGACATGGGTGACAGGAAACCTTGTGAAAGATCATTCACAAGATGTGGTAATTTCTGCATACTCATCAGCAACAGGTGATTGCATCAGCCATTTCTAGAATCAATCTGGATCAATTGATGTGCTATCAGTATGGCTAATGATGACTTGATTATTAATAGCAATAATAATGATAGTTACGGGGCTGGGAGATGGTAGAATAAGCGCCTCCCGGGCAAGTGCAAGTGCCTAAATTCAATCCCCAGTTCCGCAAAAAAAAAAAAAAAGATAGCTACTCTCAGTGAAGCTTTTTACACGATGGACTGTGCAGAGCATATGACAAGCACATCTCAAGCCTTAAAAGAAAACTCGAAAGTAAATGCTGTCAACTTCTTCATCTTACAAAGGAAAACATGGAGCTTGAGGACACTGAGAGCTTTGTTTCCTCCCTGAGGCCATGATGCTTCAGTGTTGGAGTTGGAACTAGGTCTGCCTTCCTGGTGGCACTTACCTTTACCTCTGCATTATCTGCATCTACCAGTATTGGGAAAGATTAATTAAGATTTTCCATAACCAGAAAAATAGCAGAGAGAGACTGGTAAGAAAATTGGCTCCTTAATTGTGAAGGCTGAACATTCATGAGGGCTTCAGTCCCAAGACCGAAGGCCTAAGATACAAGAGTGGTAATGGCAGAAATTCAAGTCTGATGTACAAGGCAAGAGGAGATGATATCTCAGTGCAAGGCTATAAAGCAGAGAGACCTACTTCTCCCCTATCTGCCTTTTGCTGAATAAAGGTCTTCAGCATATTGGATACAGCTCACCGCTGCATGAAGGGCAAGTTGTTGTGCTCAGTCTATCAATTTAAATGTTACCCCACCCAGAAATACCCTCATGGCTGCACCAGAATAATATTTAACCAGGTAGGTGGGTGACCCTATCTCACACATGCGAGG
>NW_004524653.1:3514395-3516378 GCF_000260255.1 Octodon degus
TGGTTTTTCTTTTCTCTCCAGCCTCTGATGGCATATGGAATAATAACTTCTGATACAGCTATGAATAAATGTCCAACTGGAGATAACCCAATAATGTCTTTAGATGGCATACACACCCAAACTTATTTTAATATAAATATATATATACAATAATTTAGTCACAAAGTAGATGGATAAATGAATAAATGAATGATAAGGAACAGATTTTTTTTTATTTTTAAACAACTCACCACTTCAGGAATTCCAAAGATGGAATTTAATCCATGCAATACACTGTTGAGCTGCAGATGGAAGCCATCTGCTCATCCAATGCTGGTCATATAGTTCAACACAGAAATTCCAAGATTGCATTCTATAGTGGTATACATTGGGCTAAAAGGGAAAAATTCCAAACATACCATTGAATTTTTCACACTTTGTAGCAAGCGCTCGTGCTGTTCCGCAATGGCCAGGGCAGCAGAGTGGACTTTCTGATAGATGGCCTCTCCATCTCGCGTTTGAAAGATAAACAGCCCCTCGCCGGTCTCACACATCCTGCAAAGACAAAAAAACAAGAGGCTTCTGAAAACCCAGGAGCTGAATGTGCCAAGATCTCATGCCTGTGTGGTTTTTTTGAAATAAGATTAGGATTCTTGTTTGCATTTGCTAAACAAAGTTAACTGGAATCAAAGCACTCAAAGTGTCCAACTATAATAAACGTGGGCAAAGAACCAGCCACTTGAGGCTGAGATATTCGGGGTGCTTTAGTTTTCATCCCCAAACAAAATAGAAGATGAATAAAAAACCATTTCCTGATTCTCAGCACACCCGCTCTATTTCACTTTTACTCCCAGGCAGGAAAAGTGGGCAACGATATGCCCTATCCCAGTGCCTGGGCAAGTTCTCATCAGAAACTGTGCTGGTCTACTCTAGATAGAAGCCAAATTCTTTATCTCTCTTCCATTCCATCTTCATTTCTGCCAAAGGCAAGATTCTTTCACTCTCAGAGTCCCACATGAAATTACTTTTTCAGATTCTACCCAGCCTGATGGATCAAGTGTGACCTTTTTCTTTTTCTTTTTTATAGTGAGCATGACTGTAGTGAATTACAGTTTGAAACATAAGGGACATTCCTTCAAGGAAGTTAGGTGGATTTGACAGCTGGCTTCAGGTGTGGAGAAGAAGGCCTCCTGCATGCCAGATCCCAAAAACCTGGAAACAAATTTCATTTCTAAGGGAAGACTGCCACACACTTAAGGCAGCAACAAAACAAATGCTCTTTAATTCAATGTATAATGCTATATAAGCATTTGTATACACAAATGTACACCAAAATGGAATGACTCAATATTTTTAAAGAACTTGGACAAAATCATACCCAGGGACATTGAAAAGAACTCTGACTTCAATGTGTATGATTGGTACAGTAAAGGAGGGAGGTGGTTTTGCTGTTTGTTTTAAAGGCCCTAGTTTTTCACACATTCCTCCTTTCTTTTGGGGAATCTTGCCAAACACTGAACACTGGCTTGAGTGACTGTCTTGCTCATATCTTAAAAACTGTCAAGCACAACATGAAAATGAAACAACTATTCTGATCAAACCACAGCTAATTTTTAAAATTGACTTCGGTACATGCAATTAATGTAAAACAAGGAAGACTTGCCCCAGTCTAATTTTTAAGCTTAATTAACACAGCATCATACATCTGCATGGCAGCTTTCTGCCTGTGTGGCCAGATGTATGGAACTGGTTAAAGTGTGTGTAACTTCAATTTCATGACTATGACCTACGTGGGGATGCAAGGAAAAAAAAAAAGAGGAAGTGACAGCTTTTCCAACAATGCAATATAAAAAATTTACTCATAAAGCAGACCATGTGGTTTTAGTTATGAATCCGGTTTAATCTAATGAAGAACTAAAACTGCAGCACAAGGCATTTTTCAATCAAGTCTCACGTCTTTCCTGAGGATATATTACAATGTTTCCACTCCTCTGGCCACTCCTC
>NW_004524653.1:3517158-3518949 GCF_000260255.1 Octodon degus
TCTCTCTCTCTCTCTCTCTCTCTCTCTCTGACTCTCTGCCCCCCCAAACCTCCTTGAAGAAAGAATGAGGATTCACAACCTCAAACTCCACCAGAGCTCAGGCAGAGAAAGTAATGGATGAAAATGTACCCACCCCAGACAGCGCAGAATGGCCCTCGTGGGGTATACAGGTCCTGTTCATATACTGCAGCCACCTGCGAGCCAGTCTTACCAGATTTTCCAACCCAGGGCAGGGTGCCATGAAGCCACATCTTTTCATCATGTCAGAGAAGTCAGAAGCCTCAATTGTTATGAAAACTCACCTCAATTTTATTTATTTAATTTTAGTTTTTAATTTATTTTATTGTGTGTGTGTGTGTGTGTGTCTGTGTATGTGTGTGTCTGTGTGTCTGTGTTTCTGTGTGTCTGTGTGGTACCAGGGATTGAACCCAGGACCCTGCGCTTGCGAAGCAGGTGCTTATTCTACTGAGCTATCTCCCTGGACCTCTCCTCGATTTTAAATGCCAGCAGCCCACTCCGTTTTTTAAACTTTGAAAGCTAGAATTGTTGGGTCAACCAGATCTGTCTGAGAGGTCCCTAGTGTGCATGCAAAAGACAAAACGTATTCATAATCTCTAAGCAGAGCACAAGTGGGGCCTTTGGTTTAATGAGTGGCACTCTTGTCCATCTGGTCAGGAGTGCATGACGCTCAGCTGGCCAGCGGGACCCAGGTAATCGCAGGCGCAGAGCACTGCCCTGCACTGCCCTTTCCAGGGTCTTGGGTCTCATCTAACCTCTGCCCACAAGCTCCCTCAGAGCACTCTCTCCGCCCAGTTGGTTCTCACGGAGCTGTTTCATAAGCAGCTCTAAAACCCATTAAGCATTAGTATGGGCCTTTCTCAGATAATGTAGTGGATGAAAGACTGGAGGCAGTAAAAAGAAAACAAGGAGAATAAAAAAGAAAAGGAAGCCAGTGAAAAGAATAAGGTGGTACCCAAGCTAATGGTTTTACATAACCTAATCTGGGCTATCTTTTCCTCCTCTCTGGAGAAAATGCAACACACAACAAAGATGCTCTAATGGGCTCCCTCAGGGGAAAACAGCAAATCTGTGTGCCTTGAATTTTTAGGGTCCCAATGAGTCTTTTTTTTTTTTTTTTTTTTTTTTGCCACTGGGTTCTGCCTTGGTTGCTTTTA
Organism: Octodon degus; assembly: GCF_000260255.1. Classification (NCBI taxonomy): domain Eukaryota; kingdom Metazoa; phylum Chordata; class Mammalia; order Rodentia; family Octodontidae; genus Octodon; species Octodon degus. The sequence goes on from NW_004524653.1 coordinate 3,518,334, forward strand.
CAAAGAGATTTCAAACAAACTGGTACTGTCCTATGACCTGATGCTCACAGAACCAGTGGAGTGGACACCCAGGGGGGTAAGTAATGAAGTTAGGTCTAGCCTTTCCGACACTCCCTAGACTCAGATAGTGCAGGAAGGATGTGGCCACACAGGTGCACTTCTAGGTGTGAATTTCTCCATAGTTATTTTTCCTAAATGACATGCCTGTCACTCCAAACACAGACATTTCCTTTAATACATAGTCTAGAAGGAGGCACCAGGGGGATGGCTCAGGGGAACAAGTGCTTCCCTGGCAAGCGCAAGGGCCTGAGTTCAATCCTGAATTCTGCCACAAAAAAAAAAAAAAAAAAAAAAAAAAAGAATCTAGAAGGAACCAAGAGCTGAGAAAAATACTGGAAATTCACTATGAACTGAATTCTACCAAGTCAGCATCCTAAGAGGCAAGAATTGAAGCTGAAGCTTGCCTAATTGAACCTGTACTGCAATTCCAAGTCATTTCACTTCTTAAAACATGTCTTTTCATTTGAAAAGTCATAAAAATGCTCACTGAGATTTTTTTTTTTTTTTTTTTTGCAAATGTTAAATATGATACATAGTATACAATTAGATCTTCAGG
>NW_004524653.1:3519168-3520375 GCF_000260255.1 Octodon degus
AGGAAACCAAGTTATGCTGATGGGGTGGAGATGCGCAATGCAGATGCTGAGTTCTCCACTCCTGGGAAGAACAAGGACTTCAGGCAGATGCGCATCTTCCTTGCCTTTCCTGTTCCGGTCACTGGCTTCTGCCTGATTGATTGACTTCATCTCCAGGCAAGGGCAGCATGTGCTGCCTGAAAATGAGGGGCCCACTCCACTGTCTGCACTGCTGAGCCCCGGCTATGAGTATCAGGGTGACAAACAAATGTAGGGTGCCCGATCATTTTGTTCTGAACCACTTCACATCCTGAGTTAGGAGCCGCTCCAGTCAACATCCATCCATCACACTGCGCTTCAGTCATGGCTGTCCATTCACAGTGATTCTTTCCATATCAACTCACTTTTTCTTCCTTGAACACATACGTTATAAATGGAATCATCAGACAAGCACTACAAACTAATATGATCCAGCCTGGGACAGCAGTGCACACCTGTAACCTTCACACAGTGGGGTCTGAGGCAGAGGACTGCAAGTTTGAGCACAAACCAGCTAACTTATCAAGATGCTATTTCAAAAGGAAAACAAAAAAAACTGGCTGAGGTTGTAACTCAGTGAGTTCAAGCACAATAAATAAATAAACTAATAGGCTAGTGGGAGCTGCCATATATTGGAATTGAAAGCAGATATAAAAAAATAAAAATAAAACTATGTTATTGGGCTCATTCTATGTGCTCTTGCTATCAACAACCCGAGTTGCAAATCTACTTTCTTTGTAACAGGTAAATTAGAAAACACTAGAGATGTGTGTAAGAACTGCCAGTGGCTGCTTGTCATATTTCTCCATAATCTAATCAGAGGGATCAAAGGAATTGAAAAGAAAGACTTCATCCCTGGGAGAGTCATATTTCAGGTTGGGCTTGCTCTCTGTGCTGCACGAGGGGTTGGGAAGACAGCAAGCCTCAGGTCCAGCTTCCTCACCGCAGCACCATGACCTTTGGCAAGGTCCTTGACCTCTTAAAGTTTCAGTGACCTCATAATTCAAACATCATGAGATCCCAAGCCTCACAGGACTTCAGGGGAGACTGAGTTTTGTTTTCAGCAAAGGCTAAGGCATCAAGTAAGCATTTGATTAGGTTTTGTGGTTGCTGTTGTCATTCAAAGTTTCCAAGCCAATGAGGAGAGATGTTCTCCAAGAAAATGTCCTGATCAAAGCACAACCACATC
>NW_004524653.1:3522410-3526495 GCF_000260255.1 Octodon degus
AAAAGAAAAACATTTCTTTCCTTCTGAGTCACTTTGTATGAGATCCAGAGTTCATCTTTAAAACAGTTCACTCAACATGGTAGGAAGAATTAAGCTTACTCAGATTTATTTGGGACCGGCTCAACCCATGCTGAGGATGGGGCTGGGATGGCATGAAGTGCTGGGGATCAAACCTCAGTCCCTGCACTTGCCTAAGCTCGCCTAAGCAGATGTTTTAGCTTGCTGAGCTATCTCACCATCCCATTCATTTATCTTCATTCATTAATAGGCATGAGCATGTCACCTATAAAAAAATTGCAAATTAGTGATGACGAAGGAGCTTAGAATCAGTAAAACAAACAGAAAATATGTGGAAGACACTCATACAACTCTTATCCTACCCATAATCTCATCACAGAAATCATTTTCTTCCCCAATGAAAAGTTCTCTCACCATTTAGACTGCTTTTAAGACAAAAAGCATAAAAATTCTATAACTCATGTTCCAATGCATCTATATCCCCCACAAAACCCCAACTTTTTCACAGATTTGTGCATTCCATTTCAGGGAAGCTTTTGTATAAGCAATTTGAATTTTCACATATTCCTGGCATACCTAAATGTTTCTCTTCAAACGATGACAAATGCACAAGAGAGATTTTCTCTGGTTCATAAGGAAAGGTGGTCATGTGTGGAAATTATTTAGCACATTCTGCCAAAAGTCACCTGAGCTTTCCTCACTCCTGAGGTGCAAAACCCAGGATATTAACTTAAATCAGCAGGAAGATAACGAGGAACCTAACACTGAAGCATGCTAACTCAGCAGCCAGCCATAATATTAACAGGAAAACTCATTGGACACCTGCCACAGTGTTCTTTGAACATAATATTCTATTCCAAGGCCAGTTCCATCATGAGGTAGCTGTAGTTAGAACTTCATGTCCACTGGATCTTCCTGTAGAATGTCTGAGCCTCTGACAATCTGATCACCTAACTGAGAATACAGGGCTTTGAAGTAGAAAAATAAAAGAAGAGAAACACCTCAAACCAAAAAAGCAGACTGTCTCTCAAGCCACCTGAAAAGAATCAATTGTTCCTTACCTCCTGAGGTATTTGCTTGCACAAGCACCTTATTATAGGTTTTATATTTCAACTCTGAATTTGAAGGAAATAAGGGATGGCACTTAGATTTGCTTATCTTGTGGGGAGAAGGGTAGAGACAGCATAGGGAGGACCATTACGGTCCATGTTCTTCATCCAGCTGGGCTGGAGAGCACACAATCTTAGCTACATATTCCACCCCAAAAGAAAAGAATAAAGAGGAGATCCCAACATTAATGTCAAAATAAGATAATTTATATGGTACTGAACATTCTAGAAGGTAGGCTCAAATTACTGATATCCTTCCAAATCTGTGACTTATTATTCATCAACACTTTCCCACACATTTTGAGGTCACTGGCTCTTGGTTAAGACTCTTGCAGTATCATCTAGAATAGTTTTAGAAAGCCTTAGTTATGTAAGTATGCTTTCTCTTCCTGAGAGCTCAGAAGCTAATTGAGAGCCAGACTTCCCTCCAGTAGAAAATAAACCATCCTAGAAATTTAGAGTTTGGAAGCGACCCATCTGAGAGTGAGTCTGACCTTGTTTACTCTGTATCTCATTGCTTTTCTTGTTTCCTTTTAAAATGAGAACAATGGTATTTCTTCGCCAATATTATCCATGAATAATGATAATGAGGTAGTACATACAAAATGCTTACTGCAGTGACTTTCATATAGAAAGGGCTTGATAAATGTTAGTGATTATTTTTAATAGTTAATACCCCTGACACAGCACTGTTTCTCAATCCCAGATAATTTGACCTGATAATTTATCATGGCCAAGAACTGCTCTCTGGAGCTTGAGATGCACGCCGACATCTTTCGTTCCTCTACCTGCTAGGTGTGCGTAGCACTGTTGGGCAACCTGTGATGGCTATGGGTGTCTCCTGACATCACCAACTGTCCCAGGGAGCAAGTGCACCTCTGGCTGAGAGCTGTGTTTCTGGACAGCAACACCATGAGTGATATTATTGAAGGAGATTTAGAAATAGATACAAGATGTTCTACGTACGTGGACCAACTCCCCACAATGCATATAACCAGCATGTACTACAAACATGTACTAATAAAAGGAATGACAAATAGAGCTGCAGTCAAAGCTACAACTCTTGTTGCATAGGTCCTGCTTTACCTTGGTCTTAACCATCCAGTAGAAAAGTATGAAGACGAAATATAGGCAGTAAAGCCATGCTGTTATGTTGAGCCGTGGGGGACTCAGGTCAATAATTTCTGACATTGCCAGTTAAACAGAAGACCCAATGCTATTATGGGCTACTGGACTCTTTTGGAATATTTTGCTGAGTTTACACACCTATAATATTCAATAACGGAACTTAGAAAAAAATGGGGTGTACAGATGAATGTCCATTTTGTATCTGTGTATTCAAAGTAGTTGGGATAGATATATAGTTGCATTCTCTTAATGAATAGAATGATTTGTTCTAATGGTGTTTGTAAATAGGATCTCAAGTCTGCATCTTGTACAGCAATTAACCACTAAGAAGAATATACGCAGTGTATTATTTGTTGAAACTGTACTTCCAATTTGATTTGAAACTGTCTCATTGCTATCTGTTTATCAATAAAACTTTGAAAAAAAATAAATAAAAAAAAAAGAAAAGAAAACCTCCACAATCTTTTGGTGCCACCTGAGTTCTATGTAAGTTATTTAGTACAGCGCCCAAGTGAAGGGAGAATGCAGCGCTCAATCCACACTGGAAATTATTCACCTCTCTTCTGCTGCCTGCTGCGTAGGACAGTGTCAAAGCCTCTAGAAGTCACTCTCTGGAGCCAGAGTGCCAGAGTGATGACATCTTAGAAGAAAACAGATTCTTCTATTCTTCCTTCTTCTAAAGGAAACCTAGGTCACCACTTGGACACTGGCTCAAGCCATCTCTGTTCATCAGACTTTGAGTCAAGTAAGCTAGCAAATTCTTCTTCTGCTACAACTGCTTCTTACTTTCCAGGCATTATGTCATGTCATTTAATATATGTCTTTATTTAACCTTTGTAGCAGTCTTGTGTGATAAGTCACATATTGTACCCATTTTACAGATGGCAACAGATGCCCAGTTTCCATTGTTTCTACAGCCTGAATTTTATTTCGTGTCCTCCGCTGCCAGTAAAGTGTATAAGTTCCTCAATAACAGCTTTGGCAGATTAGGAGAGGACCACAGTGTGGGAGTAAGCTGAATGTGAGCAGAACTTTGTCCAAGGTCTTTGGGGAAAAGATTCCCTGTGTTCTGAGGGACAGTGTAAAAATACTGTAGGAGCATGTTAGATATGTGAAAATTCTTTGCCTAGAGTGACTCAGCCCCTGCTCATTTCTTGATGCAAGAGAAGACATTATATTAGTTAATATGAAATCATCTTGTTTTGACTATATCCAAAAATAGCCAAGGAAAAAAATTATCTTCACTAATAAAGTACAGCAGATATGAAACTTTCACGCTTGGGGGAACACAAATGATCTTATTATCTTGAGCGTCTTTATGGTTACCATAAAAATTCATCTTCATCTGAGTTTCAGGCAAAATATGAAACAGTAGTATTTTTTACCTTGTATTTCACCCTGTCTCCAGGCCCTGAAAGCCAGCAGTTCCCTCAAAGCCAAAGAACTGCTCCAGAATAAGCACAATGGAATGTGAAAGACACAACTGAGAAGCCCAGCACCCTCCTCGGTCAAGTGTAGCCTCCACTGCTTTGGCCTAGAATGACCTTGTAAAGCAGTTATCATTCAGATAAACTGACCAGAAGGCAAGCATTTGGCTTCATCCAAGGTCAAAGGCTAGTAAAAGCCAAGGCCCCTCTGACTCCCAAACCAGTGCTCTTTCCAGCATACCAAGCACTTAAAAAAGGGAGCGAGACACCACCAGCACAATTCCTGCATCTCCCTCCACTACAGCCCTAATTGTAGCAGCCTCATGAAGGGAGTCACTACTTAAGAATGCTATTTAACAGTGGCAAACAGGCTATATCTCTACAGGATTTCAGGTGCAGTGCC
>NW_004524653.1:3526720-3527452 GCF_000260255.1 Octodon degus
TTCACCTATCATTTCCTTTACCTGAGCTACTTCAGTATCTTTTCACATCTACATTTGCTCTTCTATGTAGTGTCTACAATGAGGTCGAGTAACCTTTATAAAATATGCACACAATTTCATGGTGTAAATGCTTGGGGTGGGGAGAGAGAGAGAGAGACATCTGCTTATAATTATTTATGGCCTCCTATATAAAAATCTTTAAAATAATCTCATACTTCTTTGGCAGTGCTCCTAGCTTTCAGTATGAACTAAACTTTTTATAGGACATAAGGAGCATGTACCATACACTTGGAAAATTAATGCAATAATTTCAAAAAAACGCTTTCATTAGTCATGAGATACTATAAAAGTTTACTTAGATTTTGGTTCTCAAATATTATCACAAAATCACACTATGTTTGCATTACTATTTCTGATAAATAGGGAATTAAAGAGCAATTTAAAATATTAATATTTGAGTTAAGGTAATAGATCACAAGCACAGCATTTGCCCAGCCTGAGATCCTGATTCAATGCCTAAACCCTCAACAGAATAATAATAATAATAATAATAATAATAATAATAATGCTTGAATAATTGTTACCTAAAAGAGGCAAAAAAAAAACCACTCTAATCAGTTCAGAATTACAGTATGCACCAGTAGAAAATATAAAATATACAGACATCACTTCTTGTCCTTTTGACTAAGATCAAGTTCAGTATATGGACAATAGAAAAGTCTATTTCTATTA
>NW_004524653.1:3529107-3545336 GCF_000260255.1 Octodon degus
CCTGCTTGCAGGTGCTTTAATCAGCTGAGCTATTTGGCTGGCCCAACTAATTTGTGATAATTAAAACTTAAAATTTTCTGAGATTCAAATGGGGGACTCTACCTGACCAAATAAATTCCTAATTTTTTATACATCTCTTTATCTTAAAGACAATAAATAGGTAATTTTCACAACAGAGGAGCTCTGTTGTAAACATTAATTTTTTTTTGTCTGGTTGATCGATATTTTTATGGTGCTGAAGAGTGAACTCAGGCTTCATGCATACAAGGCAAGTAGCACTCTACAACGGAGCTCCACCCTGAGCCCTAAAATTTTAGTTTTTAATTTGATGATCTCTGTGGTCTGAGAGAGTCACCAACCTATTTCTAGGTTCTTGAAAATAAAATAAACCAGAAGTGAGGTTTATGGGAAAGAGGAATTTTTAAAACTTGCAAGAATCCTTGTAAAAACATCAAGTACACCATCTCTTTGAAAAGTAAAGTCTCAATAATGGGGCTTTGCATAAGATAAAGTAGACAAATTAACTGAAAAGAGGGTGACTGCCACCTGGTCTCATGGGTTAGGGTCTTAGTTGGTGCTAGGAACCTCCATTTTTTTTTTTTTTTTTTTTTTACTTTCCTTATATTAAATACCATGTTCCTGAAAGGAGAACAGTCAACTTTTACAACACTGTTTTAAGGTCATACATTGTTTTCAGTTGGGATGTAATTTTATGCCACATGCAGAAGCATTTTTATTTCTTAAAAATAGTCACTTGAAAATCTAATGTACAAAATTTATCTGTTGTATTTCAAAATGAGCCCAAATCCACACACACACACACACACACACACACACACACACACACACATATTAACCTCTAAAAGGACTGCTGGGGAAGCCCTAAAAACGCTCACCAATGTGACAATAAGAATAGAATTAAGCTCTTCCAGGGATAGTCCCATTCAGTAGACCAGGGCCTCAGTGAACACAACTTAAAAACTATCAGTGGCCCCTCTGATTTATGCTGTCTCCTGCTAGCGCAGGTGCAGGACCATAAACTGAATCACAATAATGTGAAGTCTTCCAAAAACCAAGGTGGCTTCTGTGAGCTTAACCAGTGTATTGCATGTCTGTATCCAGTTTAATTTCAGTCTGTGGTGTGGTATCAAACTGTGTAACGAAAATTCCCATCACACTGTGAAATATTAGAATCCTCTTCAGAAACAAACAAACAAAAAATCGGCCTGAATGTATGAGAACCGGACAACACCCATGTGTACACAGTTGCGGCTCTACACACTGCGTCAAGTTGGATCTCATATGTGAATCTCCATAATGTGAGCTTGGAAAATCAAACAAAAATCCAGGAAAAGAATGGTTAGAAGTCACAAAACTCACCTCCCTGCTTCGAAAGTGAACCACGTGGTGTCCCTTCCGTACCGCCGCAGAGCGCTCAGCGGCCAAGAGATGAGTTTGACTCTGGGATTCTGGATGTCCCAAAGACAGATGTACTCGTAGGTAATCTGCAAGGCACATTCGCCGTGTACGTCTAAGTTAGGGGACGGCATCAAATACACATGGAACCTCTCTGGGAGAAAAGCGAAAGGTTAGTCTAAGATCCCCAGGAATAAGCCATCAAAGACGTTGCAGAAACACAGAAGCACTCAAGACGAATTCAAGCTCATAGTCTAGGGTTTGGTTAAATATTCAGGTAGATTAATAATTCCCATAAGTGGACAGTGCTAAAAAATGACTTTTTAAATGCAGACCCCATTAAGTAACATAGTCATATTGCTGGCTGTCAACATACACTATAAACACTTCTTTATATGAGTAAAGACCGTTTATAGACTTTAAATGTTTTCATAATTAAAAATTTTGAATGCTAATAGATTAAAGTAATAAAATGATTAAGATGTGATGATTTTTTTTTTTTCCAGAACTGGGGATTGAACTCAGGGCCTTGAGATTGTCAGGCAAGTGCTTATTCTACTGAGCTATCCCCCTGGCTGCAAGATGTGATTAAAAGCTTTTTTTTCCTGTGAAGCACACCTTAATTTCACCTACACTTTTGTGTTCATTAGAGATACATGGGGAAAATCATTGTCACATGATCTAGTTATAATAAATTTTTATTAGTCAATTTATCATTTATAGAGCTCATCTATATAAATGAATAAATCCCTAGCCCAAATTATTTCAATAAAATTCCACACTAATTCAAAGTACTTAACTGACTGGCAATTTGGAGGGAAAAAAAACCAATAAGTACATTTGAACTAGTTTTAGCAAAATGTTTTCCTTAGCCAATTACTGGGAAGAAATATCCATTCCGTTCTTTGAATGATTCTAAAAAATGTAACTAAAACCATGCTGAATATATTATTTTGATTACTATCATCAAATCCTGGTCCCCACAGGCTACAGATAAAGTTACTATATTTTTGTTATATTTCTAGAGAATTCATAAACATAAAAATTCACCAATTCTTTCAGTGATACATGAACAAAATACTATTACTATAGCAAACACACTTCCGCCTAGCCATCATTAATATAGATTGCCTACATCTGACACAACGCTGTGGCATTAACAATTAAACCTTAGTGGTATTCCAAGTTAACTATCTTTAAAAAGATAATCATTAGAATTTTCATAGAATTTAGCTTAGCAAATACAGTAGTAATGTTAAGACTGGGTTCATAAAGTGCAACCATGAATCTACAATTTAAATTCTCTAAATTATTTAAAACTCCCAGTTAGCAAACAGTCACTGCTTTCTAATAATTATTATGTTTAAAAAATGCATTCTAATGGAGCATATTTCTCCCTTCTAAGTTCTGGACCAACCAAGAAAGATTGATTTCCTTCATTCTCAAGTAAAAAAAAGTATCACCAATCATTTGCTCAAAAGCAAATTTATTTACTATTATTACCTGTAACTCATTCAAGAACTGTAGTAGTGGGAGTGGCCACTTTAATTACAATGGCTTGAAGTTATGCAAATTAAGAATGTAAAGTACTTCAAAGGATATGGTAGAAATTCCTAATAATCCCTGGAAACATGATGCCAGAGATATTCTTATTTCTATTCAGTAGAACAGGAAACTTAGATATGGAAAACCAGCATGGAAAAAGTAAACCCTAGGTATACTCCATTCTTAAATTCCATTTGCAGCACTCTCAGGATACTGCTTGACATATGTAAATCCGTGAAAGATGAAGGGCTGATCTGTGCCTTCTGAGAGACAGAGATCCTCCAACCTGTCGTGTTTCGTCTCTGTGCTTGGCTCCCAGAATCTATCTACCTGTGAGGATCTAGATGAATTCTCTCTGCATAAGGTGAACCTGACTTAGTGAATCAGGAGCAGAGGGGTCTGGAGGATGGGCACATGTCCCCAGGAAACAACTTAACCTCGCTGTAGCTTAATTTTGCAATCTACAAAGAAGCGCCTCTGAATTAGCCAGCACTTGCAGGGCTTGGTCAATAACACTTCAGTGGAGATGGATTATGGTACACACTGTGCTCTCCGTACAGTCACAGACTATAAATGTGTCATGAAGACACAGTTCCAATAAGGAAGGAGACCATTTCTCACTAATAAATGGAGCACAAGCCTGCAGACAGGGTCAGCACAATTCCACACCTGCCGTGTTCGTCATCAATCCAGGCGACCCAGTGCCCCTTCCATCCCCTAAATCCTCACCGATCAAGTCAGTCACTAACACAGAACCTTGGGAACCTACCGCCAGATTCAGCTATTTGAAGATGAAGAATGATTCCAGGCTCAGGCTGTAAATCAATATTGATTTTTGCTAAAATGCTCTTGAATATTTTGGTTGTTATTACTTAAGATGATGCATTCCTAGATTGCATGTTAAACTCGAGCTGGCTCAAGTATTTCAGTCTTTTTAAAAAAAATCACAGATCTTTAGGAGGGATTAAGCTTGATGAAATATTCATGAATTTGAAATTCTATTAAAAGCATTGGAAAGCTTTCAATAACATTTTAAGTGAAATGGCAAGACAAAAAGCCATTATAATTTAAAATCTGTATGTTGTAAATGCGGGCCCAAAAGTACTGTCTGGAATCAAACACTAAGTAGCAACTAGTGCTGGAGCAAGATGCTTGGTGTACTGAAACTTTAGTTTCCTCATCTACAGAATCAGAGAAGCAGTAATATCTACGCCATGCGGCTGTAATAATCTACTACTGGTAGAGCATCTTTTGCTAACCTGGCAAACTGTAGATTCTTCAAAATTTCTAACTGGTGTTATTAACATAGACACTTGGACAATACCAACTGAAAAAGGTACCATAAAAAATGCATTGCAACGCTTGCAGCATTTGTGTAGTGGGTGAAAAGTGATTTTTGCTTTTCTTTATGCATTTTTCTAATTGAGTACTTTGCATAACAAAGATGGCTTATGTTTTATCATATTGGGCAAGACTGCATAGAAAAGAAAGCTGAGGATGTCTTGTACTTACCACTCTGCTCTCTCTCAACCCCAGTAGCCAGTAAGTCAGGCTCTCCGAGGCTGATGTCATTGATCCGTGTTCCCACACACTCCATCTGGAGGACTTTACACCACTCATCTGCCTCAAGATCTGTAGAAACAGCCAAGAGTTTAACCAGTATGCTCAGCCCCTGCCCAAAAGCTACAAAGCCTCCCGCTGCCTCAAGGCAAACCTGATTCGCAAGCAAAGGTCTTGGAGGTATCATCGCTGAAATAAATCCCTATGGCGTGTTTCTTGGTGCTTTTTGGAAGTCGAGCTACACTCTTCACATTGTTGAGTTCTGTAACCTGAAAAAGGAATAAGTGGAAGTTTGGTCACATATCCTATGTATTTCTAATCTGTAGCACCAGAGGCGAGGCCCAACAAAGAAAGCCTTTCCTGGACCTTGTTGTGGTGCAGAAAGTTTATATTTCTTTTGTTTGTTTTGTTTTGTTTTGCGGAACCTGGGACTGAACTCAGGCCCTTGCACTTGCCAGGGAAGCGCTTATTCCCCTGAGCCATCTCCCCAGCCCAGAAAGCTTACATTTGTAATCCCATAGAAAAGTTGTTGGAATTCCTATTAATTAATTCCAACCTACCATCCAGTGAAACCCATGGTGAGAATAAACAAAGTAACGCATAGTTGTAGTTGTGGGGCCCCAAAGGATCCTAACTCCCACTAGATCGGTGGCCATCCGGAACGAAGGCCTCAACCTAGAGCCAAACCTTGGTTTTACTAATTCATGAAAAGGGGAGTGGCTCAGGGATGAGTGACTGAGAATGGTGGGAAATCTGTAAGGGCCATGAACTGTGAGTTGGGCTGGGTAAGTGGCCTGAAATCACCATTGCAGTATGCAAGAAAGAAGGATATGCTGAAAGAGTAATCTGTGTAACACAATTCAAGGTATTATCTAATATTTTGGGGTCAGTGTTTCAGCTCTGATGTGTAATCTTTATGCCCTAGGAAGTCATTGCCTCTTACCTCAAGGCTCAGTCCCAGCCTACATCTTGGAGGGTGGCTCTCCATCCCACATGGCTCACACGCGTTTACTGGGGAGCTACTGGGTGATGCAACACTGCCCTGTGGTCTTTGCTTAGACGACTACACATCAACACCTTGGCTGGACTGATCTGCATTGCTCAAAGCAAAGTGAGTGGAAAAGGAAAAAATCCTAGCCCGCTGTGTACATATCAGTACATGGGAGTCGGAGGAGGCATGGCTAAAATGGAGATGACTGCTCCTCTTTCAAGGAGAGTCGCCCAGATGGTCCTACACAGCCACATGCAGCATATGGACCGTCACTACATCACAGAACACTTTCCATGGGCTTAAAAGCTAAGAGTTGTTTAAGGGAATCAGATTTGTCCCTAATACACAGTAAGGCTTATACACGATCTTTTCATATTAAATTTTCCTAAGGATAGTAAATGTGGGTAGGTTTGAAACTTCACAAAGGTAGAAAATTTGTTTTAGTTTTGCTAATAGTATCTAGCTGTCTAAAAGACCATCTTTTTGGTAGTTCTAAAGACTATCTGCATCACTATGAGCTTCCTCAGTCAACTACAACAGCCTCCAAATACTTCACCCATTCTGAGCATCCCCACTGAAGAGGGTGGGGCCCCCAGTGTGTCACTGAATTGTTCCTTTTTGTCAGTCATGGGTAGAGTGTAGGGAGTCTCAGAAATGAACACCAGCGTGGGGTCAAATCTTGCAGTCCATCATGAAGTCTTAACACATTTAGTTTCCCAAATAGTTTCACCTCTCTGAGGCTTACTCCTATCTGCTCAATGGTTCATGCACTTGGCCTCCAACCTACTCTTCACTATTCAGGGGTCATGAGCCCTCTGCTTTTACAGTCTGAAAACACTGCCCTGCTCCTACCAGTAGGAACCCCCTCCATTGGATGTTCTCCTGTTGTTCCTTCTCCCACAAGGCCACAGTCCTCCTAGCACTTTTAAACCCCTCCCCTCACCCAATGAGAAGCAAAGGATGGGGCTGTGGGGCACCTGACACTGCTCAGGAACAGCGGTATATTTGGGTCTTGCCAGAAAGAAGACGTCAGTGGCTTCTGGGTGAGAATTTACAAGATAAATAAGCCTTTCACACTGACAAGTTTAACCTCCCCTTAATATATCTCTTTTGTGCTGCTGTACAAAAGAATGTGCCTCCCATCAATCTTGGCCGGCGGTGATACTGGGCCCTTCTCCCAGCTGTTACTCCAAATCCAATAACTGCGGGGCTCAAGGAGGAGGTGGGAACAGACATAAATATCCTCTGTGCACACGCTAATCGGGTTATTTCATTTCCCTGCTTCCACCTCCACTGGCCCTCTTTGTAGTATAAATTCAAATGTTTAGCACAAAATAGCGCAGAGTGGTCCTCAGAAGCTCCCCACATCAGGTCCCTCAGCCCTTGTCAGATGTGGCCATGAATCTGGTTTATTTCTGGGCCACCACCACCCCCAAAACAATCCACTGTCATCTCACAACCATTTACTGCTCTCTCTGCTTCCATTTTTAACCATAATTCATTGTGCAAACAGTAGATGGTTTTTAAAAAACATAAGCCTGATTCTGCCTTTTCTACTCATGAAATAAAATTACAGAGACTTCCCATTGTACTTGGGGCATAGGCCCCAATCCTTCGGTTCACACGTCCAGTATGACCCTGTGGTCTCCCTGCTTCCTGTCACAGCGCACACTTGACTCTCTGCTACCTTCCCTGGGCTTCCTATGCCCCACACAAGCTGAGGAGCTTATTTGGTTCCCAGAAGGCCCATGACTCCTGAGCACGGAGCTTCCCTTGGTCTCTCCCACTTTCATTCCCACTTGCCCTGCAGGTCTTAGCTTAAATCTCAGCTACCCACAGAGGCCCTGCTGGAAATTCCACCCCAAGATCTAATCAGTCTAAAAGTGATACCACTCAGTGACATCCAGTGCTTCTCCCTCATGACCCTCTCATGGTACAAAAGTTATTAGTTTAGTGTTCTTGCCTTGAATGAAAGTTCCATGGAGCAGGATTTTTTCCTTTTGCTCATTGTTGCATTGCCTGAGTCTAACGGCAAAGCCTGTCTCGTAAGGGGGAACTCACTAAATAAACATGAACTTCATGAATCAAAGACCAGTCTCACCCACAGATACACTGTACGGTGCCTCTGCAGGGTGAATGCCTCTCTGTTCCATATTTCCTTCAGGAAAATTTCACTTTTCCTTTGTGCCTACTTCTCCTGGAAAATGTGCCCTGACCTCAGTGTGAATTAACCACGTGCTTCTCCATGATTCTGTGCATGATGCATGAAGCTTGACTTTAGTATCTATTGCTGTAATTCATCTATTTATTCCTCCATTGCCCTGCTAGACTTGAATCACCTGGCAATTGCTTCTTGGCAGATTACATCAATGAAGAAAATAATCCTACTAAGAGCAAGTGTCTATCTTCCCCCACCATCTGCCACACACATGCTTAGTATTTTCATACAGAATCTCTCATGTGATCTTTACAAAACTCCCAAGGATAGGTGTTAGTATTTCCAGGACTTTTCAGGTAGGGAAACTGAGATACAAGAAGGTTAAAGTTATGCAATCGGCTCATGACTAAAAAGTAGTAAAATCAATATGTGAACGCAGCAACTTGTCCTTAAAGCCTGGGCTCCTACAGCATCTGAAAGACTCATGATTACTTCTGAAAGTGTCCAGCTAAGATGATATTCAACCCCTCAGAATCATCTCCCACTTGAAGACCTCTCTTTTTACCATGGTTTCTTTCAGTGTAGAAATAGGACACACGTGTACCAAGCTTTATGCCACCCTCTGAAGAGACATTATTAAAGAGGAGTCCACTCTAGCCTGAAACACAGCCGTGACTTTGAAATATATCACTTCATTACATATCCATTAGAGGAGAACAGGAAGCTGTAAGTCACTTGAAGCAGTCAGGAAATGCAGGGGAATTGTATGAGTCAGAACACAATTACCCATTTTGGAAATTGGTTTAGGTAATAAGCAACACAACACCCCTGCTCGGGCAATGAGGGCTCACAGAGCAGGCAGCATCATGATTTTACACATCCAACAGCCACTGGGTCCAAAGCTATTGTCTGCACCCAGCTCAGAAAGATGCATCAAGGAGTATGTGCACACACACGCATCCACGCACACTCACACCCACACAAAAGCCTTGCTTTCCAAAGAGTGGCAAGCTACACTTATTCTTAATAGGGCTTTCCTCAGCCTACGTGGCAAAATAACAATTATAACTAGCCTTTCCGGAGATCTTTGTAAGACACATGCAACTTGCGTAAAATTTATTTGCTTTCACTTCCTTTGGCAAGGAAAAAAAAAAAAAAAAACAAAGCAAATTCTATGCTCTAGTATTTCTTTCACAAAGTAGCCTGCCCAAGAAGAGTCTCTTCTGTGGCCCATGTAGGTTTGCATAACCTCTCGAGCTCACCCTCCAGAGCAGCATTAATGGAAATGATCTGGACATCCACATACATGTCCATCTGGACCCCTGGATGAAAAGTTCAACAAAGACGCGTGTTCACAACCACGTGAGTGGTGTGACGCATCCGGTCAGCCTGAGGTTTGGATTCTTGAAAACCCTTCCTGAGTCTGAGATTATGGATTTTATTCTTCTTTTCGGCACAAAAATAGAAAAATGTACTAACAGAGATGCGCAGTGTACACAGTCTGCACCACCTCTCAGCTCTCCCCCAGCGTGTGCTCCTATAGGAATGTGTCTCCATGCCCTGGTCTACTGGAAACACATCCATTACAAAAGTGGGGACAAACGGACAGACCCTGGGGATGCCAGGAGACCAGCTTTTTCTTAAACATGGATTATAACATTTGATGCTACGTTTCAAAATTTTGTTTAGCAAGGTATGTTCTAAACCAAGAGAGCAGCTCCGTTAATATAACATAAAAATCCCTGTGTATGAAGTACGCTGTCATCTTCTTAAGCTATGTGGGGAGTGAATCCAGGCAACGGAGATCAGAGGCAGCATGCCAAGCCCGAGAGCAGGGCTTTCTGGTTCTTCCACACACAGCAGCCACGCTCCTGCATTCTTATCAGAGTGGCCCCTACCTCTGTCCACACCATTGGGCCAAACAGTCCTGATTTGTGGCCATTGTATTCCCATTTAGGAGCCAGCTGATGTAGCTACCGAATCACATTCCTCTCCACAAACAATCCGACTGTCTCCTCCCGGAGTCTGGGTGGTGAGGGATAAGCTGATCTACTCTAAAAGTAGAATGGGTAAGGAGACAGTCGGAGGCCACTGGTCCAATCTTCAGGAGTAAAGGCCCAACCTGTAGACTGACACCGGAGCTCTTCCAAAGCCTTTGAGGTAACTCCCCCTCTCTCCTAATTAGCCTGAGTTTCCACAGATACATGTAGATGTCAGACTGTAACCCAGCAGCAGTCTCCCCTTCTCTGCCTCACTGAAGTGAGAGCCCACCTCCTCTCACAGATTCCTCGCCTATTTCGTAAGTACCATGATGACTCCTAATAACCCAATCACAACGTAGTGATTTTACCAATCTTCAGTTTCCTTCCAGTCTCTCCTCTTGAACCATAAACATTTTGCTGATGATATTTCCTAATTAGAACTCACTTAGTTGTAACTGTTTCCATAAGACGTAGAACATAAGTTTAGAGGCACCAAGTGACTCAAAGCCCACATAAAACGTGTGTTGGCATGCTCATTTCCACGTATCTCTGAACGCTTCACTGTTCCTTCTGTTACTGATTCCTGATTTTGTTCTATTCTATTTGGGAAGAATATTTGTTCTTAAATTTAACGGCACATTAAAAAATCACGCGTCATGATCAAGTGGAATTTATCCTTGTGACGCAAGGGTTGTCCAACATTTGAAATTTGATCAATGTCATATACCACATTGACCAAGGAAGGATAAAAGTCACATATTCATCTCAGTAAATACTTGAAAACAGCATCAGACAAAAGCTAATACCCTTTCATGATTAAAAACAGTCCACAATCTAGGAATACAAATAAATTAAATCAACACAGTAAAATATATATCTCGTAGTAAAATGAATATTTAATAAAATGTGTATCTAGTAGCATACTCAGTGGTGAACAATACTCAGAACTGCTCTCTTAAGATCAAGACCAACACAAAATTGTCCATTCACAACACACAAAATGTCTGCAAAATATATCTGACTAGGAATCAATATTCAAACTACTCCCACAGCTCAATAACAAAAAGGCAGCAAATAAAAATTAGAAAGGGGTTTGAAATGACATCTCTACAAGTCAGACACAAAAGGTCCCACAGGCAACATTTCTCTCTCTCTCTCATAGTGTTTTGTTCTATTTTTTTCTTTGTCTTTTTATATTAATTTTATTAAGAAAGAAGTAGCATTGAGACAGTTTCAAAACAAGTTACTAGGGCAGTTACAATAATTAGTACATTGCATACTGTTGTCTTCGTAGTAGTTATTCATAGTACAAGATGCAGATATGATATCTTTTCTAAACACTATTGGTACAAATCCTTCTCCTTGTACTAAGAGAAAGTAGCTGTCTATCTACCCTAACTATTTTGTATATACAGATACATATGTTTTTTCACTACATAATGGTCCTTCATTTATATCCCCCTTTTTGTTTACTTTTGTCAGAGATGGGTGTTCCATTGTCATTCAAATATTGTAGGTGTGTCAATTCAGCAAAATAATCCTATATAGTCCAGTAGTCCATAATAGTAGTAGGTTATCCATAGGACTGGCAATGTCAGAAGTTGTTGACTTGAGTCTTTTACAGTTCAACATATTAATATGGCTTTACATTTTATACCTCATGTTTATACTTTTCTGCTGGATGGTTAAGACAAAGATAAAGCAAGACCTGGATAATGAAAAATGTAACCCTTGTATATGATAGGTCAGTCAAATCCTGTCAGGACACCACGAATCATCGTGGACATGCAGACCCAACAGCGGTGAAGCCTCCCATTTGTTAGGATGCCCATAACCCACAACACTGGAGACAAACAGTGTCAGTGAAGATTTGGAGAAACTGGAGTGCAACAGGTTCAGTGGGAAAATGTGAAGTGATGTGGCAAAGATGGATAACAGTATGGAGGTTTTTCCAAAGATTAAAAGTAAAACGATCATACAATTTAGCAATCCCAAGTTAGGGAAACAGCTCAGCTGCATACACACCTGCCTGGCAAATGCAAGGTGGTGAGTTCTGTCCCCATTATCAAAAGATAAAAATTAGTTATTTAGCAATCCCACGTAGGGTAATTATCAAAAGAATTGCAAACTGAGTCTCGAAGAGATGCTTGTGCCTCCACATTTGTGGCAGCACTGTTCACAATAGCCAATAAAAGGGAAGGGCCCAGTTAACACATGAGTGCATAAAGAATCTGTCATATACTTCATCTTGTCCTACGAAACAATGTGGTGAGCGCATCTTGAAGACCTACACTGTGTGACTGAAGCTCCTCATAGACGGGTAACTCTTGAGCAATCCCCTACATTAAGTAAACAATGCAGTCAAATTGATAAAAGCAGGTAGGAAGACGATAATTGCCGGAGACTGGGAGGAAGGTGAAATGGGGAGCTGCTACTCAGTGGGGAGAAAGTTCCAACCACACAAGACTGACAAGTCAGGAGATCCGCGGGACACCCGTGTGCCTACAATTAACGACACGGCACTTATGGGATACTTGAGATTGTAGTAAGCAGGGCCAGGGATTTGGCTCAGTGGTAGAGCTGATTGTCTAGCATACTTACAGCCCTAGATTGGATACTTAGCCCTGCAATTAAAAAAATATGCTAATAGGGTAGATCTATGTGTGTACATGTGTGTGTGCATGTGTGTGCGTGATCTGTGTGTGTGTTCACGAGTGCATGCATATTAACACATACATTCTGAAAGCGCAATTAGCGCATATACATTCAGAAAGACTACTAGAAGGCAGAAAACTGCACCCACAGCTGAAGACCCTTATTACCTTTCTGCTGTATTTTTTTTTCCCAATTGGGAATTTCAGCTCATTGCAAGCGGTACTGGTTTTCTACTAATAGTAGCAATGAGTTTTTCTCTTCAACTGAACTTAGCTAAACATGAAAACTTTACTGATCAGAAGCATAATATAAAGTTAATAAAAGTAAAGGAAATGTTGATGGCCAAAATTAGTGACTACATAGCAATGACTAAGAATAAAGGAAAATATCATAATCCCTTATTCTCTGCCTACTTCTATCATTATATACTTGACTCTTTCCTGTAAGTCCCTACTGAGGCCAGAGCTCTGTGAGTAGCTACTCAGGTCATAAAGTCACCCAGAATAATCTCATTTTCTCGGCAGAGGCATGACAATAGATTTCAGTGGACACGTGACAGCGCCATGGATCCCACTTATCTGCGAGGCCCTGCAAACACAAGACTGTCATTTATTTTCCTTGTGCCTTTTCAACCCATTTCACAATTGTATCCCCCAAGTGAGAAAGTAAATAAAGCTTCAGGACCAAAGCCTGAAATATCTTAGTTATGACTTAAAGAATTGAAAAATGTTTGCGAAGAGGGGTTGGAAAGTAGAGACGTAGTTAAAAATGTCCATTACCATGCAAAATAGACGTAGTTACAAATGTTCATTACCATGGGAAAGGTCAAGTTAGTTAGCATGAAAGAAAGGAAAGTCAGGCTTTGTGGTTTAGAATGCATATAAATTGAGTTCAAGTACTTAAATCTACCCTTTTCGGTAATATCCGTAGGAAAACCCCATCATACCAACTTAGAAAATTAAACTAACTTCTGTTTATTTTCTTGCCTTCTACCTGGCTGTTCTTTCAGTTTAATTATGTGAACTATTCAATCTTTCAGCTTTCTTTTTTTCCCCATAATATATTTAGGATCACTAAATCCTGAGATCTTTCTCTTGAAATGAAGATAAAATCTGTAGCAGCCAAAGCGGACCAGAAATATCTGTACAACACATGCCAGTATTAGGTCTTGCAAAGTGTTTGATTTTTCTCCATATACTTGGTGATAACTTTCAATAGCTTGGGTTAACTACATATTTGTGTAGATTTGGGATATGCCGGGTTCATTTCTTATAGAAATTGTCATGGAATAGCATAATTCAGAAAAGACAGTGGCTTCTTGGAAATTCAGTTGGCAAAAAAAATCGTGAAATCTCAATAGGACATTTTCTTATGAAATAATGAATATTTCTGGGCATTGAGATTGGGAAAGATGGGGTAAAAATAAGCCTTGGCAAAATGATTCCCTGATGTGGAGGCATCTAAATCAAATCACAGGCAAACTGCACAGCTTCCATAACCTCCATTTCTGTCGTGGATTATTTCTTCACAACTATTCGTTGCCTCCCAACACCTGGGAAGTTTTCTGGACTTTGGACTTTGCCTTGTTGCTTACCTTCAGTTACAGAAAGCGAGGTAAACAGCTGCATATCTACCCTTGAGAAGTAAGATTTGTACTAATAGTGTTCGGACAGGATATCACGTCTGCATCTTGTACTATGAATGACCACTACGAAGACAGCAATATGCAATGTTTTAATTATTGAAACTGTCCTGTTAATCGGTTTTGAAACTGTCTCATTGCTATTTGTTTCTCAACAAAATTAATTTAAAAAAACAAAAGAACGTGAGATAAGCTGCTTGTAAGAGATTCCATTCAGATGCAGGTGTAATTAGGTAGCTCCTCTCTGCTTGAGCTTCAGCGCTCCACATATAAACAAGACCCTCCTCCCTCCAGGATGAAAGTGCAGATAAGTGACTCTCTACTGAGGTGCACTAATCCAGCTGTGTTGGGTCCACCCAGAGCTGGCCCAGATCTCTCCTTTATCAAAGGCAAGCGATCAACCCAACTAGGTTGCCATGTGCTACCGAGATATGCACGGACTGCTACAGCAGATGTCTCCTACGCCCCATTTGATGGCCTTTTGTCAACAAATTTTATAGTTTTTCTTTCAAACCTCAAATCCATTTAATGATATTGTTTCTTTTATGAAGAAGACTAGCTTTGCTACCCAAAGGGTAATCAGAAATCTCTTCTAGAACACTGATTCTCAGTTCTATTTTAGCTGCTGAATCATTTGGATTTCTTAAAGATTTCTCACAGGAAATCTTATACAGTATCACATTTTACCAAAAGTACAGCTAGTATAATTACATGAAGAAATAAATCCCATCCTGTTTGTCCCAACAGTGAGTTATAAATCCATTTCTCAGAAGGAAGCCCACTCATTTAAGGCATCCACTAAACACCAAATAGTTACGATGTGAAATTAGGTCCTCTGGACAATATAACAGCCTTGGGACTGCTATTAAACAAATTACAGGAGGACTAAAGTGAAAATCAAAGAAGCAATTATGACTTCACACATGGGCAGGGAAGGTGGATCTACACACAACTTCTAACTTCTGGCTTCTAAAGGTGCTTTTCCCAATACTATATCTCATGCTCTCTTTAGAAAACAAGTGATATAAGAAATAAATGAATAAATGACTAGCTAGGTAAATGAACACAACTGAAGATGCACACCATTTCGGAGACAACAGGTTAAAAGGTATTTCTGCATATTAGAAGTTTCAAAATTCCTTAGAAATGTATCATTTGGGATATACAAAACACAGACTCTAAATCTCCTTTTTCAAGTACGAATCATTTTTTCAATTCAGAAGAAGGTAATCTGAACTCAACTCATCTTTCCTTCTTGAACTGAAACTATTGAAGAAAGTTCGCCAAAAAACAAGAACAAACACTCCCTCTCAACACTACGTAAATGAAATCACACCCCTTGCATCTTTCAGCACCTGCATTTGTCCTACCACAGCACGAACAGAAGAATCCTTGTGTTGCTGAATACACAATTAGTTTTGGGTTCTGCTCAGCATTCGGTTGTGGGGAAGAACACACAATTTTTGTTTGCACCCTTTTCAGATGTACATCTTACAAAAAACATATAACCATTAAGAAAATTATATTTGAATTATTATATTTATATTCAATTGATTCTTTAATTTTTGGGGGTGAGTATCAAATTTATTCCAATTAATTATTATGAGTGAGAGGTTAGGAATTAAGCCCTCTTTTATTTAAATTCCTTTAATGTTTCATTTTTGAATAATATTTTCTTTGTTTTCTATCTTCTGAACCTTTTTCTGGGAATGATTTTCTTTTCCAAAATTTTATTTTGAAGGTTATTAAACATGGAAATGCTGAAAAAATGCAATAAAGGGCCGGACAGATAGCTCAGCAGACTAAAGTGCCTGCTTAGGCAAGTGCAGGGACCAGGGTTCAATCCCCAGCATGCAGTGCCAGCCCTGCCCCCGGACTCAATTACTAATTTCCATCAGTTTTTTTTTTTTGAAAATAGCAATTAATGTTTAAATTTCCCACTCTGACTAACTCTGTATGTTAATATCTGCAATTTGAGCAACTCAGTCAAAGACAGCAATATGCAATACAAAAACCATGATTGAATACCTCTCATCTTGCTCTTTCTAAGTGGGTACCATTTCTAATGTCTTATCAATTATTTTTATATCATCTTTAAAATAAATTAAAACATAATAAAGTAAAAAGATCAAAAAAAATCATGAAGGTTTATTGAAAGCAAGTGTTAATGTTCAATTATTTTTCCCATCTTGTAAACCTATATCTATTAAATATCTGAGCAACAGATTTGAGCATAAAAATATGCACTATCAAAAAAAGAAAATCTGCACTATATGTATT
>NW_004524653.1:3545852-3553002 GCF_000260255.1 Octodon degus
GTCTCCCACATTTGTAAGCACAGTAATGGCTGTCTTTAGGGAAAATCACATCTGTTATCTTGTACCATGCTCCATGCTCCAGATGTGCCTATCTTCCCACAATGCCCTCATATTTTCTTTTACTCTTTTTTTTTTTTTTTTTTTTGGTGGAACCAAGGATTGAACTCAGGCCCTTGCGCTTGCCAGGGAAGTGCTTATTCCACTAAGCCATCACCCCGGCCCCTCATATTTTCAAAGGGAAGCTATGTGAGAAAGTTTAGGTGAGGGGACAAAGGTGTAACTCATAGAGCTCTTGCTTCATGTGCCCAAGGTCCTGGTTCTAATCCACAGTGCCTCAATAATAATCAAATAAACAAACAAACGTATGCTTAGATGAGATTTGGATAAATGTTTCTTCTTTTTAGTGTATTTAGTACAGCATCTACAGGGACTTACTACGCAGATTGGACTTGTAGTGATTCTCCTGTTTTCAGCCTCCCATGCGCTGGGATTACAGATGCATGCTACCAGGCCCAGTTTCAATCGCAGTCTTAGCATGCTCCAGGGGTGGGGCCAGCATGGTTTGTGGTGCTGGGGATCAAACCCTGGTCCCTGCACTCTGCCTAAGTAGATGCATTAATCCGCTGCACTATCTGACCTGCCCTAGATAAACATTATTGTGAAGACTGTTTTGTTGGTGATGTGGGCTTCACACTGTGCCTATGGAACGCAAATAGCATCATCTCTGTCTCGGTAACTTTTCTCTCATTTCTTGGACAAAATACCTGAAACCCCAAATTAAGGAAGGAGAGGTTTATTTAGCTCATAGTTTGTGTAGGTTTCATCCACAATCAGCTGGCTCCAAGGCAGAGTGGCACATGGCAGAGGGCAGCCATTCACAGAGGTGGAAAACAGCAAAACAGCAAGAGCAAAAGGGAGGAGGCAGCCTCCAGTGGGCAAGACTCTCTCCCTTACATTACATTCATGATCTCCGCCTCAGGGTGGTGGAGCACTCGCACCCATAACCCCAGCATTGCATCATGAATTAACCACAAACTGCAGAAGCCCACCTCATGACTGCATGAGGCATTAGGGGGGCATCTCGACAAAAAAAAAAAAAAAAACATATCAATGCCTCTATACCCATGAGGAATTGGTGATTCAAGACCCTTATGCAAGATACCCTTACTAGCATAAGACCCCTACACATCCTTCCTTGTATATACTTTAGATCATCTCTAGGATACTTATAATTCCGAATATAATGTAAATATGCAAAAGCAATAAGATTGTACACCTTCAGTCCAGGCCCAACCACCAGAGGCCTAACTCTGTAGTGCTTGTGGGCACCAATGTAATATTTTCTGTATTTTTCCACTCATGGTTGGTTGAATCTCCAGATTTGGAAACCACCACCAAAGAGGGCTGATGGCAGCATCACAAGGGCCCCGACTTATCGAGGATGAGTCTGGGCACGGCGGGGCAGCTGCTACTGCTCTCCACAGTGAAACACAGATTTCCTATTTGTAGTTGGAGCGGGGTGATGCCCCGACACCATGTGAATGTTCTATTTTGCAACCCCTGCACGTGCACTGAAGGCCTCGCCTGCATCAGGCCTTGTTCTCCTTAACCTCTGGTTTGTTAATCAAAACCCACCTACCCAAAAGCACGACTACTGGATTCAAGATAAATAAGGATGAACTTTAATTTCTGTTGCCCTCCCCCATCCTTTTCAATTAGTCTAGAATCACAGATCACAACCAGTACTAGAATCACTATCATTATTCTATAAATATAGGTTAACTATAGATTCCATGAGGGGAGCAAGCTCAAGCCTCTACGATGCATCCTGCATGGGTAGCTGACACCGACACTCCGCGCACAGTTCCTGTGCACTTGGACAGCTTCAGCCTCAGCTTTCTCCTTGGACCTGTCTGTAGGTAAGCAGCTGCTCTGAAAGGCGGCCTGCTTGGATGGGAGCCCTTCCTCTGGGACTTCCCATGGCTCCCAGTCTCTTCTGGGCATTTCAGCAGGCACAGCCCTCGAGGTGGTACCACAACCACAGTTCTAGCTGTGTTTATGTAGAATGTGAGGGCAGCCAAGCATAGGTAGACAATGGGAACATCTCTGGGACCTACTGTGATGGTCAATCTTAACTGGCTTGTGAGAGGCTGAAGAGCTTAGTAAAACGCACTTCTTGGTGTGTCTGGGTGGGTGAGGCGACCTCACCTCAGAGATGACATCAGTTTCCCCAGCTCTTCTCCTCTGGTTCATCCCCTGCTTTCTGATTTTCACATGCTGTGAATTGAACAGCTTCTTCCTGTCGTGATTCTCCACCATGATTTTCCTCCCTCAGACCCAGGTGATCATGGGCTAAGACCTACAAAAGTGTGAGCCAAAATAGACCTTTTCTGCTTTAAGTTTCAGATGTCAGGTATTTTGTCACAGCAGCAGAAAGCTGACTGAGTCACCTACCAAGGAGGGACGCAGGAGACGCTCTGCTCCTCAAGCTATTTGGCAGCACCTGCATTCCATCAGCAGCATGGCTTCAAGTCCTCCCCCTCATCCCGGCACCTTCCCTTCAGCAGAGACTCTAGGCAGATGGCAAAGGCAGCCCGCCTCGCCTTTCCTGGAAGAATGCATGAAGTGACAGAAGGCTACCTTGTTGGTGGTGTGCCTTTTGGCTCCAGCGTGCGATTATGTTGGATAGCACTGCCTGAAAATCAGTCAGAAAAACTTGGATTCGCTCATCTCAAGACACATTCCAACTGTGTGTATGTTCCTCCCACACACTCTGAGTTCTTCTAAGAGAAATGGCTTTCTCTTCCCTATCCGGGTGAAACAAAGCTGCTGGTGGCATCCTGCTTAGCTAGCGGACATTCCTCAAAGCATCCAGAGTACTCCTCCACAGCACTCTGCAAACCTGGCTTTGTTATTCCAGTCACCTTGCTACAAGTCACAACATTGAGGCCACACAAGGAAGCCGATGAAGAACTGAGCTTATCACCTTAAAAACCCAACTTTAGCGGATCTTGAAAGCTTTGACGTCCATCTCATTTATCATTTTTTTCCACTGTGCTTGGACACTGTACTGGCTCCTCCTGGCCTGTAGGCACATCTGCCTTAGACAACTGGACAACCTTTCCCACAGGCTCCTCAGATTACTCTGTTGAAAGCCATCCTGTCCCCCTCTAGATATCCATCGCTTTCCATAGCTTATTTCTCTCCCTGGGGTTTACCAATTTACTATGCATCTTAATTTTATTTACCACTGCTCTCCACTGAACACTGGGATGCTCGGGGTGCACCCTCAGTAAGAGCTTGTTGAATAAAAGCTCTTTCTCCCAGTGTGGATGTTGTTGTTCTTCCTCATAAAACAAGGAGACACAAGGCACAGTGGTGTCATTGTCACGCTCAGGGTTGGTCTATTCCTACCCAGGTTATGACTGTGGGCATGTGGACTCCAGAAAATGGTTACTTGGACAAAGTCTGTACAAATGCAAAAAGAGAAGTCTTCATTCACCCCACTTACAAGGTTTCAAAGGATCCCAGACCTATGACATGAGCTCTCAGCCCTGCCCGGGGCCCAGGATACAGTGCAGCTCAACAGATACTGCCATACATGGTGACAGCTACAAGGATGGTGGTTATGCAGTCCTCAATGCCTTGTGAAGGATGGGATTTTAACAACTGCACATTGTGTTGTTTAATTGTTTCAGTTTTCTAACCAGCTGCCACTTTTCCCCCATTGTACATACGAGAGTATTAGAGCCTAAGGAGCTCACCTTGTTCCCACAGCTGCCGAGCAGCAGAGATGGTAATTCAAGTACAGATAAGTAGACTACTAAGCTGCCAAACACTGGCAAATAAACACAGACATAAGATCACAGAAGCCATTGCCCTTGAATTAGGTCTCCTGATTCCTAAGATAGGTCTTGAAGGAAGAAAGATTTCCAGCCAAGATAAACTCCTGTACCCAACCATGAAGCTGTCAAGGCTGGTATGATAAAAATGTGAGGCAGACTAGGCTAGCCCCCTACTTACTACTACTCTTCGGTTTTGTTCTTTCTTTGTAGTTTGTGTTTGTTATGTAAGAGAAACTATGGTACTTGAACCTGTGTATTGCAATTATTTCACTTAACATTATGGTCTCAAGGTGTATCTACTTTCTGCTGCACATAACTTAAGTTTATCTTTCTTTAAGGAGTAGTACTCCACTGTGTATAAGTACCACATTTTCTTGATTCATTCATCCATTGATGGATATACAAACTAGCAGCACAATGTGATGTGCTTGGCTACACGCATGTATCGCTGTAATATGATGTCTTTAACTATCTTGGGAAGACACCTAGAAAGGGAATATCTGGGTCAAAGAGAATTTCCAGGTTTAGTTTTCTGAGGAATCTCCATACTGATTTCCACAGTGAGTCAAAAGATAGAGGTGGGGAGAGGAAGCAGAAGAGGAGAGAATGAAAAAAACAATTAAGATGTGTCATGTACAGGTACCAGCTCCTCTCAGGAAACATGATGTGCTGGAAACAGGTACAAATAAGACTAACAATAAAAGAATAAAGTCATCATTCATGGTAGGAAGAACAAAACCTATGGGGATGAGGGCAGTGAGAAAGGGAGCAAGTATGACCTGCAAGAGGAGCTGGCCAGGGCTAGCTCCCTCGAGGGTGGGACACGGGTAGTTCACAAAACTTGAAGAACACAAATCGATTGGCTGAAACAGGCAAATGGAATAATACTTATGCATTAGAAGGTTGACTCTGTGAGCCAGGGGCTCTCAATTTGGGAAAATTTTTGCACCCCTCGGTGGCATCTGAAGATGGTCTTGGTTTTCAGACAGGAGAGGAAAGTGGGCCGTCAGAGGACAAGAGGCTGCGGCACAGGACTCACAGGAGTGCCCTTCACATGCATTCCCAGGACAGCACCTCCAGGAGACTGCTCATGCACAGGAACCTCAGCCTTGAGGACCAAAGTGGCAGAAACAGGCTCAGGAAAGCTTACGGCAGAAAACCAGACAAAGAGCGACAAAGACTCTTGCTTAGGGCAGAACAAAGAAAAGACTTTGATTACTGTGCCTCTCCTGGCATCTTTCTTTTCAATGCATCACATATCCAAAGGACCAATAGTCCGTCAAAGGAAAGAACTGCCCACACTTTCTGAACTGCCCAAGATTTCTGATACATCTTTTAAGTACGGCACCCAATTAACGATTCCTAAAATTAGACTGCGAATTAGTCTGTTTAAAGCCCTCCTCCAGATGTCGTATTCATCATAAATGATAGTATTCATTGAAATAAATGTTTAACAGCCAGCAACTAACCAAGTTGTCATACTTTAGAAGTTTAATTTGCTGCTGATACAATTCTGCATTAACAACTTGGAAAACAATCGCAAATTACACAATTCAATTTTCCAAATGGATTATTTTGTTAACTAGGCAGAGAAAACTGTTGAAATTTCTCCTAATGTTTCAAAGGAAGATTAATACAATAGTATTTTTAAAAGCATATTCCCTTGAGGAACCCGGATGCTCCTGTCAGAAGTAGGCAGCAGGCTGGCATTGTGTGGGAAGGTTAAGTACGTCTCTGGTGTGCTGCAGAGTCCAAGGCATTTAGGAAAACAAGAATTTGGTTTTCAGTTTTTCTTCTTCTTTTGCAGATGGTAATTCATAGATGATGATTTATATATGTTTACCAAGTGAAAACGAGGCTGCTACCTCACAGGCCATTTTCCACCCTGCCTTTGTAGGCTACATCCTAATTATTTTTTCCCTTGTGGGACCGAATGAATTGAGCAATCCACTTTGTATACGCAAATTGCAAAGCTCTGCAGAAGCTTCAAATTACTTCATTCTTAAAAAAAAAAAAAATTAAAGCCATTATTCTATGGAAAAACGAAAGAGGCATAAGCCCCTTTAGCTTTTGTGGGCTATTTCAAAAATAAAAATAGTGCAAAAGGGGTTCATTGATAAGTCTTCATTGTTTTCTGAAGTATTAAAAAATAACCAAATAAAATAATGATCATTATCATTACATAATTACTGTTTAAAATTTCAGAATACTCTATTGAGCATTTGTATGAAATTCCAATAGACTTGGTATAATATGTCCCAAAATTTTTAACTTTTTCATAATGTCTTTTTGGTAAAAGTAAGAATGATTTAAAGCTCCAAAGCCAATAGTTAGTGACAGGCAAGGGAGGAGACCTGGTTCATTCCAGTCCAGTGTTGTAAGTTACTTCACACACCTTCCCTCCAGACCCTGGAACACACCCATCTAAACAAACATTGTGTAAAATATTCCTTAAGAAAGAACCAGTCTAGACAATCATATCCCAACCCCTCTATTACATGGATCTGTTCTTTCCTAAAATATCTAAGTGCGCTTGGTCACCCAAAATAAATTGGACTAGTGCCTGTCTGGATTCTAAATTTGGACTGTCCCGATGAGTAGATCTTTATTTGTACCTGTGAAATAACTGGAATAGTCCATTTGTTCTTTGTGTCTTTCTTCTGAAAAAAAAAAAAAGTACAGATAAACTGAACATTTGACATGTGAAACTTACAGAATGGAATCTGGCAGAAGGTATTTCATAAATGGTGTGTGGTTACGAGTAAGCTTTTCAGAGACCAACTACCAGTAGTTGCATAGAAGTTAAAGGTGCAGGATACTGCCCTATAATCTCATGTCTAAGCCCTTAATCCAAATCAGTAGCATGCTTTTAGCATAAAGACAGATGCATAAATTTCCCTTATGATAGAATTTGCATAGGGAAAACATTGAAACCGCCTTTTGTCCATCAAGTTGGTGACATTTAAAAGGATTGCAGGGAAGATAGTAAATAGCATCCTAGAGTCCTTAAATCAAAGAAGTGCAGCCATTAATTATGGACTTAGAGTTATAGTTAAGGAAAGGAGACTAGTATAATTTCTGCGACCTTATAATTTATCTCATGAACTAGGCTATTTTGAATGTCAAAAGATTTGCCAATAAAATTTATGCACAAACCACCAGCCCAACAGAGTATTCTGAGGCAAACAGATTTATAGTCTCTTCAAATATAATATGTAAGCAGTTACTCCATTTTTTAAATATAATCTACATATGTACAAAAATGTTTCTCTTCATTGAGATAGAGGAAAGAGTACAAAACATAT
>NW_004524653.1:3553102-3554282 GCF_000260255.1 Octodon degus
TTTTTTCTAACACAGACAAGGATCTGATATCTGATTTTTTTTCAGTTTACACACACTTCAAAATTCATTAAATGCTTAAAGAATATTATGGATTTTTAAAAAATTTATTAAGAACTTTGGAAAAGAAGAGGAAACATTTTTAAAAACATATAAATGGCCTAAGTGGATTTACATCCTGTGTCAACACAACTATGCAAACAGTAACTCTCCTAGCTAACAGCAGTCAGTGGTGGTTCTTCCCTATGCCAAAAACACTTGATAGATTTTTCACCAACTGGGAACAACTTGCCCTTTTTCTTTTGACGTCATTTGCAAACAGCTTCTTTGTGGGCTAAGACTACATTCAAATGTTTACACAAACACACACACACACAAACACACACACACACACAACCAATAATCTGAATCCAAGAAATATATACCATTAAGCAATTCCTATAATGAAAAAGAAATTCTTGTAAAATTATGTATAAAGAGAGAGAAAATCACTTACAGAACTTCACAGGTAAATCTTATTTTTTGTCTCGTTTTTGTTATTATGTTGTTTGTAGTGTGTGCTTCTAAAGAATATAATAAAGCCAAACACACTCAGAGACTAGGTATGGTCCAAGCAGATTTAATTTCCACAAATCCTCAAAAAGAACTCAAAAACTTTGCAAAATGCAAGGACAACTAATTATTCATAATGATTAGCCAAGTCGTTTCAGGAAAAAAATAAATTATTTAAACTAGACATTTGCTACATCAGAAAATGGGTCAAGAGTAACTATTTTATACACATTAAATACTTCATTCAAAAAGACTTTAAATTTAATACAAATTAAATGATATAGTCATAAGTAAGTATCTTGGGGGGAGGAACACTACAAGTTGTAGATGAAATAATTCTCAAATAAAGGGAGACTCATATTTCGTTCATGGATACAAAGGACATTAGTCCTCCCATAATTTGAATCAATTTAATGTAACTCCTTCCAAAAGTAAAAACAAATTCTTATTTTCAGATATGATCATTTAACATTTTTAATTTGAAAACAGGGCAAAGTAGCATGAAATATTCTATTCAATATCAAGAATTACTACATAGATATACTAATAAAGAGCATAAAAGCATATGACACTGGCACAGTGAGATAGATACAGAGAGAGAGAGAGAGAGAGAGAGAGAGAGAGAGAGAGA
>NW_004524653.1:3559037-3573307 GCF_000260255.1 Octodon degus
GTCTCTTAGAGCCTTAAACAGGAAGATTTGTGCTGACATCAACTGGAGAGATTTTTATGTCCATATCTTGTTCCCTGAGCAACTACTTTAAAGATAACAGCACGTAATGTATTTATTATTGTAATTCTCCTATTATTTTGTTATGAAATTACCTTTTCTCTTTCCATAAAATAAAAAGCTAGGAGAAACACCTAGTATGTAGAAAAAAATGTATGTGTATATATGTATATTCATTCGCACACATCCATGCACACACATGCACTCCAACACCTTAAATTTTAAAATCCACTTAAAACTTAGTAACAACCTGAAAAGACACTTTATTGTAGAGGATATACAGAAAAATGTGTCATGTCATTAGCTATTAATATATGCAAATTAAAAGCCTAACAAGATCTTACTATTAGAATAAGTAAAAATAGTGACATCAAATGCCACTGGGATGCAGAGAAATAAGACCACCCATGCATTGTGCATGAGAATACAGGATGGTATAGCCATTCTCTGTCATGTTATGAAGTTTACCTTAAAACTACACACACAGCTGGTAGGTGACCCAACAATTACACACTTGGGAAGTTAGCAGTGGCGGGGGTGGGGGCAACTCATGTTCAGAGAACAATGTGCACGTGAGTGTCCATAGTAGTAATTTATACTAGAACCAACAGATATTTTCAGCAGGTGAGTGCTGTGAAACTGGACATTGGATTGTGGGGTGCTGCTTAGAAACTAAAAGGAGCTGTGGCTATATATAATGAAGACACAGCTCTAGAGTCATGTTGAGTGAAGAAAGCCAACCCCAAGAGTGCATACAGTATGATTCCACTTATATGATGTCTTTGAAAATCCAAACAGAAACCACAGTAACATTTGCTGGTGAGGAGAGCTGGCGGAGGGGGTTAGAAAAGGGTTACACAAAAAGCCACTGCAGAAAGGACTGCTGTCTTAGCCCTGCTCATGGACACAAGCACTTAGGAGCACGAAGCTTGCACAGAACTAAGTACGCATAAGGTATGAGTATGAAAACAAATGGGAGGAAATCGGAGCAACGGCAGTGAATGGCACCCATGTCATTGTCCTAGCTGTGAACCTGTACCACAGACGTGCAAGATGTTACCTCAGGGGACAAGGATGCCGCTTATTTCCTACAATGGCACAGCGACACGGAGTGGGGTCCCTCAAACTTCTCTTGGTGATTCTGGGAAGGTGTGGAACAGCACAGTAAGAAGGCAGAGCCTCTGCAATATTCTACATCATCCTCATCCAGTTTCCCCTTCAGATGTCTGAATGCCAGGGGTCACCTGTCTAAGATACAAAGTAGGTTCTATCCTGGCCACAGCAGCGAGGGGCATGCACATTGTCCCCGGAAGGCCTGGGTCTACCTTCAATTCTACCAGCTCTTGGCTGACTTCGTGGGGTATGGTACAGCCTTACTCATGTGAGCTTTCTTACCTATTCTAGGGTTCACAGCACCCCCCAAAAGCTCAGTACCTATGACGACCAAAGGAGAAGTACTAGCTTAATGGCATTGTCCAGAAGTATATTTTTAATGTTTTCTATTGATTGATTGATTGATTTGGATCAGCTAAGACTTGTAGTGATCCTCTTCTCTCAGCCTCCCCAGCACTGGGATTACAGACCACCATGACTGATTTTGGGGCCAGCACGGCATGCAGTACCAGGGATCGAACTTGAACCTTTGCGCTTGCCAAGTAGGTGCAGACACCATTGAGATATCTCCCCCAGCCCATAAAAGTATATGTTTAAAGAAATTTTATTAATCATGTATTACTGAGGGCTATCAAGCGCAAGGTAAAGAACCCATACTTTAAGAAAAAATTCTATTAGCCTTGTAAAATCAGTCCCATTTATCATTGTCCCCAATTTAGAAATTGGAAACTGAAGACATAAAGAATTTAAATATCAGAGTCAGCCAGATAGCTCAGTGGACTAAAGCACCTGCTTATGCAGAGCATAGTGGCCAGGGTTCAATCCCCCACGTGCCATGCCGGCCTTGCCCCCAGGGTGTGCTGAGATGGCAATTGAGACTGGGCGTGGTGGTGCATGCCTGTAATCCCAGCTCTTGGGAGGCTGAAAAAAGGAGGATCAGTACAAGTCCGATATATGTAGTAAGACCCTGTAGACTCTGTACTAAAAAAAAATTTAAAAAATAATTAATTTAAATATCCAGT
Organism: Octodon degus; assembly: GCF_000260255.1. Classification (NCBI taxonomy): domain Eukaryota; kingdom Metazoa; phylum Chordata; class Mammalia; order Rodentia; family Octodontidae; genus Octodon; species Octodon degus. The sequence continues at coordinate 3,561,230 of NW_004524653.1, forward strand.
CCAAAATTCTTTGTGTAATGAGATGATTTTCTGATTCAAAATTCATCAAGCATTTTTCTTCTTTGCATCACAAACTACCACAATAGTTAGTGAACGCTTATTAGATCTCATACACCAAGGAAAACACAGAGGCCACAGAGCTGAACATCACACAGTACATCTCCAACAATGCTTGGAGCTCACTGTCCACCCAGCAGTAAACAAAAATAAATACGAATAAATGCATCATACAATTAACAGTATAAGTTGCATGAATTTAAAATACTAGAGAAACGTGAGTGGGAGTTGGATGGAGTGATCACATGAGGCTATTGGAGGTATACTTAAACTAGCATCTGCAGGAAGAGAAGGAATCATGGGAGATCTTTACAGGTCAGAGAGCGCAAGCACAAAGGCGCTGAGGTGAGCAAGCAGGGCGAGTCCAGGGTAGCAAGGCAGCTAGTACCATCGGACAGCCAGCGGCACGTGCTAGGGAAGACGCATACAAAGCTCTGGAGTCCACAGTAGTATCAATGAGCTTTGGTACAATTTTGAGAATGGATAGAAGCTAGCTCAGCAAAGTACCATAATTTTTTAAAAATTTCTTCAGGGGAAGAGCTTCGATATCATTTTGTCCTTGCAACTGACAGGGTGGATGTGTTATGATGCTCATGATTTGTTACTTCTGCTGTGGCAGTTACAACACCGGGCGGACCGCTCCTTCCATGTCGTTTCAACCACAGGGGTCCTACATGGCATATTTATTCTTATTTGTTCATTGTGTTCGTTGTGTTTTCTGTAAATATCTGGCCTATAAACACACTTCATTTTCAATCACAATCAGGCTATCACTTAATACACAGATCAACCCTTTGATTTTGATGAAGTAGAAATGATCTCTAGTTGTTCATTATTTAAACAAGAGTGGGACAAGTTAACACTCAACTCAGAAAGTGAGGCAACAAAGCTAGAGTTTCCAGACTCTTCTTTAGAATTAACTGAGTCCATGGAACACGTGGTTAATAAAAAAGAAGCCATTGGCCCCAAATCAGTTTTGGATATGCCAACCTGAAGTTATAAGTCACTGCTGTCCTGTGTGCAGGACGTATCAGAGTTTGCAATAAGCACCGGTGGCTTATGGATCTCAAGGACAGAGACCTAATGGTGTAGCTCCCAAATTTTTTTTCATTTGTTTGCTTATTTGTTTGTTCGTTTGTTTGGTACTAGGGATCAAACTCAGAACCTTGCGCTTACCAGGCAGGGGTTTATGCCACTGAGCTTGACCACAAATCCCTGCTGCTCATAAGAATCTGAAGTACACTTTTTTTTGCAAATATCCTACTGGAGTACTTGTTGGAATTGTCCTTCTGGTCTAAAGTGAACTGGATGGTTCAGGCACAGCAGTGTAGGAACACGGGGAAGTTCTATGAGCAGCACCATGTAGGTTACCTTTAAACACAAATAAGCAACTTGACAGAAACACAGCAGTAAAGCCAGCCTAAGAGCCCAGATGCCCAAGTCTCCGTCTGCATGGTTCTCACCCTTTCATATTCCTTAGTCTAACAGCAGTAGGTGTTCTACCTTCCACTTGGACTTTGTCTCAATTGATATGCATTCCCAAAATGAAAAATTACACAAGGAAACTCTCATCCTCTCTAGCAAGGGGAACAACCTTTATTTCCTGAATGAAAACAGGGAGTTTGCATTTACAGGTCGGGGCCTATATTTAAGGTCGCTGTAGTCCAAATATGGTTGCAATTACAGTTCATCAAATTCACAGACATCTCTGACAGTGCAGGATGCTGGAAGGGTGCTTCATGAAGAGAAAAAGAAATGAGAACTCAAGTGTTCTCTATGTGCATTATTCATAAATTTATTTTCTGAGTTTTGCACGAGAGTACCTTTGGCTACATTTGCAGGGAGGAATGATTCAAGTGTTTAAATTCCATAATCTCTTGTGTGAAAATTTCTTAAAAGATTGAGATATTCAAAATCAGTTCTTTTAAAACTAACATCTTGAACAATAAAATTTGTACACACAATACAAGGATTTCCTTCAGGAGGTCTGTGCCCACATATGCCACGCCAGCTCTGTGGCATAAGGTGCGTGTCTTCATTTTTTTGGGGAATGGCTTTACTTTTATTAGAGCAGGCTCTGAAATCTGGCCTCAGCACACTACATACTGCCTCAACGTTTCATCATCAAGATTCATAAATTACAGAGCACTGAGATAAAAAATGCATATCTCAGAATTACTCCAGCCTTTTCTATGCCCTCAAGAGATTAATACTAAATGCATCGGATCTAAGAGCAAGGAGGATGAATCAGCTACAGCCACTGTCAAGGGCTGGGGAGCTTAATGTAGATAATTCTCCATTCTGGTGCTTTGAACTTTTGTTAATGGTTATTATAGATGAAAGAGAATGTGACTTAACACATTCCCCAAAGATTTGCATATTAAATTGCAAAGCCAGCAGGTAGAAATCTGGAATGGGGCAAATGAGTACATCCTCAGCCTCCTCTCACTTTCCAAGGGGAATTTTGCCATCTGTGTTGGTTTTACATTTGAATCTGTCCCCTTAAAACTTCCCAATGCAGAGTAGCTGGGGCTCCATCACAACAACGCATTTCCTCTGAAGTGAAATTCCTTTTCCTGCTTTCAGCTGCCTCCGGTAGAGATTTTTTAAATGATAAACTAAAGAAAAGTATATTACACCAACATCTATGCATTTCTTCTGTTGATCATACTGTGTTTAGCCAGACTAAAAAGTGGCTGTTCTGTATAAAGTCCTAGTAATTCATAGTGATGGTGGACAGAGGAGTCTTATTTTAGGCTCGGGTTGTGGAGACAATAAGAAATAACAAGGAAGTATGACCATAGCAATAGGTGCTGAGGAAAGTAACCAAAAAGGACTACAAGGGAGTGTGTAGGTGGAGTCTGCTTTCAATAAGTGGGTCAAGGAATGGCCTCACTTAGAGAGGAATCTGAACAATGTTACAGGAGTGACCTCTGTGGGTGTGGGGGAATGGGGGATTCAGGGGTGGGGGGAGCAACAGGAAAGGATCTAAGGGTAAGAAGATGTTCGGTATTGTTAGAAAATATCAAAGATCTCCAGGAACATGGAACAGAGAAAAATGGGATTGCAGAAACTGGGAAATGCGGTTCAACAGGCAGCAGGAAATCACTCCTGTGCTCCTGCTGGCCATAGTAAGGATTCTACTGGAGGATTTGAGATGAAGGGCCTCTTCATGTGAGATAGACTGCACAGCACCAAGAACGGATGGGCCAGTGGTTTGGTACTGGTGAGGGCAGCAACAGTTGTGGGAAGTGCGTACAGCCAGCACCAAGTGCTAATGCACTAAACGTGAAGAGTGCTTACAGCCTTCTCTTCTCTTTCTTCTCATACCTATGTGTAGATCCACTAGTAAAGCATGACTTATTCTTTAATTTTTCTACCTTCAGAAAGGTAAGCACAGAGAATTACATAGACCTAGATATTACTGCATATATTTGGAACTCTACCTAAACAAGGAAGGACTCAAGGGTATTGGTGACAACACGCAATGACGAAAGAGTACAAGGGTCTGTAGTGCATGGGAGAGTAGCAGAGACCAGCTGAGGTGTGACTGCAATTTCTGGCTACCTAAGCTCAGTATTTGTCCAATAGATGAGCCAAAAATCCCCCTCTGGCATTGGGAATTGCTTTGAAGGTGAGGCTTCTCAAGCAAAAAGTGAGCAATCCATTCCTATAGAGCTGTTTGCTATCTGGTTGTTAGGTTGGCTACACATGGGGTAACTGGCACGTAATACATCCGGCCTCAAGTAATTGGACACCAGGAGTCCAGAGCAAGACAGGAATGGAGAGCAGAGCTCACGACTGTCTACAGCGCTTCACTGGCTTCATGCATGATTGCTCCTAAGTAATCGATTTGCAATTCAACAACTCCTTCCTGAATACAAAAAGAAAGAGAGAAAGCCTTTTTGAATAGTAGAGATATCTAGAATATGGAAGATAAGTGGCGGGCAAAATACAAACTCATCAAGAAGTCTAGTTGGGTGCTCCCACAAGGAGAAGAAAGGCTGGAAGCCACTTGGAAGGACCTGCTTCAGGGGCCCCAGAGAAGCAAGAGGCATGGAAGCTGCTGTCCTTCGTTCCTTCTCCATGTGTCTCAAAGACTTGTTTTACATTCCTTCTTCCCTTTCATATGTGCAGGCAGGCCAATAATGCCCAGCATACTCATCGTTTCTTTAATTTGAGAAGTAAACTAACTTCCCTACAGTTTTTTTTTCCTGGTAGAAACAGAGGTGGCAAATGGGCCCTTTATAAGTGTTGTAAAGTCCCTGCTTCTAGGAAACTTGATGGAAAAGAAAGCCTGTTCACTCCCCTTCTCTGGACAAATTTCTGTGCTAACGGATTACTAGCTTCACGTGAAATCTGAACTGACAAGGGGCCCAGCTCCACTGAATTGTCACCCAATGAGAATTCAAGAATCTTCTTCACATACAAGACCTAACTTTGAAATGCTGTAATATAAAAATAAGCACAGATCCTCCATAAATAATAGAGGAGTATTTGGAAATAATGAGGGCGTTGGGAAGCAGTGACAATGTACTTTTGCACATCTCCCTGAAAAGGAGAAAACACAGAGACTAAGAATTCACAAGGATCATTAAAAACATTGCCAGGCAGAATAAAAGATTTGACTAATCTGTGATGCAAACAGCAAGTAAACCTTGTATTTACTTGGATGTTCTCCTCCGGAATGATGTAGTATCTTAACCCATAATTACTACTATACTGACAGAGTCTCACTACTACTAAAAGAAATTTCAAGTCGGAATTAAATTCACTCGTCCACTTTAGAGAAATGCACTAAAGAGTGAAACTTCCTTCTCTTCCACCAATCATATGTTGTGCTAGTTCATTATTATTCCTTGCTGGGACAAAATACCCAACACCCAAAATTAAATAAGGAAAGGTTTACTATTTATCTCACAGCCTGTGGTGGTTTTAGTCCATACTTGGCTGGCTCCAGGGCAGGGTGGCACACGGCAGAGGGCAGCAGTTGGTGGATGGTGAAAAACAGCAAAAGCACCAAGAACAAAAAGAGAGGACTAGAGAGAGCAAGCTTCTTTCTTTCCCTTCTATTGTGTGCAAGCTGCCCACTCCAGGACGGGTGTAGCACCGACACCCATAATCCCAGCAGTGGACCATGAGTCAATCACGAACTCTAGAAGCCCACCCCATGAAGGCAGGAGGCTTTGGGGGGACATCTAGACACAAACCATAACATGTGGCCTCTGTCCTCCTGGCTTCTTTCTCCACATTTCCCAAGCCTTGAATGTGTGTCCATTCTCCGTCAGACAGTATGTTGGACACAGTGAGACCCACTATCAAGCCTCAAGGAACTTCATTTCTGACAGTACCGTTTGCTATTCACATAGAAAATTTGCATAAATTTACATAGAACAGTATTTAGCTTTGCCTTTGCAATACTGGGAATTGAACCCAGGGCCTCCCACATGGTAGGCAAATGCACTACCTCTGACCTACATGGCCAATCTTTTTTTAAACTTTATTTTGAGACTGTCTTGTTAAGTCACCCAATCTGGGCTCAAATTTGTGATCCTCCTGCCTCAGCGTAGCAACAGGGTAAATTCTATATCCGTGAAGGAAAGACAACAACAAAAATTAGAAAACCACAAGAGTAGTTATTCATTTATCAATTATTTTCAACAATTAGTAGAGTTTATTTTACTTTGTCCACAGAAAAAGCATTATCATCAGGTTTGGTAAATAACTGAGACAACAAATTCTACTTACTGCCTCATGGATTTCTCCAGGCTACAGCAGTGTAGACTTACCTTATGGTAACACCTAAAATATGCAGCACGTTCATCAGAAAATTTCTCCAATCTTTTTGGACCCTTGCTTGAAGCTTTCTTGAATACTAACCAGCATCGTTGATAAATCTGGAAAGAAACACAAAGACTAAGCTAGGCAACTCCACTGACTCGGCTGTTACTGAGATTTGCATTTAAATGTTTCCTTTTTTGAACTCTTCACCTGTAAAATATTCTCAAGCCAGAAACTGGATGTTTCTTTATGAAAATAAAATTTAAAAAACAAGTTGTTTCACCATAGGCAAAGTGTACAATGCACACAGTTATTAGAACCAGAAGAAAATAAGTGTCTGAAGGCAAAAAAATTTTTTACATATTTTAGTAACAATTATCACTAGGCATATTTGAGAAAATGTGCCAGAGATTAAAAGAAAAAAATCAAAAATCACTACAAATAAATAGTCATTCATGACACACGATCTAATTTCAAATGCAATCACATCTGAAAATCACGGAGGATAATATGCTAAGAGCACACCGCCACACTGAGGAGCATGTGTCTTAGAATGAGACACCCATGTGTTGTTCATCAAAACGGATGCTGAGGAGTTGAGCCAAACGCTAGATCAGTGAATGACTGGCTTGTCAACACCATCCGGAGCCTTGCTTAGAAAATTCGAACCAGAGACCCTCAGGTGAGTTCCTGAAGAGAGGTCAACACCAGTGGTTATACTTGGAAATTATGGTCATGTTGACTCATCCACATGATAGGTAAATAGTGGGAACTGCAGTAACTAATTAGATCACTTCTCCTCTAAGTAGAAGAGCTATTTTAATTGTGTGTAATATTTCAGCTCACATGTTTGAGATCTGGCCCTTTTTCTAAGTTCCTTGGAAATCACCCGCATCCCCAGGAACCTTCCAGTGCCAGCACCAGTATAGCTTGTAACTGAGCTAGCTTGAATCGGGGTCTGACAGTAGTTGCCTAAACCGCCCTATGGGACTAGCCAATACTAAATTAATCTATTAAAATATTGATCACACCAAAGAGTAAAACTGTGAAGATCTAATGATCATATGAAAAAGGAAGTTCTCCAAAACCCAAATCAAGTGAGATATAAGTCTAAAAAGTGGGGCCAGGGAGATAGCTCAACAGATAAGCGCTTGCCTGTCAAACACAAGGGCCTGAGTTCAATCCCTAGTTTTGCAAAAAAAAGAAAAAGAAAAAAGTCGAAAAAGTAACACGAAATTAAATTACAGATAACATTCACTGATGAGAAAGCTCAGTGGCATTATTACCCTGTGGTGATCTTTAGAGGCCACTGGACACAGCTAACCTTAAAAGAATGGGAATTTTGCTTAAATCAAAGAAGCAAAGTACAGCTAACAAATAAGAAATTTCCTTATTAAAGACAGATAGGTGAGCATTGCTCAGTCATGATTATCTTTATTCTTAAATTACCTTCAAATTACACCTAAGTGTAATTTTATATAGTCAATCCATAAATACAGTCTATGTGCTATCAAGCTTAAGATTCTCCAAGAAAAAACAAAATAAAGCTTACATAAAATATATGGTCATTCAAACCCCAACTGATTTAAAATATATCTTGCAGTTCTACGAATACCCGACAGATGGGCAAGGGATGCAGGTTGCTGCTACTCGTTCACAGGGTTTGATATATTCTACTTTACTTTACTGTTCTAGTAAATTATCGGTTGTCTTCTTTGGAGTCGTCCAAAGAACATAAATTGATTCTTGCGGCAGTTTACTTCTGAATGAAAAGGTTAGGTACGTGTCACACCCCAATGAATGCATACTGCAATGGTAGCAGGATTATTTATAGTAATGAGAATTGGCAACTAGTCTATCTTAACTTCATTGGGTTAAGACAGGCTCGATACATTAGTAATGCTAGATACCGGGTATGAGTGTGTAAGTCATGAAGGCATGACCAGGTTAGTAAAGCAATCTCCTGGGTGTCTGGGTCAATCATGAAAGTGTACTTTAGCCACTATATAGGGTCCCTAGCCCAACCCTCTCCAGCGCTCCTCCCCTACCCTGCTTCCTGGTCACCGCCAAGGAAGCAGCTTCACTCTGCCACGCCTTTCCTGCTCTATGTTTTTGCCTTAGAGCCTGAAGAATCTCTTGAGACAATACGCTAAATTAAACCTTTCCTCCTTTCGGTTTTGGGTGTAGGGCATTGTGTTTCACCAACAGGAGAGCTGACTAATACAGAATGACAAAGTAAATTATAACACTTCTAAAATACGTAATTAATATATGTTATTCATCTATAGCATAAAATTGGTAGCTGTACATAACAGTAAAGGTGGTACACACACACACAAATATAAAAGTGTATATTGCAACCCCATAGAGTAAGTCATATTAAAACTATAAAAAAATAAATAAAACTATAGTAACATAGATAGTACACACAATGTTTACATAGTTATCTCGCAACAGGATAACATAAGTAGCTCATGTGAAATGGGTTTCAAAAGGAATTTCTAATGACACAGGAAAGGGTTCATAGTATGTTATAGAGGAAGACAATATAAAACAGGGCCAGCAAGATATCTCAGTGGACTAAAGCTCCTACTTAGGCAAGCACAGGAACCGCGGTTCAATCCCCTGCACCACATGCCGCACCAGGCCTGCTCTAGGGTGTGCTGAGCCAGCCAGAGCCAGGGCATAATGGTGCATGCCTGTAATCCCAGAGCTGGGGAGGCTGAAAGCAGGAGGATCACCACAAGTCCGAGCTGCATAGTGAGACCCTGTAACAACTAAATACATTTTTTTAAAAAACTTTGCTTACATTATGATTACTATTATATAGAAAATGCATGAGAAAAATAAAGAAAACATACCAAACTGTTACATGGTTTCCCTGGATTATGAGAATAAATTTGGGGTTTTGTTTGGTAGTTGTTCTGCTTACCAAAAGTTAATCCTGTAATTAAACCAAAGAGAACTGTTATTTCTTAAATAGCCAATGGTATTAGTGTAACTAAAGTCATTTGCACAAGTTTTTATCTTTCCTAATTATTGAATCCATCCAGGGATATAAAACATGAAAATGAAGGGAGAAAGCAGCTCAGTGGAGAAAGACCGATTTCTTCCACAAATGGTTTTACACCAACTGGACTTCCATAGGCAGAAAAGAAAAGAAAAACAACTCACTGGGATTAAAAGATCTGTGTTATACAAAAATCAAAACCTTCTTGAATACAAAATAGAACTGTAACAGTTCTAGGAAAAATTGTTTAGGACTACAGTCTGGAAAAGGAGTTCCTGATGTCAAAGCAGAATCCATACGAGAAGATGAGAAACTGCTTCTCAGCAAAGCCAAACACTCCTGCTAAGAGGACGAAAAGACAAACAGAGTAGGAGAAAATATTTGAAACCCCCATCTCTCAGCGAGGGCTAGTATATAAAACACATGATTCTCAAATACTAAGTTAAAAATTCTTGCTTATAAGAGGAATTATGAATACGCCAATGAGAACATTCAGTCACAAGTCACATGAAGAGGGGTTCAACTCCATCCCTGACAAGAAAGCACGCATGCAACCTGACAAGAAAGCACGCATGCAACTACCATGGAATACCACTGCACACCAATCAAACTGGCTGAAATAATAAATGCAACAATAGATGGCATCGCCATCAAATGCTAGCAGAGTTGTGGGGAAACTCAGTCGCACACTGCTGGTGGAAGTGTAAACCATTACAGCCACTTTGAAAGGTAAGTGGCATTTTCTTAAAAACAAACAATGCAACCAGGATACAACTAGCAGATGCACACTAGGAACTTTATCACATGGAAATTCAAACTTACACACACACACACACACACACACACACACACACACACAGTCTCTCTGTATGAATGTTCACAGTGGCTTAATTCAGAACAGCCAAGTTAAACACTATTCACAGGACCTTCAGGAAGTGAATGATTAGGTGAACTTTATTACACCCTATCGTGGAATACTACCTAGCTATAAAAATAATGAGCTATTAATATTTGCAGTAAATTTAACAAATCTCTAGAGAATTATGCTAAGTGAAAAGAAATGTCAAGCCCAATGGATTTTACAGTACCAGGGGTCCATCCCAGAGCTTTGGGCGTGATAGAAAAGCACTATCATACACTACCTACCACTCTTGCTTTTGCTTTTTTCTTTTCAGTACCAGGGATTGAACTTGGGACCTTGCTCTTGCCAGGCAGGTGCTTATGCTGCTGAGCCATCTCCCCAGCGCCCTATCTACCAGTTTTGATGAGAAAAAATGATAAAAATGGGACCCGGATGAGTAGCTACTAGAGAAAGGGATGAGTAGGTGAAGGATAGTGTGTGTGCTCACAAAACATCAACACAAAGAATCCTCACCGTGATAAAATGCTGTGCCCCTGCACAGTATTGATGAGAATATTTCATTTATGGTGTCATACTGTATTGGGGGAAGACATTAAAACCAGCAACACTAGAAAAGGTCACAGGAGGATCTTTGTGAAATATTCCCTACAACTGAACAAAAATTGACATTTACCTCAAAATACATCTCATTCAAAATGCAGAGATACAAAAAGAGTTAAACAACTGCTTAACAGTGCAATTACAGCTACTGCCTAATCCAGTAATATTATTCTGCAGTCTCTGTCTGTCTGCCTCCTACCCAAACATCACACTCTAACTAACCACAAGACTAAGCTACTTTAGTACAAGCTGCTTTAGGAAGCCACCATCCTCTCCGGGTGGAGGTTCAGCATCCTCGATGCTGTGGTTGGCAGACTCTGACCACACTCCACTCATGTCTGAACAATGGAGAGTACATCTGGCTCCCTGGGCACCATGCTACCAGCATGGACTGCAATTACAGTGGGGGCAGCTGTCACTCCACTCGTTCATACAAAAGGTATAGGGAGTGGGCATCTGGCCTACCGTGCTCTAACTGCAGCCTCTTGTGTTCTAAATGCCCATGAGAAAGTGCTCAGGAGCAGAACACTCTAAAGGCAGGAAAAAAAAAAAAAAGTACATTCCAAAGAAGATACTTTCACCAAGAAAGATATTTTAACTTTCCCAAATGATGCCTCAGTTTTCAGCTCCAATTTTAATGAGTACATTTCTAACTTTCTCAAAAAAATTTTTTGTTCATTCTCTTCTCAGTTGAGCCAGGATTTGCCTGGCTTCTTTCCAAAGGCTGCTGAACGCAAGCTCAGATTCCTCAAAGGCAGCGTGTCTAATGATTTCCATCTCTGACCCACTTGTACTAAGGTTAGGAAACTTCTGTTCCTCCCTCTTGTTTTCCTTTCATTTGGGTAAGCAGTGAGGATAACAGCATCCTGCTAGAGCAAAAGAACAGTGGAAGTATTGCCGCCTCACAGGGCCTTGCTGGAGGATCATGGTGAGATAACTTAAAATCGGATGCTTTCACGAAGAGAAAAAGAAGTTTAGGAAGTCAAGTTCAAACACACGCGGATGGGGGCAGGCCACCCAGAAGCTGAGTGCAGTCGATCCAGTACAGATCTTTCCTTTATTCCGTCATCCATCGGACATCAGCGACTCTCTTGTGGTCCAGTGTCATTCCAGATAATTGCTAGCTGGGCAGATTCCTAGAGCTTAGCCCAGGCTACTGAATCAGAACCTTGTGGGGTGAAGTCAGACAAATCATCCCCTGAACACATCCCGCAAGCAGCCCAGCCCATGCTGTAAATATTCATGAAGTATTTTCAGACAGTACTGTCCCTCCCACTTGGGGTGGCTGAGAATGAATTCTCTGTCAAGTGCTTGGCAATGAGGCCTGCCAAAATGGGGGGGGGTCTCCAATGAGGGGCATGCAGCAGCGTGTGACACAGGGCTGCTTGAGGAGCCACCTTGTCACTGAGGGACACACACATGGGCTGCTGAGATGGAGTAAACTTTCAATCGCTGCTGAGCTCTGTCGTGAGAAAGCTGAAAAGGCCACCCAGCACTGGAAGCCTAAGTGCCTCCCTATCACTTAGATAAAAATCCAACTGCACTCCCTGCCCAGGGCAACACAGGCCAACTAGGTGGGTCAACATTGACACCACCTCGAAATCTGATGCTACAGGAATGAGGAATGATTCCACTCACTTACAGTTCAGGCCAAATTCTTAAAAATTAATTGTAATGGGGCTGGAGAGATGGCTCAGTGGTCTAAAGCACCTACTTGAAACAAGCTTGGCAAAGCACAGGGACCGCGGTTCGATCCCCCAGCACCACA